>NW_024542782.1:600000-1025760 GCF_018151105.1 Drosophila obscura | reverse complement strand
GATCACGCCACCAGCTGGGTCCCGTTGCGAAGCAAGTGGAAGGCAGAAGAGAGGCGGGATAGCGGGATCGGGCCGGCAGTGGTCCAGCGCATGACCATTTATGGCCATGCGATCACGCCACCGGTTGGGTCCCGTTACGAAGCAGGTGGAGAGCATCGGACGAGCCGATGGAAATAACGCCGACGACTGGAGGGAAGTCCCGTTGTTGCCAGGCAGCGACGAGGCGGCCGTGCACCAAGGAGGAAATCAAGGGGGGGGCGCGCGACGGCCGACAAAGTCAAATGCGGAGAGTGCAAGTGCGTGTGACAGCGAATATCGAGGAGAGACCGAAAGTTACCCAAAAAGCGTCAAGAGAAAGGACCTGGTGTACCGCTCGTGCAACGGAAGGATCCAGTGAGAGCGAACGTGTCGTGTGCGAACTGAGTACGGCGGACTTGGGCTTAGCGCTAAGAGTCGTTGTCGTACCAGTTCTTAGAGCCGACAGTGCCACGCTTGGGGATCCCGAGGAACGGCGAGTGGGCGAGAAGGTCCAAACGTGACAGTGATCCCAGTGCTAAACCAAAGAATAGACTAAGTTGTCGTCCATAAGCGTACTTCCTAAAACTGTGGGAGAAAAAACCCCCCCAGTCTTTCCCTTTTTTGCCCGGGGAAAACTCCAAAATCGGTGGGACGACCCCGCCCGCCCCGGAACCGCCAAGTGCACACAAGGCGGACCAAACCGGTTCGTTACAATACATTGCAGATGTAGATGTAGATAACAGATGTAGCAAAAAAATGTAAAATGTAAAATTTTTTAAATTCTAAAATTCTAAAAAATCATATGCTCAAAAATGTAAATACTGACTGAGTACGGGTATAAGTAGAGTCGCGTCTTTAGAAGCGACTAACACGTTCCTTCTCGTTTATTTATTTATTTTGAAATTAAGATTTGCTTAGTTGTATAAAAAGATGTTTAGTTTTCATTTCGGCGAGGAATTTGTTACCGTTTTGAAAACGGAAAAGTCTTGCGCTTTACGAGATCTGGAGCGCCTGACTTTTCGTTTTGAAAAGAAAATCACATTTTTTTTGTGAAAGGGAAAACCGGAGCTTGCCTGGTTGTGATGATTAAGTTGTTCGTCCACCTCTCCAACTATGCGCCTGGCTATTGCCGAACTGAGGTTATGGTAACCGAAACGTGCATCTACGCGATAGGTGAGTGCGCGATTTATGTCCTCACCACCCATGAAGTATATTTGTAAAAACTCATGTGCTTCGGTTGGCATTGGCATCAAAGAGACTTCTTTGTGGTACAATTGTTCTTTGATTTTAAATATGGAATTGTATTGTTGACCATTTGCCGCAGTACTGTTAACTAATTCTGTTGCTCCAAACGATGTCATTTGGAAGCATGAATTGAATTTTCGAATTGATTTCACGAAGATGTTTGATCCGTGCCTACGAGCAAGCTGTTCAATGGTTGCAGTGGTGTCTCAATTTCAGGTAGATTCACTTTTCCTGATGCGCAACACATACCACTTGACTCATGTTTTTACTTGACAATGGGGACATTCCTTTTCCAATCAACTCTTTCTTTCAATATCTGGCTTGTATGTGAATACGATACGAAGGAACGAAGCGGATGTTAATGCTCTATGTACATGTAGGCGTTGTCGTTCCAATTGTCTTTGTTCATTTCGTACCTCTTGTGATTGAGATTCACGCAATTGTGATATGCCCTCACGCACATTTTCCTTATCTTCTTCGACTTGTTGGACTGTTCTTTCTGTCGTATTAATGTTGCATGATTTGTTCGACGGTGCAACAGGGACCTCCTGCGTCTTGATGACATTTTTCACTTTAGCACAATTACAAATTAACAAAATTCACAAAGAAACGTAAAAAACTCACAGAAAGATATTAGCTCTAGTCTGTATTACAAATAGACACGGACAACTAAATCAAGGCACACTTTTCAAAAAACATTAAAATTTTTTGATTTTTTTCTATACAACAACAAAAAGCCGGTGGGCCCGTATATTTCGACGAAAAGACGGAAGACTCAAAAAAAGAGACGTGCGCTCGATTTCAATACCAATTTTCGACTTCTTTTCATTTTCGTTATAAAATATTCTTAAGCCTAACTTATCTAGGGCGGCGAAGCGGGTCGAATTCGCCAAGAGCGAGAGAGAGCTTTATTGCGCTCCCGCTTCGCCCTAAAATAACTTACACTAGACTTCAAATTTTACCAAAATATACAAATTAGCGTCGTGACGCGACACCGGCCCCGTTGAAGGCCTGTGGGACTTCAACCCATCGGAAGAAGCGCCAAATTATGTATTGGCCTCCTGTAGACCGCTCCGCTGCTCGTCCTGAGGTCGACCACCCTGACCTTTCCGTCCTGCCCGGCGTCTGTTGCGACGACCCTTCCGAGGAGCCACTGTTGGGGCGGAAGGTTGTCCTCTGCGACGATGACGAGGTAGCCTTCCTCGACTTTGGGCTGCTCTTGGTGCCACCTCAGCAGGAGGTTTTTGGCCGACTCCACTCCTGCCTCCCTCAGTCCGCCCATGTGCGGAGCTCGAGGTGGCAGGAAGGCGAACTCGCAGCCGCTTCTCGCTACGAACTCTCGAATTCCGTCTCTAGCGTCCTTCTCAGCTCGTCGACTTGCTCCGACGAAATTTGTCGCGTTGTCGCAGTTGATGCGGAGCGGACATCCTCGACGACCAACGAACCTTTGAAAAGCCAATAAGAAGGAGTTAGTCGTTAGATCGGAGACAATTTCTAGATGAACCGCCTTGGACGCAAAACAGACAAATAACGCTATGTAAGACTTATAAGGGGGCCTTCCACGAATTTTTAGTGTCGTATAGACTGGGCCACAAAAACCAACACCACATACTGCGAATGGGCGGAGAGCACGGAGCAGGTCTGCTGGTAGATTTCCCATCATTTGGGTCTGTAGTCGAGGCTTGCATTTAGAGCAGCGAATGCACGACCTGACCATTGCCTAACCTGGTGCCTTTACGAACCCTTTCAATATCTTCCTGATACTCGTTTTTCTGGATCAGCTCGACAATTTTGTGAAAAGCTTCATCGTACTCTACTGGTGACGGAGTGACTTCAAATTTAAGATTTTTGTCTTTGCATTTTCGGATAAAGGGGAACACGTAAACGAACACTCTTAGCAGCTTGAGGTGTGACGAGTATCCCTCGATTATTTCCACTTAATCATTTGATTTAGCGGCCACGGTCAGTCCGACCGCTGTCTTCCTAATTTCCAGCTTCAGCTCTTCCTCAGAAAGCTCGAAGTGGGGGTTTCTGGGCCAGCTCTCTTCTTCTTCCTTCAAAAACGCTGGTACACTAAATCAGATCGACTGCAAAATCTCAATGTCACAACCTCTCTAAACTATGTCTGATGGGTTCTGTTTAGTTGGAACATGCCGCCACGTAGCATCATCTGACCACTCCTGAATCTCAGCTACTCGGTTCGCAACGAATGTTGATAACGACGAAGGGTGGGATCGGATCCAATGAAAGGTCACTTCCGAATCCGACCAACATACCATTCGTTCAATTGGCACCTCGAGTAGCGATTTGAGTCGGTGACAGAGATCTGCGAGAAGGTGAGCGGCACATAACTCAAGCCTTGGAAGCGTTTTTGTCTTGAGCGGCGCTACTTTCGACTTTGCAGTCAACAACGAGACCTTGAAACCGTCTGCAGTCTTACTACGGATATAGACGCATGCTCCATAAGCTCTCATGGAGGCGTCGGCAAAGGCATGTACTTGAATCGGTGACATGGGATCAGTATGCACAAAGCGAGGTATGGCAATCTTCACCAGCTTACTCAAGGATTCTTTTAGAAAGTTCCAAGATGTTTCCAGATTCATTGGAATTGACTCATCCCAATCTAGTTTGTTAAGCCACAGCTCCAGCAGTAGGATCTTTCCCTTGATTACCAAGGGGCTTAACAAACCAAGGGGGTCAAACAGCTTTGATGTCACCGATAATATGTTCCGTTTTGTCGCTCGGAGACCCATGACTGAACTGTCAATTTGAAACCGAAAGACGTTATCGTGCGGTAGCCACGATATTCCTAACGCCTTGGTTGACTCGGAGTCCGAGATCGTTATCGGCTTAACTGTTCTCTCGGATGAGTTCAAGAACCACTTGGTTAGCTCAAACCCTGCGGTTTGAAAAACCTGAGCCACATCAGACTTAATTGTCTTTAACTCCTTCACGCAACCAGCACCAGTCATAAAAGTCGGACCCGATAACTTTAGCAGCCTTTGGGAATGAGAGCTTTGCAGACTCACTCAACCTTTTCAAACACCGAATAGCCAAAAATGTGGCAGGTCCAGTCCCATATGTTACAGTGTTGAGCTGGTATATTCTCAAGGACTCAGATGGGTCTCTTCTCCACACGATCAACTGAAACTGCCTGTCCGCTTCATTCACCATCACTTGGCGATACATCTTTTTTACATCGGCAGTCAGGGCGAACCTGTGCAGACGGAAGCGAAGCAGCGTTGAGTATAACTCCTCTTGAATAGTCGGTCCGACCATCAGAATGTCATTCAAGGCCACCTGAGATGACGTCTTCGACGACGCATCGAACACGACGCGAAGATGGGTGACAGTCACCTTTGGACTGTATCTTCCAGACACAATCCAACCGAGAAGCGTTTTCTGCAGAGTTGGATAGTCAGGACCTTGTCTAATTTGACCAACAGATAAGAGTTCGAAAAATGACTCTGCACCTATCAACATATCTATTCTTTGTGGCTTGTAGAAATATGGGTCTGAAAGAGGTAGGTTCTTCGGGATTTTCCAGTCACTCACATTAAGTGCGTGATCAGGGTGGTATCCCCAGATTGACTTCAGAATCCAGAAATTGACCGAGAACTCACTACCATTGATTCGCGACTTCACCATCGTGTGTATCTTTTTCTTGACTTGTGAATTAGATTCTCCAATTCCAAGCAAGTTGATGCACGACTCCTCCCTACGGATCTGTTAGCGCTGTGCCAGGTCCTCAGTCCTCCTCAGTGCCAGGTTCCTTAAGGACGATGCAGATTGCTGGGTCATTTTGGGAAGACTAAATAGGGCAGCAATATGGTTCATAAAGATCAGACATTCGTTATCATAGACCCGTTTTAAGCTAGCCACGGCTTTTTCATAATTACTCTCGGTTACTTGGAACGCCCTTACCGTTCCCAACGCTTCACCAGAGAGGCATGAAAGCAAATGGTTAAACTTTTCGATAAGTGGAATGCTTTCGTCATTGTGAACAAGAGATTCAAATAAACTAATAAAGCTTTTGAATTCCGAATATTTTCCACTGAACTTTGGCAGAGCTAACTTCGGAAGTCGAGCACGAGTTGGGGCAACAGAAGCTGATACTGAAGGCATTGTATCACTGGCTGTCTTCAAGGCGTCGATAAACGACATTATCTTTGCCTTGGTTACAATCGAGAGTTCTTCCAACTCGGCCCCAAAGTCATCGTCACTATCTATTTCTTCGATTGATTCTTGAACTTGGCTTGCCTTGGCTATAGTTGCTTTCAGTACGTCGAGTCTGCACTCGAGCTCTGTCAACTGCAGCGGAATCTCCCCAGCTTCCAGCCGGTCCGCTAGTCGGCGAATGCCTTTGATACGGGAGCTGAGCTATGATATTCTTTTTAAAAAAAAGAAAAAAAGGAAAAGAGGGGGAGAGGGAAAAAAAAAGGAAAAAAAAAAAAAAAAAAAAAAGAAAGGGGGGGGGGGGGGGGGGGGGGGGGGGGGGGGGGGGGAAAAAAAAAAAAAAAAAAAAAAAAAAAAAAAAAAAAAAAAAGGAAAAAAAAAAAAAAAAAACCGGGGGGGGGAAGAAAAAAAAAGGGGGGGGGGGGGGGGGGGGGGGGGGGGGGGGGTGGGGGGGGGGGGGGCGGGGGGCCCAAAAAAAAAAAAAAAAAAAGGGGGGGGGGGGTTGGCAAATTGAAAGGTGGGTCCCTGGGTCCAAAAACAAGGACCCCACGATTGCAGGGTAGCGCGTCGCTTGGCGAACGGTTTGACTCAAACGCGCCAAACGAAAGAACACACCAACAACAACGACGGTCAGCAACGGTGATGAGCAAAAGCGAGAACGAAAATTCACCGCTGCAGCTGCTATGTTGGTATGTGTGCGCTTGGCCAATGTCCCAACTATATATTTGCGCAACGAAAACGAAAAAGGGGGAAAGGGGCGACAGTGATTGCAGTTATAAATTATATGTATATATGTTCTGCGTCCAAGATGGTTTGATGTATGTGAATATGTGATATATGTATATGTACAAACTCTACTAAATACATGCAAATCTAGCTCTACTATGTCATACGGATATGCAAAGAATTGAAAGCGAGGTGCACTTAGCACAAGATAGTAACTGCGAGATTTTAATGATTTTGTCTTTACTCGAGCTTTCAATTTTTTGCACAAATACCTCAATGTATGTATGTATATAAGATGGGATCCTGGGAATTCCACTTTCCTTGGCAGGTGGCAAACGTCTTTAGGAATGGATATCCCGCGGCGGTTGAGATCTCTGGGTATTTTTGTTGTGTATGCTTGTTAGCTGACCGGCGCGGTAGTTTTAGGTGTGATATTTTAGGGTTGATCTGCTGCACACACACGCAACGCGGGCAGGTGTATATTATATACACTTAAACTATTCAATATGTGTTTTACATATATATTTCACCACTCGTGTCACTGTCACTTTCTGCCTTTAAATTATACTAATTTGCGAGTCCACCCGGGGGCGCCATGAAATTTTAGAATAATTTTTCCAAATTAAAATTCAACAACAAAAAACCGAGTTTGGTGGCTGCAAATTCTGTATATTTCGACGAAAAGACTCAAAGAAGACTCAAAAAAAGGGACGTGCTTTCGATTTCAATACCAATTTTCGACTTCTTTTCATTTTCGTTATAAAATATTCTTAAGCCTAACTTATCTAGGGCGGCGAAGCGGGTCGAATTCGCCAAGAGCGAGAGAGAGCTTTGTTGCGCTCCCGCTTCGCCCTAAACTATCTTACACTAGACTTCAAATTTTACCAAAATATACAAATTAGCGTCGTGACGCGACACATATGTAATGTCACAAAACACAATGACAGTTAAATCAAAGCAATACTTGATAAAAAAAACGAGAAGGAACGTGTGAGTCGCTTCTGGGGACGCCTACTCAGTCAGTATATAAATTTTTGAGCATATGATTTATGTAGAATTTTACAAAATTTTACCTTTTTTTGCTACATCTGTTATCTACATCTACAATGTATATTATACATCTTTTCCGCTAGCGGGCACTCGCGCACTGAACAAGGCAGAGTTTGCGAGCGAGAAAAAGAATGAGTAGCGGGTCTCTTGCTGGAGGAGGTGGGGGAAGCAACTGAAAATTTCTTTATTCTGGGTATAATTATGATATGGTAGATACAGTCATTCTCTACGATACTGCGTTTTGTGCCTGCCACAGATTTTAGTCCTTTGTGTGGCCGGAAGGGTGTGGTACGAAATTTTGAAATACACTTGTAGCAGTCTGATGTCACATGAGTCTGGAAACAAAATTTTGTTGCTCTAGCTCTTATAGTCTCTGAGATCTAGGCCACAAGCAAGACGGACGCGTACGCGTACAAAAAATACTTTAGGACTTATGCCTACTTTACATACGACAAAAATTTTACGACACTAACAATGCGATTAAAAGTTATGGTAATGGTAATATGGAGATCAAAAATAGTCTACGACCTATTCTCAGAGATAATTAATATACGACAAAAATTTCATGAAAATCGGTCGAGCCGTTTGGGAGGAGTTCAACCAAAAATATGAGGTGAGGTCGGAAACGTTTCTGTCAGGTTTTCTAGCGCGATATTTATTCGTCAAAACCATAATTATAGCCTAACGTAAATCATCAATATTGTTCATTATTTGAACACACACACTGTACATAAACATTGTTCTCGCATATGCTTACGCACGCCATCGCCCGTTTTTTCGCTTATCTAGTCCGTCATTTTCGTTCCTGCACTCTTCTCGCGATCGTTCTCAGCTTGGCAGCAGCCCCAAGCTGCTCAAACGCTCTCTTTCTGCCGTTTTCTCTCGCTCTCTTCTAAGATTCCCTGTATAGGGGACGGACAATTCGGCCTGTTGGCCCTACAGTTAGTCTTGAGCTGATCGTTATACTCGTACATACTACATCCCTAACTAAATCTATACTATAAATTTGGAGAAAAAAATCTGTGTGTAAGGGGCTATCTCGGCAACGTTTGCACCAAATTGATTGCGTTTTTTAAATGATATCCACAGTATGTGGCATGGCTTGCATAAAAAAGAATTAAAAATTAATTTAAACGAGAAGGAACGTGTGAGTCGCTTCTGGGGACGCGACTCTACTTATACCCGTACTCAGTCAGTATATAATTTTTGAGCTTATGATTTTTTAGAACTTTAGAATTTACAAAATAAATGTTACATTTTACATTTTTTTGCTACATCTGTTATCTACATATACAATGTATATTCTACATCTAACATGTAGATTATAAATTTACCATTTAGATTCTACATCTCCTCCGCTAAAGAGCGCTCGCGTACATAACGAGGCAGAGTGTGCGAGCGAGACAGAGAATGAGTAGCGTGTCTCTTTCAGTAGGAGGCGGGGGAACCAACTGAAAATTAATTTCTTGGTTTTATCGTATCTTTAAAAGTGTGCCTCCCACAGATTTTCGTCCTTTGTGGTGGCGGAAGGGGGCGTGGCGAAATTTTGAAATACACTTGTAGCGTAGTGTGATATCACATGAGTCTGGAAACCAAATTTGGTTACCCTAGCTCTTATAGTCTCTGAGATCCAGGCGACAAACAAGACGGACAGACAGACAGACAATCAGACTGATGGACAGACAGACATGGCTATATCGACTCGGCTATTGATGCTTCCTTGCGTTAGGTTAGGTTAGGTTAGGTTTATAGGGCTGCTCGACTGAAGACGAGGTCACTCGGAGGCAAGTCTGCCCATTGTGATGCCCACACTCGTCACGGGATATTGTCCGTGCCAGGAGGTTTCGCGACCACCCGAGGCCTCTATAAGAGCACCAGTTTCTCTAGAGGCATGTTTGCCAGGCTGTCCAGATCTTCGTAGAGGGCCACCAGCGAGGACAGTTGAGAGAGGGGGAGCCCCCCCCCGCAGCTGGGAGAAGTCGGGGGGCTACCGTGGCCAGGGGACCGGCCGTTGCGTGGGGCTGGTGGTTAGGGAGGGGGAGGAGCGGGACCAAGTTTAGGTGGGTTCCACCCCTGTCCGACCGTCGGCTGGCCACTGGAGATGGCCGTAGTGGTCCTTAGTGCGACTGGTCGCGGTCGACCATCTGGCCGCGCCCCGTGCCCTAGCGGGTGACCGGAACCCACGTGAGTGTGTTGGCGACTGGTTTAGTGCGTCCACCCAGTACGGTGTGTGGTTTGGGTTTGAGGGTTGACTGTCAACGCAGATTGTAGTTCCTGGTATCTCAAGGGTATACCAACTTTCTCCCGCCTGACACCAGCTGGTATTGGGTGTTGTGTTTTGAGATTCCAGCTCCTGTCCCTGCGTTTTACCCGTGGTGAATGGGGCCGTTCTGCCCCAGGACAGGTACTCTCCATTACCCTATATTCCCCTTATATCCGCTCTCGCCAGCTGAGAAGGGGTCGTTGGGCCAGGTTCCACAGTGGGGGTATAACTCCCCTTGCGGGTCCTCGTGTGCCGCTTCTTGCGGGGGCCTAGTTGGGCTTATCGTCTGCTTCTGGCGTGGCCATCCGGTTACCGGGGGTGCAACTTGGCCAGTGCGGCCGTTTTGCCGATCCTGCGTTGTTGAGGCCCCTCTATATCTAGGGCCGCCAGGCATATCCTTATAGCTTAGACTCTTTTGTATGCCACAACTTCGTGTGTGGGTCTCAACTGTCTACCTTTGGGGGGGCTGGCTCCACTGCACTGTTGTCTGTTGGTTCTTTATATAGATCCATCAGTCGCTCATCGTTTGCTGCGCAGACTGTGGGCTGTGCTTTGGGGGTGTGGTTTTCTTCCCGGCCGGGGTGGACCACCTCACCTCCCCCACCCATGGGGGACGTACCCGTTGGGGCCCGAATCTAGCCGGGTGGTGAGGCAAGTTGCTTGCAGCATGGCTGGTCGGATATCATCCGGTCCCGGTGACTTGTAGGGACTGAATGATTTAATGGCCCTTGCGTTACACACATCCACTTTTACCACAAATCTATTATACTCTTTAACTCTTTTTGAGTACGGGTATAATAATCGTCTACGCACAGCAAAGTCTTGTTCAGATCGACAAAACAATGACAACAACAACTGCAAATGAACGTCGCGACTTGTGAAGAGCTGTTAGTCAACAAAAGCTGTCAAATCTATGGGGGCTGTTATACGCACGATAGACCCATAGCCATCGATAACAACAGAGGCGATACTTACTTAAGAAGTCGAAGCGAACAAGATAGCACACATTCAAGAAATCTTTTTTTTTCAATTAATTCCGTCTACATTAGGACGGTTCTTATTTTCGAAATTTCTGAATTTCAAAGGTCTCAGGGTCTTAAAATGTTCCTTTTGTTATGAAACAATAAAACGTATTCTGATCAGGCTTAAACTCTTTATACCCGTACTCAAAAAAGACTTAAGGGGTATATTAGATTTGTGGTAAAAGTGGATGTGTGTAACGCAGAGAAGGAAACGTTTCCGACCCCATAAAGTATATATATTCTTGATCAGCATCAATAGCCGAGTCGATAGAGCCATGTCTGTCTGTCCGTCTGTCTGTCTGTCTGTCTGTCCGTCTTGTTGAGCGCCTAGATCTCAGAGACTATAAGAGCTAGGGCAACCAAATTTGGTTTCCACACTCATGTGATATCACACTGCTACAAGTGTATTTCAAAATTTCGCCCCGCCCCCTTCCGCCGCCACAAAAAACGAAAATCTGTGGCAGGCACATTTTTAAAGATACGATAAAACTAAAAACGCAGTATCGTAGAGAATGCCCATATCTACCAGATTGCCGAATCTAAATCATATCGGATCATAATTATAGCCAGAATGAAGAAATTAATTTTCAGTTGCTTCCCCTGTCCCTCCTCAAGCAAACGACAACGCAACTCATTTTCCTTCTCGCTCGCACACTCTGCCGCGTTCAGTGCGCGAGCAACCCCTAGCGGAGGAGATGTAGAATCTAAATGGAACATGTACATTGTACAATCTACATGTTAGATGTATAATATACATTGTAGATGTAGATGTAGATATCAGATGTAGCAAAAAAATGTAATATGTAAAATTTTTTTTTTTAATTCTAAAATTCTAAAAAATCATAAGATCAAAAATGTATATACTGACTGAGTACGGGTATAAGTAGAGTCGCGTCCCCAGAAGCGACTCGCACGTTCCTTCTCGTTATTTTATTGTTTCATAACAAAAGGAACATTTTAAGAACCTGAGACCTTTGAAATTCAGAAATTTCGAAAATAAGAACCGCCCTAGTCTACATATATTGTTTAACTTATTATATCCAATAAAAACTACTATAATACTCAAAATCCATCCCTTCACAGTTCAGAAGTGGGATTAGTAGAGTTGTTATGTGTGGAGCGTAAAATTTTTTAGAGAAACTCAAGACAAGCGGCAAATATCGTCGGCGTGGGAAGTTTGCAATGGGATGTGTTCCCTAAGGTCTGTGTGACAAAGAAAATTGCAAATTACGGATGTGTTCCTTTTCTACGTGTCAGAGGGGATTAGTGAACATGGACAGAAAGAGTCTCAAGAAATTGCGTCAGGAATCTGTGTGAGTCTGTCGATATACATTAATACATACAAAAGGATTGTGTGTATATGTAGCGTCGTTGTAAAATTCACAAGTTGAAGCCCAACGTTGTGAAATACAGTCATATCAGTTGTCTCGCTTGCACACATGCTAACGAAATTGATTGTGCGTGCAAGTTAAAAGCAGACAAAAAGAGGGACGACCATATCAGCGAAAATGGTCAAAATTGCGGATCTTAAGGTGAACCAGTTACGGTTCCTGTTAAGAGAGCGGAACTTGGCAGTTTCGGGTTCCAGAGCCGAATTAGTACAGCGACTAATTGAGTTTGAGAAAACCGAAGACGTAGAGATGCCACAAGCAGCTGGAAACATAAGTCAACATGAGGAGGAGACGCTGACGTCACATGCGGCGGAAATTTCACAAATGCAAAATGAAACGAGAAGGAACGTGTGAGTCGCTTCTGGGGACGCGACTCTACTTATACCCGTACTCAGTCAGTATATACATTTTTGAGCATGATTTTTTAGAATTTTAGAAAAAAAAAAAATTTTACATATTACATTTTTTTGCTACATTTGTTATCTACATCTCATCTACAATGTCTATTCTACATCTAACATGTAGATTGTACATGTACCATTTAGATTCTACATCTCCTCCGCTAGGGGTTGCTCGCGCACTGAACGCGGCAGAGTGTGCGAGCGAGAAGGAAAATGAGTTGCGTTGTCGTTTGCTTGAGGAGGGACAGGGGAAGCAACTGAAAATTAATTTCTTCATTCTGGCTATAATTATGATCCGATCTGATTCAGATTCGGCAATCTGGTAGATATGGGCATTCTCTACGACACTGCGTTTTTAGTTTTATCGTATCTTTAAAAATGTGCCTGCCACAGATTTTCGTTCTTTGTGTGGCGGGAAGGGGGCGGGGCGAAATTTTGAAATACACTTGTAGCAGTGTGATATCACATGAGTGTGGAAACCAAATTTGGTTGCCCTAGCTCTTATAGTCTCTGAGATCTAGGCGCTCAACAAGACGGACAGACAGACAGACAGAAAGACAGACGGACGGACAGACGGACATGGCTATATAGACTCGGCTATTGATGCTGATCAAGAATATATATACTTTATGGGGTCGGAAACGTTTCCTTCTCTGCGTTGCACACATCCACTTTTACCACAAATCCAATATATCCCTAAACTCTTTTTTGAGTACGGGTATAATGAAATGACGGAGCTGAAGAATATGATGGTTCAGTTGGTCGTCATGCAACGACAAAACGCGGAACCAACAGCATCAGGTGCAACAGCACAAGCGGCAGCAGCAACAACAAATCAGCAGCAGCAGATCAGAGAATAAAATACCGAAGGTAGTAGTAGACCTGTTAGACAGGCTACCAATTAAGTAAGGCAAGCGTCGGTCAAGGAAATAGCAAATACCTTGCCGGACTATGACCCCAGCGACGGTAACGCCATCTCCGTAGACCAGTTCATCGATCGTGTCTACAAGGTTGTTGAGGCTTACCAATGGGACGAGAATGTTATTTTGCTCGCAATTTATACGCGGCTTAAGGGTCCCGCTAAGATCTGGCTCGAACTCTTCGACGGTTCTACACACCACATGAAGTGACTTCGCTGCAGCTATAAGAGACGAGTTTGGATCTAACCCAGATGAGGCAGAAGTTCACTTCAATATGGCTAATACAACCAGACGATCAAAGGAGACAGTAAAGGAGTACTGTTTCCGGATGTCCGCCCTTGGCGTGCGGTACAAGCTTAGTGAAGCAGCTGGTATAATTTATGTTAGATCAGGTATACAGCATCGAGAATTGCAAAATAGTATTGCCGCAATTCAGTTTTCGTCAATGAAGCAATTTCGTGATGCAGCCGAATCATATTTTGTAAATAGAGGTCGACCAATCGCAAACAAAAAGGAGTTTGTACCAAAAGGCAGCAACTTTGAGACAAAGCAGGACTACGACGTAAAGCCAATAAAGCCAAAGGAGGCAGAGAAGTGCTACAATTGTGGAGAATTGGGGCACTTCGCTCGTTCATGCTAACAAGAAAAAAAGAAGTCGCGTTGTACCAAATGCAATAAGTTTCATGCACACAATGAAAAATGCCAACTGACAAATATGATGCGTTTGGGTGCCGCGAATCTCGACAAGCTATTCACCAGGAAAATCTACATACAGTCGTACATCTATAGCGCCTTCATTGATACTGGAAGTCAGGCTAGTATCATGCGCCAATCAGTTGCCAAACAAATCAACGCTGATCGCCACAAGTGCTCTATGAATATTAGAGGCATTTGTGGGGTTTCTTGTATCCTGACCGAAGCAATGGTTGTGGATATGGACATCGATGGAAAAATGATTACGGCCAAAGTATACGTAGCAGACGACAACCTGCTGCAAGAGGACTTTCTGTTAGGACAAGACGTCATCATTAGCGGTCATCTATCGCTGAAGTTTGAGCCAGGCGACACTGAAGTGAAACGTGCAGTTCATCAACCGGTAGCTTTGGAAAGCGACAACCTAACTACAAAACTTCTTGTCAATCTACAGAACCATCAGGAAAGAAGTAAAATGGGCGGTTTTCTGGAGAAGTTCAACCATGTTTTCTCCACAGGACTGCAAGGCATAGGCAAAACCAACATCGTTCAAGGCAACATTAGCGTTGAGAGTGGCCAAGTGATTTCGCAAGCGCCATACCGCGTATCCGAGCCAAACAAGGAAATTGTAAGCAGAATGGTCGAAGAGCTGTTGGAGCAGGATATTATCATCCCATCCACGTCAGAGTACGCCAGCCCAGTGGTGCTCATCAAGAAGCCAAACGGTAGTGATCGACTCTGTGTTGATTACCGCTGTCTCAATAAATTGATCAAGAAGGAAAATTTTCCTATACCGAACATCGAGGAGCGTCTGCAGGAGGCGAAGCGATTTAAATACTTTTCTTCTCTGGACCTCAACAGCGGTAGAAGTAGATAGAAGCAGCACCGGAAAGTAGAAAGTTTACTGCATTCATCACTACGGATGGAATGTATGAGTTCAAGCGACTTCCTTTTGGGCTAAAGTCTGCACCTGCTGTTTTCAATCGACTCATGGCAGAATTACAGGAGCGAGTGCAGAGAGGCGACATGATACATTACATGGGCGACATCTAAATTGGTAGTCAGACGTTTGACGAGATGTATGAGAAGCTTGAGCGAATTCTCCAAGTATTGCAAGAGTGCGGATTAATACTAAATCTGGATAAATGTGAATTGTTTAAGCAAACAATTACATTCCTGGGTCATCAGATACATGCAGACGGCATCAGTCCTGGAGAGGTTAAGACGAAGGCTACTGCATTGTTCTCGACGCCGAGAACTTCAATGTGACTGAAGTACGGCAGTTTTTGGGTCTCAGCGGCTACTTCCGGAAATTTGTTGCCGGATATGCCATTATTTCCGATCCCTGCGTGCCCTATTGCGCAAAGACCAGACGTTCAAGTGGGAACAGCCACAATAGGATGCATTTGACGAGTTAAAGAGCCGCCTAATATCGGCCCGTTGTCACCAGTTACCGACTTGATGCTGAGCATGAACTACATACGGATGCCAGTGCCGTTGGCTTAGCCGGAGTATTGCTGCAGAAGGATGAAGATCAGATGAAGCCAATTGCTTACTATAGCCGAGCAACGTCCAAGCCAGAGAAGAACTACCACAGTTACGAACTAGAAGCTCTAGCCGTCGTCGAGTCGTTGGAGCGATTTAAATATTATAACTATGGTAAGCGTATTAAAGTCGTTAACGATTGTAATGCCCTGAAAACATCAATGGCGAAACGAGAGCTTATACCCCGAATTGCAAGATGGTGGAACAGAGATGAATCATGTTGACGCACTAAGTCGAGCTCCATTTGAGGATGCACATGAGATGGACACAGCATCCCTGCAAATTTCGAAGACCATCATCGACGAGGCTGATTGGTTGTTTGCCATACAATTGCAAGATGAGAAAATCCAGAAGATTGTCGCTGAGATGAACATTGATAAGAAATTTGAGAACGACGAGTATGTGATCGACAAGGCTGGACACATGAGCACAAAGAAAACCATTAATCGGATTCTAAATTTGTTTTGGTTTCCCCGAATGCGTAACTACGTTAAAAGCTACATAAAGTCATGTGTGGACTGTGCGCTGTATAAGATACCAGGTGGACGTCAGGAAGGACAGTACCATTATGATGACATCAATCCGATCCCTTTTTCCACCGTACATATGGATCACCTGGAACCCTTCCCAAAGATTTCAAAACGGCATGAGCACATTCTTGTGATTGTCGACGCATTCACTAAAGCTACCATAGTGCGAGCTGTAAAAAGTACAGCCACGAAACACGTTATTGATATCCTGCAGGAGGTAACCAGCTACTTAGGAATGCCAGAACGAATCATTACTGATCGCGGTACAGATTTTACTTCAAAGGATTTTGAAAAGTATTGTAAGTCGAATAATGTAAAGCACATACTCAATGCTGCAAAGACACCGACAGCGAACGGCCTCTTCAAATGCCTTCAAATGAAAATGAAAAACGATAGGACGACCAGATACGATCAATTCAATGGAGCATCAACACCATGGTAAATAGTACGACTAAATGTTCCCCATTTCAGCTATTGTATGTTTATGAGCCACGAGATATCCTCAAGAACTCAGTCACGAATGCGATCCAAGGCCCGGATCTGAATATGATGACAGATGGCGAGTTGGAAAAGCAACGAGCAGATGCTGCGACTACAGTCAACGATCATAGGGCTGCTGCGAAGAAACGTTAGGATGCTAGACATTCCAAGCCAAGCGTATATACCATTGGTGATCTTGTGTTAGTCGAGAATGAGCCGTTTAGCACGGGAACGTCACTCAAATTTGAGCCTCGCTATAAAGGTCCATTTATTACACTACTCGACACGATTTTTCCTCAAGGAACAAAACCAACTTTTTCTTAAAGATTTGGGGCCTAGAAATGGTATGATGATATTTTTTATACCCGTACTCAAAAAAGAGTTTAGATTATTAGATTTGTGGTAAAAGTGGATGTGTGCAACGCAGAGAAGGAAACGTTTCCGACCCCATAAAGTATATATATCTTCAGCATCAATAGCCGAGCATATAGCCAGCCGTTGCCGTCCGTCTGTCCGTCCGTCCGTCTTGTGAGGCCTGGCTGGACTTGGCTGGCCAAATTTGGTTTCCAACTCATGTGATATCACACGCTACGGTATTCTTTCGCCCCGCCCCCTCCGCCAACCCAAGACGAACATCTGTGGAGGCACTACGAGTATCGTAGAGAATGACCATACTACCAGACTGCCAAATCTGTAGATCGGATCATAATTATAGCCAGAATGGTTAATTTTCAGTTGCTTCCCCTCCCCCTCCCGCCATCGACAACGCATCTCATTTTCCTTCTCGCTCGCACATTCTGCCGCGTTCAGTGCGCGGCAACCCCTACGGAGGAGATGTAGAATTACATGTAAAACTACATGTTAGATGTAGAATATACATTGTATATGTAGATGTTATCATATGTAGCAGTTGTTTTTTTTTTTCTTCTTAAATCACGCTCAAAATGTATGACTGACTGAGTACGGGATAGAGGTCGCGTCCCGGCGACTCACACGCCCCGTTTTATTTTCTATGCCAGAACTTTTTTTTGAAGATTTTTTGAAACTGGTATTTTTTAAAGCTTTTTTCAGAGGTAGCGCTTCTTTTTTCACATAAATCTAGTATCTTACGTTAGGTTGTAAAGAATTTTGCTATTATGAAAAGAGAATTAAAACAGCTAGAAGTTAAGCCGAAACGCCTCGTGATTTCAGCTTATCGTCTGGGAAATAAAAAGCATTGAAATGCAAAAATTATGATTTTTGTGGTGTATTTTTTACGAAATTTTGATTGGGAATTGGGATCGCGATGAGGTACCAAATGTACAGCCCTTTTTCGTTTGCTTTGTTCCTAATTGGCAGTTGGGCCCGCAACCTTCCAAAAGGTATTTTTTGTTAATTTTTTAGAACTGCAAAGTTCTGTGCAACCAGATATAAGATACTTAAGTTATGTAAAAAATCCCTACACGTCAAAGAATACTCCTTAATAGCTTTCCTAGATATCGAGAGAGCTTTTAACAACGTCATACCAGACCATACAATCACGGAGGCCCTAACTGACCTGGGGGTGGATCGGCACATGGTGATGCTCATTGATCAATTGCTTACATGCGGTGTCCTGTCACCCCTTCTATGGAATATAGTAGTCAACAAGATTCTGTGAAACCTGGAAGGGGGGGCTGCAAAGTGGTGGCATACGCGGACGATGTTGCCATCATCTTCTCGGGGAAATTCCCTCAAACACTTTGCGATCTAATGACTGCAAAGCTCACGCGGTTGTCTGAATGGACAAAGTCACGAGGACTGGGAGTCAATCCCTCGAAAACGGAACTTGTATTGTTCAAAACCAAATACACAGATGCTCCTCTCAACCCCCCTATACTAAACGGATGCAGGCTCTCCTTCAGCGACAATGCCAGATACTTAGGGTTGTTAATTGACAAGAAGCTGTGTCGGAACCTGAATACCAAAGACAGAGTGAAGAAGGCCACGATAGCCCTTTACACTTGCAAAAAGGCAATTGGCTTGAAATGGGGCATGAACCCAAGCATAGTCCAATGGATATACCTAGCAATAGTTAGGCCAATACTACTCTACGGAGTCGCAGTGTGCTGGCCTGCCCTATCAAAAAAGACCATCATTAAACAACTGGGCAAAGTACAACGAACTGCCGCCCTTTAAATCAGTGGAGCCCTACGCACCACACCAAATGATGCGCTAAATGCCATCATATGCCTCCAGAGCAGAGACCTTGCAGGCAGGGAGCAGGCAGAAATGGCAGCAATTCGTCTGAGAGACTCCGACCAAGCATCTATCCTAAACGGAAACGAGATCGTCCCAACAAAAACGGACTTCTGTGTTCCGAGGGAGTACATAGATACTCCTTTTTAAACAATTATCCCCCACAGAGACAACTGGCTCGAGGGACCACCTGGCCCAGACGGAGCCATACATATCTTCACAGATGGCTCAAAGCTGGACAATAAGGTCGGAGGGGGAAGCTACTCCGAACAGCTCAACATAAGACACTCTTTCAGGCTTCCAGATCACTGCAGTGTCTTCCAAGCGATCAACGAAGCTTTGGGGTGGCTTTGTGAAATTGCCACTACGGCCACTCATTTAAACATCTACAGTGACAGCCAAGATGCGATCAAATCGCTAAGTGCGATAACACCGAGCTCGGCTATCGTGGCAAACTGTCGCAAATCTCTCCACGAGATGGCTCATCAGTTTGTTATTAGCCTAATATGGGTCCCCCTTCTCCAAGATAAGGAGGACATTTGTATGCCAATGGCCACTTCTAAGCACATTATTAAAGAGCACTTCAAGCTACTACAACAGACAATAGGTGGCAAACTGTACCGCAATGTCGCATAACTCGGCAAACATGGCATAGTATCACAAAGAAGCGCACCACTGAGCTCTGCAAGCTCAGTAGAAAAAGGTGCAGCTCAGTCATACGCTCCCTCACAGGACATTGGCTAATAGGCACCCATGCTAACAGGATGGGTGCCCCCTACAACGACTTCTGTCGTAGGTGTAGAGATGAGGACGAGGAAGAAACGGCGGAACACCTATTTTGCTCCTGTCCGGCTCTCAGTAGAAGGAGGGTACAATACCTGGGAATGCCTTTCATGAACGACGTATCGGACATGTCTATGAGTTCAAGAAGGATCGCAAAACTTCATAAGGGCATCCGGATGGGACAACTGCTGACATAGTGTCTCACAAGGGAGGAGGACATGATCCACGCGCCCAAGTGTGTCGGGTTCCTGGCGATCCCGACAACCGCCTCAACCTAACCTAACCAAACCTATGTTAAAAATAGAAGCACTACCTCTGAAAAAAAACATTAAAAAATGAGAAGGAACGTTAGAGTCGCTTTTGGGGATGCGACTCTATTTATAGCCGTACACAGTCAGCGTATACATTTTAGCATATGATTTTTTAGAATTTTAAAAAACATTTTACATATTACATTTTTTTTGCTACATCTGTTATCTAAATCTACATCTAAAATGTATATTTTACATCTAACATGTAGATTATAGATGTACCATTTATATTCTACATCTTCTCCGCTAGGGGTTGCTCGTGCACTGAACGCGGCAAAGTATGCGAGCGAGAAAGAGAATCAGAAGCGTCAGCAGCGCTGGAGAAGGAGGGGGAACCAACAGAAAATTAATTTCATTCTGGCTTTCTGGCATTCTTCTGGCATTCTGTAGCAAAAAAATGTAATATGTATTTTGTATGTGTTTTAAAATTCTAAAAAATCATATGCTAAAATGTATACGCTGACTGAGTACGGCTATAAGTAGAGTCGCATCCCCAAAAGCGACTCACACGTTCCTTCTCATTTTTTAATGTTTTTTTTCAGAGGTAGTGCTTCTATTTTTTACATAGGTTAGGTTAGGTTAGGTTGAGGCGGTTGTCGGGATCGCCAGGAACCCGACACACTTGGGCCGGTTACAGCCCGTTGTGATGCCGCGTGGATCATGTCCTCTTCCCTTGTGAGACACTATGTCAGATATGTCCGATACGTCGTTCATGAAAGGCATTCCCAGGTATTGTAACCTCCTTCTACTGAGAGCCGGACAGGAGCAGAATTGGTGTTCCACCGTTTCTTTCTCGTCCTCATCTCTACAGCTACGACAGATGTCGTTGTAGGGGGCACCCATCCTGTTAGCATGAGTGCCTATTAGCCAATGTCCTGAGAGGGAGCGTATGACTGAGCTGCACCTTTTTCTGCTGAGCTTGCAGAGCTCAGTGGTGCGCTTCTTTGTGATACTAGGCCATGTTTGCCGAGTTATGCGACATTGCGACTCCCTTATCTTGGAGAAGGGGGATTGTAGTTCCAGTTCTGGCCAGCTTATCTGCTATGCAGTTGCCTTCAATGTCCTGGTGGCCAGGGACCCATATACGGCTGATAACAAACTGATGAGCCATCTCGTGGAGATATTTGCGACAGTTCGCCACGGTAGCCGAGATCGATGTTATCGCATTAAGCGATTTGATCGCAGCTTGGCTGTAACTATAGATAATTAAGCTTACCTTACTTAAGTATTACTTACTTTAAAACTTAAAAGCTAAAGTATTAAAGACAAATTTAGATATATCTGTTCAAAATCATTATATTAAGCTCTTTAAAATTCTTTGATTGATTCTATAGTGATTGATTGATTTTATAGTGAAAAACTTTTCCAAACCATGACTGATCTAATTGTCGCTGATGGATATGCTTCTGCTGGTTACGAATTTATTAACATAGATGATTGCTGGTTAGAAAAACACCGCAGTCACGATGGAAAGTTATTAGCTGATCACCAAAGGTTCCCAAATGGAATAAAAGCTTTATCAGATTACGTAAGTAACAAAATTTCATCAATAACACTACTCGACAAAATCGAAATTTTTTCCTTAAGCAACCAAACCGACTTTTTCTTTAATTTTTTTTAAAGAATTCTGGTTTTAATTCTAATTTCTTTTTCACATAACTAAAGTATCTTAAATTTGATTGTAATGAACTTTGCCATTCTGAAAAGATAAGAAATGCACAAATAAACGAGAAGGAACGTGTGAGTCGCTTCTAGGGACGCGACTCTACTTATACCCGTACTCAGTCAGTATATACATTTTTGAGCATATAATTTTTTAGAATTTTATAATTAAAATTAAAATTAAATTAAAATTAAAATTAATTTCTTCATTCTGGCTATAATTATAATCCGATCTGATTCAGATTCTGCAGTCTGGTAGATATAGTTATTCTCTACGATACTGTTTTAGTTTAGTTTTAGCGTACCTTTAAAATTGTGGCTGCCACCGATTTTCGTTCTTTGTGGTGGCGGAAGGGGGCGGGACGAAATTTTGAAATACACTTGTAGCAGTATGATATCACATGGAAACCAAATTTTGTTGCCCTACCTCTTATAGTCTCTGAGATCCAGGCGCTCATCAAGACGGACGGACGGACAGACAGACATGTCTATATCGACTCGGCTATTGATGCTGATCAAGAATATATATACTTTATGGGGTCGGAAACGTTTCCTTCTCTGCGTTACACACATCCACTTTTACCACAAATCTAATATACCCCTTAACTATTTTGAGTAAAAACGCAGTATCGTAGAGAATGACCATATCTACCAGATTGCCGAATCTGAATCAGATCTGATCATAATTATAGCCAGAATGAAGAAATTAATTTTCAGCTGCTTTCCCTGCCTCCGCAGCCAGAGACACGCTATTCATTCTCTTCCTCGTTCGCACACTCACCCGCGTTCAGTGCGCGAGCAACCCCTAGCGAAGGAGCTGTAGAATCTAAATGGTACATGTATAATCTACATGTTAGATGAAGAATATACATTGTAGATGAGATGTAGATGTAGATAACAGATGTAGCAAAAAAATTTTTAATTCTAAAATTGTAGAGTACGGGTATAAGTAGAGTCGCGTCCCCAGAAGCGACTCAGACGTTCCATCTCGTTTTTTTTTGTAAATGTGCATTGATTTAGCGTCGTTCATTATTGTTAACTAAAATCTATGGAGAAACAATGGAGCTAAAATTGGTTGAACAACCTTCCGAAAAATCATATTTTACCGTTTCACCGATGCTGGCCAAAGACTGTTTTGACATTTTTAAATTTTACATGCTTTAAATAAAAATGGAATTTCTTTCCAAGTAAACACACAACACACAGCTTGCTGGAACTGTGAAAATGTTAGAAAATTTCAGCTTAGATACAACTTGTTATCTTCATGTAGTATATCTATAATTTTCCACTTAGATTCGCCATATCTTCATGTAAATCTATTTTATCGCCAGGAAAAAAAAATTTAGTCAAAAGACCTGTCTCCAGCACCGCGGAAAATTGCGGCAAGGAATTTGCTAGTTATTCCGTGAGGGTGTGGAACATAGCTAAAACAAAGTTGATGAATCAGCTGTGTTTTGAAAACAGAGGCAACTGTAAAATTCTGCTTAAATTAAAAAAGGAAAAAAATGCACTCTGATGATGAAGTGATTGTGTTGGTGGCGGCATATAATGTTGCAAAACAAAAAAGAATAATTTTCATCTCTCTTTTTGGTTTTGCGGACAGTTTTTGCCTTCATCTTGCACCATTCACTTCAGGAAGAATTGTTAAGCCTAGTACTCAGATCGAAAAAAACACCTAGCGAACAGAATCAGGGTTGATATTCGTATGAAACCGATAAGAAATGTTTCACGGCAAAAACTGTTTTCTAGGCTCTGTACGGAAGGCAGTACTCAGATCAAAAAACAAAAAGGTCGGTATATACTGGAAAAGTATCAGAAGTATTTCCTTGTTTTTTTGGTATGTTTCGACCAACCTCCAAAAAGATATCAATTTGTTATCTTTAGCCAGCAAACACGAAGCAAACATTGCAATAAGAGAACAAAAAACCAAATGATTTTAATTTTATTTTAATAATGAAGATAAATATAATCTAATTAATGCAGCATTGTATAAAGGACAATTAGATTGATATTATAATATATTTTTATTAATTTTCATAAATATAAAATAAATATTGCTTTCAAAACAGTTTGTCTTCACGGTGGTCGGCACGGGTGGCGTCGCTTTTTAATAATGATTTAAGCCATAATGCTTCTATAACACCTTCAAACAATGCCATATACTCAGCTTCTGTTGATGAAGCTGCTACAGAGTTCTGTTTCCGAGTACACCAGCAAATTAAGTTAGATTCATACATTTTAAACAAATATCCTGTAGTACTTTTTCTATCTATAATAATTCCGGCCCAGTCAGAATCAACATAACCACTAAAAATGTCATTGTCGGGTCAAGCAGCCTAAATAATTATGTTCATTATTTGCACTGTACCAATCACTGTTAATCAGCCTATGTTATGCACGGCAGCGGCTGCTCTTTCATTTTATCTCGCCTTCTTCGCTTTGTTGTTGCAGTTGCAGCATCTAAGCTGGTCTCTCGAGTTCCATATGACGTTCGTGCTCGGCTTAGCATCTGCCCCGATCTGCTCTCCTTTCATCGCTCGTTTTCGCTCTCTTTAACACTTGCTGCATAGGGCGCTGGCAAGTCGGCCCATGTGCCCTTGTAGCCAGTAGAGAGATAATCTTCGTATCAATCGCATCGCTTTATTATATCGCTCATACTAACGCCTACTTTAATTCCCAATAAAAATTAATTGTACATTTCTCATTGAAACGCTAGACCTTTTTCTTTAAGTCAAACGAGTTTCAACGGCTATTAAAAACTCTTAATAGCCAAACATATGGTGACCCCGACGTGATTGTGCATTAGTTAATATATTCGTGCAATCACAAACTACAATTAAACATTCAAACATTGCCATATATTGCCGGTTCTTCGTTATTGTCGTTTGCCCGCGGCTTCAAGTGTCATCGACCACATATATATACACCAGCCGCTCTTGCATATAAGCATATACGTTTTGTTTGCGGTGCTCGTTCCCGTCACTTGCGCGGTACTCTTTGTTGTTCATCTTCCCGCTAGAAACGTTTTTCTAACGCCGTCGCTGCTATGGAGTTGGATGGTTCAAACGGCAGTATAACTACCGCTGCGGAAAACAGGGTGATTTTTCTGAAGCGGAAGGCAGCGGAATTGTGCGAAGGCCTCAAAAGATTGAGTGCCACTTGGGAGAATGAATTGTCGGCTTGCGACTACTATATGCTCGTGGTAAAGTTGGAGGAGATCGAGGAGCTGCAGGGCACGTTCAAACCCGTGCAGAACGAGCTCGAAGAATTGGATTGTCGAGAATTTAGCAGTGGATTGCGCGACAAGTTTCAAACACTTTTCCGAGAGTTGAAGCCGTCAATTTGTCGTGAAATTGCCAGGACTAGCGATCAGATGCCTTCTCATTCCACGTTGGCTGGAACAAATGCAACTGCTGGATTTGCCTGTTCGCAGCCTCCACCTCGCCGTGGACAGTCCCTGCCGCCTTTGCAATTGCCAACGTTTGGCGGAGGGTATACAAACTGGTCAGATTTTTATTCTATGTTTGTTACCATTATTGACAATCATCCGGACCTATCCAATATTGAAAAGTTTCAGCATCTGCGATCTTGCTTGCGTGATTCGGCGTTGGAGACAATTCGATCGTTAGAACTCTCGGATGGCAACTATAACATGGCATTAGAATTATTGGAAAAGAGATTTAATAATCGACGGTTGGTCTTTCAGGCACACATTACTGAGATCCTGGGGCTCCAGGCTGTGGAGAATGGGTCAGTGGCTATGCTTCGGGAGATTTCGGACAAGTTCAACGCTCATATGCGGGCGTTGCAGACTTTGGGTACTCCTGAGCAGATCGCTGGATGCATAATCGTGCAGGTGCTTCTACGGAAACTGGATCCAGCAAGTCAAGCAAAGTGGGAGGAAACTTTAGAAGATACAGCCTTTGTCAATCTCATTCCTTCGTGGGAATCTATGGCCTCGTTCTTGGAACAACGATGCAGGACATTGGAAACCGTGGATTTCGCTATGGCAACTTATGCGCCGAGCAGTCAGGTGGGAAGAAGTACAAAAACTAACCCTTCTAGATCCGCACTTGTTGCCACAAGTCACAGCTCATCGGGATGCGCTCTTTGCAGTGAAACTGCTCACGAAATCCATTATTGCTCGAAGTTCAAGGCCCTGTCCCCTGCGAATCGCCTTAAGGAAGTTAGGAGACTCTCTCTATGCTTAAACTGCCTCAAAGCAGGTCATCGGGTGACTACATGCAGCTCGAGCAGCTGTCGTATCTGCGGGCGCAGGCACCACACTCTTTTGCACTTCGGTAATCCTGAAGCTACTGCAGTCCAAACTCAATGGCACTTGAAACTCTATCTCCGTCTGTGCCGTCCAATGTCAGCACTCAAACATCTACTTCAGCACCCACGTTGTCTCATAATGCCACTGCACCGTCTACTTCGTCGTCTACCTCTGCTGCTCTTATTGCCCAAGGTTTCAGTAAGGATGTTGTTCTGTTAGCCACGGCAACAGTCTTGGTTAAAAATCGTTCAGGAGTCCTCGTTCCCTGCCGAGCTTTGCTTGATTCCGGCTCTTAGCTGCACCTAATAACCTCTCGTTTTGCAAATCAGCGTCAGCTTCGAAAAATAAAATCATCGACTGCAGTATCTGGAATAGGTGATTCAAACTTCGTCACGGATGGATTTTCGGTCAACATTAGCCTGCACTCTCACTCGACGGACTACTCAACTCTCATCACTGCTGTTGTAGCCTCTAACATAACCGATCGTCAACCAAGTTACGGAATAGACACTCACGACTGGAACATTCCAGCAAACCTACCTCTTGCTGATCCAGAGTTTCATAGACCTCAGCGTGTCGATCTTTTAATTGGCGCCAGTCTGTTCTACGAGCTTCTTTGTGTTGGTCAGGTCAAATTACTGCCAGGATTGCCATCAATTCAGAAAACTCGTTTGGGATGGGTCGTGTCTGGAGGTTATTCTCCGGTAAAGGGATCTTCTTTGATTGTGTCGCGTGCTGCGGCCGCAGTTGCTGACAATAGTAACCTAGAAGAGCGACTTGAGGTACTGCTTCGACGGTTTTGGGAGGTAGAAAATTGCATGGAGCCCATTGTAAAGTCTACGAAAGAAGAGCTAGATTGTGAGGCTCACTTTGTTCAACATTTCCATCGATTACAAACTGGCGATTATTGTGTTCGGCTGCCAGCTAAATATAACTTGGATCTCTTGGGAGAATCTTATCAACAAGCTCAACGTAGATTCTTATCTCTTGAGCGGAGGTTAGATCGTCGCCCTGATGGGAAATCTCAGTATGCTGCTTTCATAAAAGAGTACCTTGATCTAGGTCATATGTCTTTGGTTCCTGCCGAGTCAATCAGCTGCTGCCGCTACTTTTTGCCTCATCATTGCATCAGAAAGGAAGATAGCTCGACAACCAAGCTGAGGGTCGTTTTCGATGGATCCGCAGCAACTTCATCCGGTTATTCCCTGAACGACGTCTTAATGGCCGGTCCTGTAATCCAACCCAAGCTGTTCCATATTCTCACTCGATTTCGGTCATATGCAGTTGCGATAACGGGAGATATTTGCAAGATGTACCGGTGTGTAAGGGTCTCACCCGATGATAGTAACTTGCAGTGTATTCTGTGGAGGAATTCTATGCAAGAGGATTTGCGTGTGTTTAAGCTTGACACCGTTACTTATGGGACGAAGCCTGCCTCATATTTATCAGTGCGGGCGATGCATCAGCTGGCAATGGATGAGCAGGTAGCGTTTCCTGTTGGGGCTGAGATTCTTTGCCGGGACTTTTACGTCGATGACTTGATATCTGGAGCCAGCTCTCAGGATGAGGCTATCCACATTCGTGAGCAAACCACTGGAATTTTGTCGAGAGGTCAGTTCCGGTTGAGGAAATGGTGTTCGAACGTGCCTGCTGTGCTCGATGGAGTTCCGGAACAGGACAAGGAAACCTTTTTAAAGTTCGACGATAGCAGCAATTTCACCAAAACTTTAGGACTTGCCTGGGATCCGGTTTCTGATCAGCTTTTATTCTCGTTTTCGGCCCTACAGTCATCTTCGCGTCCCTGCAGGCGTTCCGTTTTGTCAACAATAGCTCGGTTCTACGATCCCCTCGGATTAGCTGGGCCTATCATTACAAAATCAAAAATCTTTCTCCAGCAGTTGTGTAAAGAGAAGTTATCCTGGGATGAAAGCTTGCCATCCGCACTCAACACCTCGTGGCAGGAAATATGCAGTAGTTTTGGCCAGATTCGGCGTTATGAATTTTCTCGGCTTGTGCTCATTCCGAACTCTGAGTTAGAAATTCATGGATTTTGCGACGCGAGCATAGAGGCTTATGGTGCCTGTATTTATGTTGTGTCGAAGGGTCAGCGATCCAGCAGTCACTTACTTTGCGCAAAATCTCGTGTTGCTCCATTGAAAACACTAATCATACCAAAGCTGGAGCTTTGTGGAGCGGAATTGCTAGCTAGGCTCATATCTGAGGTAGCAGGAAAGAGTGTCTTCAAAGGAAGGTGCTACTGTTGGTGTGATTCGGCTGTTGCGCTCTCTTGGATTTGGGACGAGCCATCCCGATTCAATATATTTGTCGCAAACAGAGTGGCAACGATACAGGAACTGACTGAAAAAATGGAATGGCATCATGTTCCCACAGATTTGAACCCGGCCGACATTCTTTCACGAGGAGCTCTACCAATCGAGTTGAGTGAGTCACCCCTTTGGGCTCATGGACCTCCCTTTCTTTGCGGCTCTTCAGATGATTGGCCAGCTACGGTGTTGCCTGATAAGCCAACCCTGGAGCTGCGTCGTAAGGTTTTCTTAGCCAAATCACCCTACTTGGACATTGTAGCCAAATCCAAGTATGCGAACTTTTTCGCTTCTTTCATTTTCACACAAATTTTGCAACCGGATTCGGCGCCCTGGACTCACCGTCTCTGACATTGAACGTGGAACCCAGCTATTGGTGCGGCTGGTCCAGCGTACGCAGCTCTGGGTAGGGGAGTGGTCGCCTCATCCAGCTCACTTTAATCATTGTGCCCTTTCATGGATAATTTTAGACTCCTCAGAGTTGATGGTCGGCTGAAGAATTCTTCGTTGGATTTTGATGGCCGTCATCCCATCATCTTGCCCAGCAGCCATCCGCTTACTCTCGCAATAATCTCTCACTTTCATGAGCGGAATCTACACGCCGGTCCTCGAGCTCTACTGGGATTAATTCGATCCCAATATTGGCCTATTGGGGGAAGAAAGACAGTTAACAAGGCCGTAAACAAGTGCGTGAGATGTTTTCGAACGAAACCTAGAATATTGGAGCACATCATGGCGGATCTTCCAAAAGAGCGCCTAGACGGTTCTCACGCCTTTGAGATCACAGGCGTAGACTTTTGTGGCCCGTTTTTCTACAATCCGGAGGCACGCAACAAGGCTCCAATCAAGTGCTACGTCTGCGTCCTCATTTGTTTCGCGACCAAGGCCGTTCATCTGGAGCTGATCAAGGATCTATCGACAGTCTCTTTTCTCCACGGCCTAAAGCGCTTTATATGCACCAGACGAAAGCCACGGCAAATTTGGTCAGACAACGCAACCAATTTTGTCGGTGCAAGGAACGAGCTCGTGGAGCTAAGACGCCTGTTTCTCAGCGACGATCATCAGAAGGCGGTTCTGGATTTCTGTTTGGTTGAGTCCATTGATTTGCACTTCATCCCGCCGCGCTCGCCTCACTTTGGTGGCCTATGGGAAGCCGCAGTGAAGACGGCCAAGTACCACTTCTATCGAGCAATAGCCAATTCGGTTCTTGGATTTGACGAGCTGCGGACGCTGCTATGCCACATCACGGCAGTCATTAATTTAAGACCTTTAGTTCCCATTTCAGAGAGTCCTGCCGATCTTGACGTCTTAACTCCAGCACATTTCTTGAATGGCGGCCCTCCTGCTTCATTCACTGAGCCTGATGTCACGAAGCTAAACTTCGATCGCCTTGACGCCTGGCAGCGCGTTTCTTACCTTCAACAGCTCTTTTGGTCCCGGTGGAAGGAGGAGTACATCACGTCACTGCAGCAGCGCTCAAAGTGGCGAACTCAGAAGCCGAGTTTAGCATTCAAAGACCTGGTCCTCGTCAAGGATGAAAATCTACCTCCCATGAAGTGGCCACTAGCGAGGGTGGTCGAACTACTACCTGGAAGAGATGGCGTCGCCCGAGTCGCTGTGCTGAGGACTGCAACTGGAATCACCAAGCGAGCCGTTAACAAGCTGTGTCTGCTTCCCCTTAAAGATAGCCTGTAATGAAAGTCAGGCTTTAAGGGCGGCACCGCTTCTTCTTTTTATCCAACGGGAGTGGAGCATCTCGGGTCATAGACGTTCAGCGCTTAATAATTATGTTCATTCATCTTGCACTGTAGCAATCATCTTCGTATCAATCGCATCGCTTTATTATATCGCTCATACTAACGCCTACTTTAATTCCCAATAAAAATTAATTGTACATTTCTCATTGAAACGCTAGACGCTAAAAACTCTTAATAGCCAAACAGTCATCATATTTTCAAACTTTTGAAAATGTTAATTTTAAATCGATAGTTCACTTTAAGTATCTTAAAACTCTCTTTAAGCATTGCCATAATTCACTGTTATTATATTGAGTATATCTACTTAATAAATTAATAGATATGCTGAGATCTGGTCTTGTACATAACATTATGTACATTAAGCATCCTATCAAATTACGGCAGGGTGCTTCACAATTTTGATCAGAGTTTAAGCCATCAAAATCAAGTTTAGAGGGAAGTGGCGAATTCACCGGATTACACTCATGCATATTAAATTTAGATAGAGCTGTTTTTATATAGGAAGATTGACTTAAGTGTAATTGGCCATCTTCTCGGTCAATTTTTATTCCTATAAAATATTAAATGTCTGATAAATCAGTCATTCTGAATTTTCCCATCAAATAAGATTTGAACTTATTCATTGTTAGGATACTTTCTGTAGATATAACTAGATCATCTACATACAATAAGACATATATATTCTTTGAAATCTCTCCCTTATCAAGAATGTAGATACAACGATCTACTGGAGAGTTTACAAATCCGATACCCTTTAATGATTAATCAAATACTTCAAACAAGAATCTTGCCGCTTGTTTGAGACCATTAATAGCCTTATTTAATTTACAAACTTGATTACTGCCCACGAGGAAACCTTGAGGAGCTCTCATATATATTTCCTCTTTTAAAACTCCATTTAAAAAGGCAGTCTTTACATCCATATGATGTACTTTCAAGTTGTACTGGATTGCAAATGACATTATAAACCTAAAACTAGTTACTCTGGCAACAGGAGCAAATGTTTCGTCATATTCAACTAAATATTCCTGTGTAAAACCCCGAGCCACGAGTCTAGCTTTATATTTAATCGGTTTTCCGAATTCATTATGTTTTATTGTAAAAATCCATTTACAATCTACAATATTCTTGTTATCAGGTATTTTAACAAGAGACCAAGTATTATTAATTAAATGTGATTCTAGCTCATCTTTTATTGCTTCTTCCCATTGTGCCTTATCATTTCTTAAACTGATTTCCTCAAAAGAAATTGGTGTACTTTCCATGGAACTCTGAGCATTCATCACACAATTCTGAATATCTCTATATGATAATTTTGGCTTATCTTTTAATCGATCACTTTTCCTTGCAATTTTGCTTTCTTCGTTTGTATCATTTGATACACTATCACCAGTAACAACTGGATCGGCATTTTCTATTTCCGTTACCACACCACTGGGATCACCATCTGATATCTTATCAGATCCTTTTTCAATGCTTTAACTTGGACAAATGTCCTGAACATTATCCATTTCCAACTGATCACCAATTTTATTTGTATCAAGAAAATCTTCATTAAAATATTCCATACTCTCATTATGAAATTCTTCTTCATTCTTCTTTTCAAACTCACCTCTGGAGTTTACCATGTTAGTTTCATCAAAAACAACATCTCTAGCAATTGAAAACTTCCCAGTCTCCCCATCCCATACTTTATATCCATTCGGTTCATATCCGACAAGTATTCCTTTCCATGATTTCTCATCAAACTTTCGTTTTCTTAACTTTTTATGGACATACACTGTCGAACCGAATACTCTCAAATATTTGAGACTTGGCTTTTTACTATGCCACATTTCATATGGTGTTTTCTTGCATTCTTTCAATGCATTACTTGGGATTCTGTTAGTCAAATATGTTGCCGTCAAAACAGCTTCTCCCCAAAAGTATTTTTGTACTTTTGCCCCTATAACCAAAGCACGAGCTTTTTCTGTTATAGTCTTTATCATCCTTTCGGACACACCATTCAACTGTGGGGTATGTGGGACTGTAAGGTGGTAACTAATGCCCTTTTCACTGAAAAATTCTTTCATTTCATTCGATAGATATTCTCTGCCATTATCAATATATAGATTTACCACTTTTAAATTAAAGTGCGCTTCACTTTTAGCAATAAAATCCTTAAAGACATAAAATACTTCCGACTTATAAGTCAGTAAGTATGTGACGCAGTAATGTGTATATTGGTCAATAAACACAACATAATAATTTTTCCTATCAATAGTTGCAGGAGTAATCGGACCACATACATCGGAATGAACAACAAACAAAGGCCTGTTGATTGAGCGAAGAGGCTTCCGAAGTTCCACCGTTCAGAATCCCAAATTAAAGACGTTAGGCAGTTCCAATTTCTTCTCGTATATATTTCGGGGCTGTTCTGGGCTTATATATATATGTATTTTTATCGCGTGCAAAACCGGCCGTTTGCTTGTGGGTGAAGAAGCGCATTGAATAGATCGGTGGCACTCCAGCTGCCGAGGGCTGTCGGAGGCGAGAGCGGGAGCGTGGGCGGGAGCGCAAGCGTGGTGAATATGCGCGCGAGAGCGCGTCGCCGGAAAAAAGCACCTAAGCGTGAGAGCGAGAGCGAGGACAACAGCTTGCGTAGCTGGATTGCTAACAGTGGTGTGGCTGGAATGCCCACAGAGCTGTTGCCCCGCCAGCGCCGTCCTCACTCTAAACACCTGTTAATATGATCTTTGTTTTTAAACTTTTCAAATTTAAGTCTCGCTTGCTTCCCATTTATGCAAGCCTCACATAAATCTTCATTTGGTTTAATATTATTTAAAATATCGATATCCTCAAACATATTATTAGCTTTTATTTCTAAATATTTTCCTTTGCTTATATGCCATAGCCTTTCATGCCACAAATTATAATTATTTATTTTATTATGAACATTAGATATAAATGCCCTTTTTGGCATAGAAAAGCATACCACCGGAACATTATCGATATAATTACCTTCCATAATATTCTCACCATTTTTGCTAACAGCTACACCTCCTGGATGTAATACCACGGTAACTCCTGCATCCGACATCTTTTTCACCGATAAGAGATTTTGAGGAACTTCTGAACAAAACAGTACATCGTTCAAAACGATTTTGGCCAGAGAATCACTGCACAACTCCATTGTGCCTTTCTTGGTTGCATAAATAAATTGGCCACACTTGGCCACTGCAATTTTAATTGGTTTTTCCAAAACTTGAAGTTTATCAAACAGATTCTCATTATTGACCAAATGGTCTGATGCTCCAGAGTCCAGAACAAACGAAATTTCTTCTTCTTTATTTCTTTCACGTTTGAACATGAATGCGAAATCTTCTGGAATTTCTTCAGACTGAGCAGTTGCCACTTGTACATGTTTGTTATACCCGTACTCAAAAAAGAGTTAAGGGGTATATTCGATTTGTGGTAAAAGTGGATGTGTGTAACGCAGAGAAGGAAACGTTTCCGACCCCATAAAGTATATATATTCTTGATCAGCATCAATAGCCGAGTCGATATAGCCATGTCTGTCTGTCCGTCTGTCCGTCTGTCTGTCTGTCTGTCTGTCTGTCTGTCTGTCTGTCCGTCTTGTTGACCGCCTAGATCTCAGAGACTATAAGAGATAGGGCAACCAAATTTGGTTTCCACACTCATGTGATATCACACTGCTACAAGTGTATTTCAAAATTTCGCCCCGCCCCCTTCCGCCAACCCAAAAGACGAACATCTGTGGCAGGCACTACGCAGTATCGTAGAGAATGACCATATCTACCAGACTGCCAAATCTGAATTAGATCGGATCATAATTATAGCCAGAATGAAGAAATTAATTTTCAGTTGCTTCCCCTTCCCCCTCCAGCCAACGACCATGCAACTCAGTTTCCTTCTCGCTCGCACACTCTGCCGCGTTCAGTGCGCGAGCAACCCCTAGCGGAGGAGATGTAGAATCTTAATGGTACATGTACAATCTACATGTTAGATGTAGAATATACATTGTAGATGAGATGTAGATAACAGATGTAGCAAAAAAATGTAAAATTTAAAATTTTTTTTTTTTAATTATAAAATTATAAAAAATTATATGCTCAAAAATGTATATTCTGACTGAGTACGGCTATAAGTAGAGTCGCGTCCCCAGAAGCGAATCGCACGTTCCTTCTCGTTTTCATTATTTTTCTCTCTCTTATAGATATAACAAACTTTTTTCATATGGCCGGCTTTGCCACAATGAAAACAATTTTTATTATTATTAAACTTATTGATTGAGCCGCGCTTCATTGCGGGATATAGATGTGTATGTGTGTGTATTCAGCACATCACATACATAGCTGAATGGTTGCATGTAGATGTGTCTGGTGCGTTTGTTTTTGTCTTACGCAGAAGAACAAATTATTTCATCATCCATTTACACACATAAACGCATACATGCGTCACAAAGGAGTAGCCAGATCGATGGACTTCTTCTGCATTTTTCAACATATAGCTATTGATTTTTATTGTTGTGCTAGCGATCTTTTTTACTAGCTGTTGCAATTGTGGTAATGATTAAAGTCGTTGGTTTCAGTTGAATATATTCACTTTGTTAGTTGCGCGGTGTAGCGGCCTGGCTACGATCAATATTGTTTGTGTGGATAGAAAACGCGATTCGTATGTCGGTATGTGAGACCGAGTACTAGTGCGACGGTATGTCCATGCAGGTTCAGGACCATATCAAGACGAAAGAAAGTGAGTGCGATAATTAAGACGATCAATTAAAGACTAAAAGAGGGCAGGCGGACCGAATTGCCCGTGCCTTAATGCTAGCGTAGTAAGCTCAGATTTCTTTTTCTCGCATTCTCGTCCCATGTTATTGTGTTTAGCGAGACCTTGTTAAAGCCGGACATCCTTAGTTCCGAAGTTTTGGCAGGTCGGTACACAATTTTTAGAAATGACCGTTCGTCTCGACGTTGGGGTGGAGTTCTAATTGCAGTGGACACAAACTTCACGTCGGAACATTTCATGGTCCAGGTTCAACAAGACCTGGAATTCCTGTGCATAAAACTGATACTCCCAGGCTTTTCCATTTTCATTACTTGCTCGTATATTCCACCTTCCTCGGATATCTTAATATACGAGCATCACCTGTCCGCTTTACAAACTGTTTCTTCCTCGTTATCAGATAAATACCATATGATAGTTCTTGGTGATTTCAATTTGCCAGGTACTGTTTGGTCTTCGGTGAACGAGTCTAATAACCTTGTGCCCATGTCACGACATGACTTCATCGACGGCTTGCTAGACCCATCCCTGTCTCAAGTCAACCATGCGAAAAATTCCTTGGGTCGATTGCTTGATCTGTGCTTTGTCTCGGATCCGACCATAGCGTTGCTAACTCGAGCCCTTCCGCTCACTATACCTGTGTTGGTCGATATTATGCCTACTGTATTGGATCGAACGGGTAGGCTATCTGAGCGTGTCCGCTGCTTTCGTAAAGCCGAGTTTACGAAGCTTAATAACCTCATTAGGGATTTTGATTGGTCCGCTCTGTACTTGTGCACTGACGTTATGAAAGGCACAAATATTTGTGCAATACACTCGACACATTTTTTGATTCTTGTGTCCCAATTTCTTGTCCGGTTAGATCTGGGAAGCCTCCTTGGTTTACCAAAGAGATATCCAGTCTAAAAAACTTAAAATCACGACTTTATAACAATTTCGAGAATTTGGTTCTCCGTCTTCTCTCTCTCGCTATGTAATAACTCGGGTAAATTTCTCCGTTCTTAACGCTCAATGCTTTAAAAATTACTTATCTCGATACGGGATACGACTTTCACAGGACCCTAAACTGTTTTACAGCTTCGTAAATAGTAAGCGTAGAACGTGCGCACATCCATCCTCGCTATCATTTCTCAATATGTCTGCGAACAATTGTCGGGCAAATGCCGATCTTTTTGCCAAATTTTTCCAAACAACCTATTCTTATTAAAGCTACTCAGGTCAGCCGTATCCATACAGCTTACCAAGGTCGAATGGCATTTTAAGCCCCTTGTTAAATGAAAGCTTACTGCTTCATGATCTTCGACTTGTTAAGCCGGTGCTTTCACCAGGTCCCGACGGAGTTCCCGGCTGTGTACTCAGGTACGGTGCCGAAGCTCTGTGTGGACCCCTGCTTAAATTATTCACCCTATCCATTAACTCTTCATGCCTTCCCCCCATCTGGAAGGAATCTTTTATTATTCCGCTCCATAAGAAAGGTAGCAAGTCTGATACAAATAATTATAGAAGTATATATAAGTTATTCGCTATTCCTAAAATGTTTGAAAAAATTTTAACTCCGCATTTGAAACATCTCTGCAAATCACTTATATCTCCGTCTCAGCACGGATTTATAAGGTGACGATCAAAAACCACAAATTTATTAGAGTTTACCTCTTTTATCATTAAAGGTTACCGTTATCGTTAAAGGTTACAAGTTACCTTGTACTTGCAGACGGATGTCATTTACACTAATTTCAGCAAAGCATTCGATTCTTGAAACCATTCCCTCCCAGCACAAAAACTTGACCTTTTAGGGCTTCCGCCTAATCTTTTGAGATGGATTTCTAGCTACTTTTGTTCTAGGTCTCAAAGAGTCCTCTTAAAAAACTCCTTCTCTTCAACTGTTAAGGTTACTTCTGGAGTACCACAGGGCAGACATCTAGGCCCCCTACTATTCACACTTTTTATTAATGATCTTCCTTCAGTATTAACAAACTCTCGAGTACTCATGTATGCGGATGATGTTAAACTCTGTGTCCAGTATAAGGACATTTCATTTCACTCTCGCTTGCAATCCGATCTCAACAACTTTTAGTCATGGTGTTGTGCAAATATGTTAAACCTAAATGCGTCAAAATGCAAAGTAATGGCATTTCATCGCTCCACCCCCTTTTTGGCTCCTCAAAGCTTCTGCTGTGGTTCTCTTGAGAGAATTACCTTGTTTGATGATCTTGGTGTTAAACTAGACCCAAAGTTAAAGTTTTCTGAACACATTTCTACCATGGTAAATAAGGCCATCGGCGTGCTTGGGTTTATAAAGAGGTGGTCAAAGGAATTTGACGACCCCTATATAACGAAGACTCTCTATATCTTGCTTGTTCATCCGATTTTAGAGTACGGCTCTTGTGTATGGTGCCCCCAGTACAAAGCACATCAGGACCGTATAGAATCAGTCCAGAAAAACTTTTACTTTTTGCTCTGCGTGGCCTTAACTGGGATGCAGGTGTGAGACTGCCATCATACAATCGTAGATTGCTTTTAATAAACCTTTCAACCTTAGTTAGTCGTAGAAAAATGCTTTGTGTGATTTTTATGCACAACCTGATGAAGGGTGACGTAGATAGCCCTGACTTGTTGAGTCGCATAAGCTTTACGATTCCTGTTAGATCTATTAAGAACTTTATTCCTTTGTTCCTTCCGCTTTGTAGATCAAAATATTCCTTGCACGAACTATTTAGGGTCCTATGCTCGGACTTCAATTACCTCTACCATATAATATCCACTACTAATTCCCTTCCTCTTCCTAAATAGCTAATACTAACATAGCTTTCCCGTAATTAGTACTATTTCTTAGCTATCTTTGCATGTTTAGCTCTTTGAGTTGTGTTTAGCTCTAATTTTCCTCGAATTTTAGTCTAACACCTATCTTTCCTGCATGCTCACGATCGGTTCGGTAACTTGCGTCGTGCGTCATGCGACAGAGCCCCTCGGTCTGTTGGGCGGGAGGAGGGCAGCGTTTCTGCCTGGGTTCCGCGCGTAACAGGCTTCGGGTTGGTGTCGCATGGGCCACTTGATGGTGCAGTCATTGCATATCAACGTCCAGACAAAAACACTAAAAATGACAGCTCCTTCGGGAATAAACTGGACCACTTTTGTCATGGGCCAAGAGACAGCCAACCCACGGTTAGGAGTGCGATTTGAAAGCAGCTGCAGCGACGACATGTAGACTTCCTTCCATCGCAACCAGTAGATGTTTAGCAAGAAGGCAACGTCTAGTCGACGCAAAATCAGGCATGTAATGCTTTGCTCAGGAAACGTAGAGGGAGGGCCACGAACTGGCACATCCAGATCGTCAGAGCTCTCTGTAATTGAAGCTAAAGTTGTAGGATTAATAATAGCCAAGATGTGGCCTAAAAGCTTCCTCAGATGATCTAATCGACAAACTAAGTGGTCAGTGGCACGATAATTGTTGTAGCTGTATTTCTTCAGTGCAGCTCCACTCCCCCCAATATACAAAAATTGGGATGGAATAAGTCCAAGAACAGATCGAAGTCTAGTGCGAAGATTCTGCTGAGGAGCGATGATCATTGTTGAATTGGTGGTGCGCTGAACTGGATGCTTCCTGCCAAAGGTGATGATAGCCAGCAAAATGCCAGGATGATCGGTATTGAGGTCCACATGCCAAACGAGCGGTCTCCCTCAAATCATTCAAAAGAATCCCACGCGAAGAAATCCGTTGGAGAAAGATTCTGGACCATGTAGCTTTAGGTCCAGCCAGTCCGAAAACGTCAAAGAGCTGAACTTCTGCAGGGGCGCGACAATGATGAATAGTCCGAAATCGAGAGAGACGGCTGATCAGAAGCCGTTTCCAAAGCTGGATCTATTGATGGAAGTGCAATTGGGTTCTCCGAAATCATATTGGAATCCAGCTGCGAACGAGATACCAAGTCAGCTATGTGCACGTCTTGGAGATTGATTTCAGCATCAGCAGACAACGCTGACCGTTCATCTATCGCCAAATTGGCCCTTCAGAGAAGCATAAGGCAGACGTCTTCGTATCCGAAGATGACAATTGCATAGGGCGTAGACACGGGTGCGGATTACTCCGTGGTGGAAGCTGCCTGCCAACAATATTAGCAATAATTGTTCCTGCAGAAACCGTAGAAAGAGGAGACAGGTGGGGGAATCAATAAGCGATTTCGCGCCGAATTGAAGTATCCAGCGTCATGAACAGATAATTAAAGGTTTAAAACGATCCAAGGCGAGGTTTTTTTGTAGTCCAACTTCTGAAGCTCGTTGTGCAGGGTTTTAAAAGTGCCCTGCAGCTCCTCGATCTCCTCTAGCCTCACAACCAGCATAAAGTAGTCGCACTCTGGCAACTCACTCACTCTCCCAAGTAGCATTCAACTGTTTTAATGTTTCGCACAATTTCGATGCCTTCCACTTCAGAAAAATCACCCTGTTTTCAGCAGCGGTAGTTGCACTTGGGTTTGAACTATCCAACTCCATAGCACCGACGGCGTTAGAAAAACGTTTCTAGCGGAAAGATGAAAAACAAATAGTACCGCGCGCAATAGGCGGGAACGAGCACCGCAAACAAAACGTCTATGCTTATATGAAAGAGCGGCTGGTGTATATATATGTGGTTGATGACACCTGAAGCCGCAGGCAAACGACAATAACGAACAACCGGCAATATATGGCTATATTTGAATGTTAAATTGTAGTTTTTGATTGCACGAATATATTAATTGATGCACAATCACGTCATTAAATGTTAAGCTATTAAGCGTTTTTAATAGCTATTGATTTTTATTGTTGAGCTAGCGATCTTTTTCACTAGCAGTTGCAATTGTGGTAATGATTAAAGTCGTTGGTTTTAGTTGAATTTATTCAGTTTGTTAGTTGCGCGGTGTAGCGGCCTGGCTACGATCAATATTTTTTGTGTGGATAGAAAACGCGATTCGTATGTCGGTATGTGAGACCGAGTACTAGTGCGAAGGTATGTTCATGCAGGTTCAGGACCATATCAAGACGAAAGAAAGTGAGTGCGATAATTAAGACGATCAATTAAAGACTAAAAGAGGGCAGGCGGACCGAATTGCCCGTGCCTTAATGCAAGCGAGAGAAAGAACGAAAGAAGCGATAGAAGCTCGGGCTGCTGATGAGCCGAGCACGAGCGATGAATAGAGAGAGAGAATTCGAGAGAACAACATAGATGCTGCAGCTGCAGTAGTAAATGAAGAAGGAGATATAAAGAGGCGAAATAACGGCCGCTGCCGTGAGTAATTATAATCGGTTACAATATATATATATATGCAGTGGGCAATGCAAATAGAAAACAAAGGTGAGATTACGTTAATTTGCTTCACTGGCTATTTTGAGGAATTTATTGGGGAATATCAGGCCGGGAAACCAGACAGGGACCATCAAATACATCAAATACAGACGGCTTTTGGTTTCCGTTGTTTAACAAAACAGCCTTTAAACTTTCCTTATGAGTTTTTTTCACATCTTCCTTCAATAAAAGGGCATCCTTTAATAAAATCCAAGAAGCTCGGCTTTACTTTTAGGAAGATCCAGGATCCTCCCCAAATCGTTCAATTGTTCCTGTGAAACAGGCTTGCAATATTTATATTCTCTTCATTGGTCATTACTTGAATCCGTTTTCCATGCGACGAACACGACATCTCCTCATTTTTTCATTTTAGTGACGGAATTTCTTTTAAAAGAGGAGCACGAAGCGTAAAGCCTTGACCAGATTGTTTCGGGTAACCCCATTTCATGGATCTCCCGATTCCAGTTATTTTGAATGAACAAAAGAAACATTCAGGGCCGTGAATCTCTGGTTGCTTCCACAGCATTGGTGTCAAAGTAACTGTCCATAACATTTACAGCCCAAATGGATATGTCCAAGATATATCCCATACCTAGAACTCGGTAAAACCAAAATTACAGTCCTATTTGTTTCCTGCAATTCCATTTTGGCAGTTGGACCAGCAACGTACCGGGCGGTATTTTTTCAGGTAAAATGAGTTTTTAGTCGTTTTGGTCAAACGACTGCAACTTGGCCGTTTATCCATCGATTCTTACAAAACGATTCCTCAAACGACGCCTTATTAATGCGTCTATCTAAAACCAAAAATGCATGCCAAGAAATATTTTGTTTTGGACAACCGTCAACCGTCAACGACTTCAGACTGTAACGAACCATGGTTCTACCCATGGTTCGTTGCAAACAACTCCCACCGCGACACCTCCACGGTAGGCAGCAACCAAAATTCAACTAAGATATGCAAAACAGAAGAACCATGGCTCTAGCCACGGTTCTCCACCAATATTGTGTGTCAGCACCCAGGAAATAAAAATACTTTTAAGCAACGCTCACAATTTAATTAAGAACTCTCAACTCTACACATTTTTGTCCACACAACAATTGTGACATTTGGCAATCGACGGTGCGCATGGTTTGCGTTATTGAGTGTGTAACGAACCATGGATCCCATGGTTCGTCACAAGCAGATGACGCAGCCAACGCTACTCCCAGGTGAAGCGATCAACACCCAGCCAAAATGCAAACTCAGCACACGCCAAAAGACAGGAGAGGGCCAAGAAGGGGCTTACGCAATAAGTACCTAAAATAATATTAAATAAATAAATATTCCTAACAATATATATTGCCGAATGCCAACGAAATTCCTTTCCCACGGTACCGGTGCACACCGATCACCTTACCTGGGACATTGGACACTTGTTGGGAGGCGATTGCTTAGGTAACCCTCGATTACCGGGCAAAACCGCCACATGCGCAAGCCAGTCAGCAGTCTCCGACTCTCCTTACCGGGGATATTGGACACTGACTGCAGGGCTAATGATTAGGTAACCTTCTGTTACCGATCAGCCCGTCTGCACATACTATAATTCGGCAATATATATTTATGTAAGAACCCTTCCCACATTCTGGAGTAGAAATAAGATATCTGTAAGACATTCATGGGAAAATCGAAGGCCGGCCGATCTATAAAAGGCACTGCCTTGCATGAAGAAGGGGCAGTCCACCAGCCATCGTCGGAGGCAGTCCACCAGCCATCGTGGGAGGCAGTCAATCAGCCATCGCGAGAGTCAGTCAAATCAACATCCGCGTCGTAGTGCAAGTAAACATAACATAACCGGGTAGAATAATCATACGGAAGAATAAAGAAAACCATTGAAAATTAAAAGAACCAAAAAGTGTTGTGATTTCTATTTCAGTTTCTGGCAAAGTTCCTGGTTTCCCGATAAAGTCCTCGTGAATTATAAATATCTTGTAATTCAGGACCCTGGACAGACTGATGCATACCTCAGCCTGAAATAGGACATTACAAGTGGCGCCCGAGCAGGGACTTTAAAGGATTTTTCGTGGAAACTTCAAGAAAATCGAAATCAGGGACTTCGTGGATTAAAGACCCACTGCCATCAAAAAGGAAATTGAATCGATAACAAGTCCGCGCACTTACATAATCCGGGCGCGAAAACAAACGCGAAAGTATACGCAGTGCCGATCCTAAAAGTGCCGTTCAACAGTGACTCAGTGCCAAAAATCAACAGAAATCAACATGGAACATCACGACGATGAACAACCAGAGGAGGTATACCTGCGGGACACTTTTCCAACCCAGGGGTCAGCACCGGCTGGATCCACAAACTCCGTCGGGACGAACTAGAAGTCCTCGCCGAAGAATTCGGATTCGGCAGCGAAGGAACGGTCGATGAACGCCGAAGGAAATTTGCCGCTCTAGTCGCCGGGCCACTCGCGCAAGAAGCCTGGGTCCGCCTAGGAGAGTTCGAGAGGCACTATGCCAAGCCAGCCTCACGCTCTCGTTCCAAGTCACCACGGCCCACTACTCCTGGACCATCCGACACTCTCCAAATGGATCCTAAGACCGGACTACGAGTCCCCGCAGCCACCGAATACCGCACTCCTGCCGCCCCGTTTCCAAGGCCCCTAGCTACAGAGACCCACTCAGCACCCGTGCCGGTGGAAGGGCACCACTACAACCACGCTGCACCAATGGCGGAACGCATCCGAAAGTGGGGAATCCAGTTTGACGGCCAAGATGACCCTCTATCATTCATCGAACTGCTCGAAGAACGCGCGCTCTCGTATGGGGTGGACACAAGCCATCTGCCGCGGGCCATGGCCGAACTTCTCACAGACCGTGCCAGTCGCTGGTTCCGCACCAGCCGCCTACAAAGTTCCTCATGGGAAAATTTCCGCCAGGAATTCTTAACGTTCTTCTTGCCACCACGGTATTTTGAACAATTAGAGACCGGATCCGAGCCCGAAAGCAATTGGCTGGAACTGTTCAAAGATTTCCTCATCGAGATACGTCTACTTATGCACCACGCTGGGTACGACGCAACCAAGGAGCTAACCAGGATCTACGACAACGCCCTCCCAGCCTACCAGATGTACGTGCGCCGCCACGAACTGCAGGACTTGTCACAGCTAACACTGCTGGCCACAGAGTTTGAGGATTCAAGAGCGGACCATCCCGAGCACCTCGCACCACCACGACACACGCCCAGATACGCACGGCCTACTACAGATCAGAGGAGCGACGATTCCAATCGGACACCATTCCGGAAGCCTCATTGGGACTCGGCAGACTCACCAAGAAGACAGCCATCCAACCCAGTGAGTACGGCAAAGCCCGAGGTAGCATATCGCATGATTTCGACCCCCGTCGCCAACCCACGCGCAGCCTGTCGCCGGTGTGGTGAAGCAGGGCATGCGGCATATGAATGCCAAAATCCCCCGATCCTGTTCTGTTGGGAATGTGGCAAGCGCGGCACCCGGACCATCGATTGCTGTCGCCAGAACACGTCGGGAAACGACTCGCGTCCTCGACTGACACGGGATCAGCCGGGAACGACGTCTGCCCCGACCCACGAATAAAAACCCCGCTACACATGAACGAGAACCGCATAGTGGCAATGGTAACCATAGGAGGACAGGCAACGGAAGCCACCGTCGACACAGGGGCATCCCGAAGCTTTATCAGTGCAAACCTCGCCCGACAACTAGCAACAACACCAACCTACAAGATGCATGCGTCCGCATACGCCTGGCCGACGGCTCGGTCAGAGAGATCACCAAAATTCTACTGGCGCACATCAGACTGGATCAAAGAGAAGTTCAAATACCCCTCCTGGTCCTACCAAACATGTTGGATCAAGTTATCGTCGGCATGGACTTCCTATGCGCCATTGAAACAACGATCCAGTGCGGTACCACACTTCTACAATTACGAGATCAGTGCCACACACCACATATCCACACCGTTCCGACCAACAGAGTACAAGGCAACGAACCCCGACACCAGAAACTGACGCCAACGGCGGCCGTCATACGTCCGCAACCTATCCCAACAATTTCGGCACCCAGCCACGCCAACATGACACCCATACAAACCTCAGCGAACACACGACCACGACCTACCCCAATGAACAAAACGACCCAGATCGCCACGAAGAACACGACACCCAGCCCAGCCCCAGCAGAGGCAAAGCGCCGGCCCACGAACATGAAGCCGAAACCAACAACACGAAACAACAATCAAGCAAACGGGAAAACAGTCCCACGGTCACTACGGAGCAACCGCGTCCTAGGCCAACCACAGGGGACACATACCCAAAGAAACTACGAGAATCTCACCCACGAGACAAGCACTAACGCACTGGAACCCGGCGCTCGACACAGGAAGCCCAGGTCCAAGTCCAGCAACAGAGCATGTAAGTACCCTCTCCTCCCAGGAGAAAGTGAACATAGAAACACCCTCAGAGACGACAATCAGCCCTGAACCAAGACAACAAAATCGACACCGACAACGGCAGCAACAGATCAACAGCCCAGCAACAAGGGAAACAGCCACGCTGACCCCACCCTGGTCGGGGCCCATAATTGAACTGATATCCACAGAGCCCCTCAACGCGGGCCCGGAAACCAGTACGATGGCCCCACGATACACCGACCGCAGCCCTGTCGTACCCACGGCCGACGCCACACCGATCCTCGCCCACACAATGGAGTACCTTCCGCGTACTGACATGATTTTTAGCGTCATGCACCGAGCCATGCCTAGAGCCATGTCCGAGATCTTCGTCGCCCATACAAGTCGTTGTTGTGATACCAGAGGCGTCATCGCGACTCACCTGTTCACGTACCTGTCTGGCTGTAGTATAACACGAGTACTACACCCGGCGTGCCAAAACATCATACCCATGGTCGACACCACACCCATCGTCGCCCACATAAGCGACTACCAACGGAGGATCGAAACGCACAGCTCCTTCGACACAACCCTCTTACCGAAGACCCCAGCCAGCCATTTGACTCCGAAGCCGCCGATCGAACCGAACATGAGCCCGAACCAGTCCCGGAGCCGTGGCCGCCGGACTTGGCCCCACAGACCCAAGCATCCGTCGCCCAAACAAGCCATTGGTCCAACAAAAGAGACATCGTCGAGACCAGCCAGTTCATCCACCAGTCTGGACACAATACCACCCAAGTGTTCCGCCAGAGCTACAAAACAACTCTACCCACGTCCAACGCCTCCCCGATCATCGCCCACATAAGCGATTACCATCGGAGCATCGATCCGTCAAGCACATTTGACAAACCCATCCTCCGAAAAACCCGAATCAAACCTTTGACCCCAAAGCCACCGAACCCACCGAAGACGACCCAGAACTACCGACGGATCCTTGGCCACCCGACATAGCACCGCAGATTCGAGAATGCCTGGACAAATAACTACCAAAGAAAACTGCCGAGAAAACCATCGTCATATGGGAAATTCGACCCACCAAGCACCTACTACACCAACTACAAAGCACCCAGAACAGCAGAAAGGCCACGATCACAACAGCAGTAGAAAATATAACGTTACCGACGCCACGCTAAAGTGACGAGATTAACAGCGACGAATCCGGAGACTCGGCACAAGCCAAAGGACAGGATAACCCGGAAAAGGCGAACCCCAGCACCCGCCAAGCGACGCCACAAATCTCTCCATCACCCACCCGGAAGAAGGGGGGTGAACATGGATCCCATGGTTCGTCACAAGCAGATGACGCAGCCAACGCTACTCCCAGGTGAAGCGATCAACACCCAGCCAAAATGCAAACTCAGCACACGCCAAAAGACAGGAGACCAGCAGAAGGGGCTTACGCAATAAGTACCTAAAATAATATTAAATAAATAAATATTCCTAACAATATATTTCCCGAAGTGCCAACGAAATTCCTTTCCCACGGTACCGGTGCACACCGATCACCTTACCTGGGACATTGGACACTTTTTGGGAGGCGATTGCTTAGGTAACCCTCGATTACCGGGCAAAACCGCCACATGCGCAAGCCAGTCAGCAGTCTCCGACTCTCCTTACCGGGGATATTGGACACTGACTGCAGGGCTAATGATTAGGTAACCTTCTGTTACCGATCAGCCCGTCTGCACGCGCAGACTATAATTCGGCAATATATATTTATGTAAGAACCCTTCCCACATTCTGGAGTAGAAATAAGATATCTGTAAGACATTCATGGGAAAATCGAAGGCCGGCCGATCTATAAAAGGCACTGCCTTGCATGAAGAAAGGGGCAGTCCACCAGCCATCGTCGGAGGCAGTCCACCAGCCATCGTGGGAGGCAGTCAATCAGCCATCGCGAGAGTCAGTCAAATCAACATCCGCGTCGTAGTGCAAGTAAACATAACATAACCGGGTAGAATAATCATACGGAAGAATAAAGAAAACCATCGAAAACTAAAAGAACCAAAAAGTGTTGTGATTTCTATTTCAGTTTCTGGCAAAGTTCCTGGTTTCCCGATAAAGTCCTCGTGAATTAATATCTTGTAATTCAGACCCTAACAGACTGATGCATACCTCAGCCTGAAATAGGACATTACAAGTGTCAGCACCCAGGAAATAAAAATAGTTTTAAGCAACGCTCACAATTAATTAAGAACTCTCGACCAACAACTCTACACATTTTTGTCCACACAACAATTTTGACATTTCGCAATCGACGGTGCGCATGGTTTGCGTTATTTCACAATAAATCCAGCTAACATAAAATTATGAAAGGGTACCGACCCCAAATTCCGGGATCATAAGTTAGCAACTATTTCCGGGTGCCAGCTATATAAAAGGGCCAAGCACGGCCAAAGTCGGCACCCAGTCCAACGGCTCCAAGGCAAAGTAACTAGATCCGTGAGTTAAGTCATTATAAACAAATCAGAATTAAATAATAAAAGAACAACGCAAAGAACACCAACAAAAACAACCAACCACCGGCTCACAGGCCAAGTAACCAGATCCGCAAGTAATCCATCGTACACAAACCCACAAAGAATTAAGTAATAAAATAATAAACACCAGCAAAACCAAAAACCCACGATTTTCTTGAAGTATTTTTGTCAGCAACAAAACGCTCCTCCTGTGTCCTACCTCTCTTTCGGTCAGACAAGGCCGCTCCGAACCTAAAAGTTCCATCAATCTACAAATTGTCTTGTAGTGGACCCTGGACAGGCTGATGCTTACCTCAGCCTGAAATAGGATCCTCACAAGACGTATTTTTGTATCGCTCCGCCGTGAAAATCAATTAATCGCGATTAATCGTAAAATATTTCGCAAAAACCGCTCGGGGTAGGCATGAGTACTAGTAATCATTCTGCCCATGAATACCATCCAATCGTATAATAAAGATTAATAGAATTCATAGAAAAGAACAAATGTCAACGTATAAGAGCAACAGCTCAGTAAAGAGCACAAGCACTGTAACCAAAGCCAAAATGAGCCAAGCAACAAGACGATCGTCGGCTCTCGCCAGAAAAAAACAACGCGTACTTCTCTATACGCTCGCCAAAGGTAGCAGTACCAACAAAAACTGCATCACTGCAGGTGAACGAGGAGAGAGCACGCTCTCTCTCCCCTGTATTGCAAAGTTGGTCATGGAGTGCTCAGTGCCCATCCCTCGACTCGTACTGACTAACCAGCGATTTGCTAATATCGACAACAGCTACTACAATGCCCTCGCTCAAAACTGTGTCTTCGACCACAACAACGACAACAACCACAACAACAACCACTGCAATTGCTCAGCGCCCGATACTGTCGACCCACTGCGACAAGCCCCAACTCTCCCAACCAATAAGTTCAAAAAATGCTAACGGAGCGTTAATTCAGACTGGGCTCGATCGCTATGTGCAAATCAAAAGAAAATTGAGCCCACAAAATGTGAAGAACAACAATGCAGCTAAAATAACTAAAATAACCGAGAACACTGTGCCCCATAAGGCACTAGCAAACAATAGATTTGCGATACTAAGTGTCCCAAATGAAGATGAGATCGCCCAAACACCCAAGGCCAACAAATTAAGACCGCCACCTATTTATGTTGGACAGGCAAATTGTGCTGAACAGGTAAAAAAAAATAGCTGATACAATTGGTGCAAACAAAATCTATGTCACGTCCATTAAAAGAGGTAAACAATGACGAACAAAACTATCGATCAGTTGCGAAATACCGCGAAAATGAAAAAATTAATTACTACATCTACCACCTTAAAAGCATAGGATTACAAGTGGTTATCAAAGGAATCGAACAAACAGTGAGATAATAGATGGACTTAACGATAAGGGCTTCGAAGTCAAAATGGCTGTGAACATAATAAATAGAAATAAAATTCCCCAGCCAATGCTCAAAGTAGAACTGACACCTGAAAGTATGCATATAAGTAAAAATGAAGTTCATCCAATATACAAGCTTCAATACCTACTGCACCGTAGGATCACCGTTGAGGAACCACACAAACGAAATGGACCGGTCCAATGCACAAATTGCCAGGAATATGGACACACGAAAGCCTATTGCACTCTACGGGCAGTCTGCGTGGCATGTGGTGATGTTCATCTCACTGAGGCCTGCCCCGTAAATAAGGAGGACCCATCTGCCAAAAAATGTAGCAACTGTGGGGGAAACCATACTGCCAACTATAGAGGTTGTCCTGTCTATAAAGAATTGAAAAATCGCCTAAACCAACAAATAACTGCAGCTCGAAACCCGGTCGTCCGACAAAACTTAACATATATACCATCAACTACGACTCCAGGAGTTTCTTTTGCTCAGGCGTTAAGCTACAAAAACGGGTCGTACGCCTCAGTCTCTAAGCCGACACTTCAACCAACCACAGCTGGAATAATGCAGCATCAGGCATCAAATCAGATCCCAGAAATCTCTGCCCAACATACCCCTGCTAATCCATCCCAATTGCCTAGTGGAAATGAGTCAATGCTGGTAACTATAACAAAAACAATGGTAGCAATACAACAAACGATGCAGGAGCTTATGCGCAAACAAAATCTCCTCCTGGAGCTCCTAATCAAACAGAAGCCTGTTTAAATGGCCTGTTTAAATGGCCTGTTTAAATGCAAATGGTATTTCGCAGCACAAATGCGAGCTCTTACAGTTCCTCGCTCAACATGACATTGACGCCATGCTCATATCAGAGACTCACCTAACAAATAAAAACTATTTTCACCTCGATGGCTATAACTTCTATGCGACAAATCATCCCGATGGTAAGGTAGATGGAGGTACTGGCGTTCTGATCAAGAATCGCACTAGGCATTATCCATTGCCTTCATTTGCTACACCTTATCTACAGGCAACAGCAATTCATATTGAAATTCAGAGCGGCTACCTAAACATAGTCGCAGTCGCAGCACCACGCTTCTGCATTTCCGAAAATGAATTTGTAACATTCTTCGGCCTACTAGGTGTACCGATTTATAGCAGCCGGTGACTACAATGCCAAGCACACCCATTGGGGATCTAGACTTACCAACCCGAAAGGAAGAAAACTATATAACGATATAATAACGCCACGAAACAAGCTAGACTTTATCTATCCGGGCAAGTCCACATACTAACCTACAGATCCAAACAAGCAACCCGACTTGATGTATTTTGCAGTTACACGAAGTGTGCTGCAAGCTCAGATTAATGTAGATCACTTAACAGATCTATCATCTCGCCCATTCTACTTCACCTTTACGATCATCCACAGCTTTCGGAACGCCCACACGTTCTAACTTCAGACAAAACAGATTGGCTCAAATACAGGAAGTACATAAGCTCTCATATTGATAGCTGCCCAAACATTTATTGTAAAGATGACATTGATAGGTCAGTCGAAGCATTAGTATCCTTAATGTCACTGGCGGCAAAACACTCAACACCAATATTAGCACCTAATAAACTTTCCAACAGCAGTCGTATTTCTAGGCACATTGAAGTGCTGCTACGCGATAAAAGAAGGCTTTGCCTAGAGTGGCAAGCACACAGATCACCTGCCTCGAAAGAGCGGCTAAAAATAGCCAACCACCTACTACGCAGAGCCCTAGAAGATGAAAAAAACCGAGCTCAAAAATCCTATATGGAACAACTCTCCCCAACTAGCAACCGATTCCCACTGTGGAAAGCAAAATCAGGCGTATGCCCACCAATCGAGAGTGAATCACCTTTGCGTACACAAACAGGAGAGTGGGCTCGCAGCAACAAAGAGAAGGCAAACACATTTGCCGTCCATCTAGAAAACGTCTTCAAACCACACCCAGCAACAAATAGCTTTGTGCTCCCACCAACCAACAATCCCGAAGCTACTCCGCCTATCATATTCCAATCAAGAGAAGTCACAAGGGTCATTAAACACAATATCTCAAAGCAAAAGAAAGCTCCGGGCCACGATTTCATCTCCCCTAAAATGATCATAGAATTGCCGAGCTGTGCAGTGTATTTCCTTACTGTGAAATAAGTTACCGTTAATAAGTTAACGGACACTCCATTTGAATGGGAAACACGAACAAAGATGCAACAGCCATATGCTCGCGTGGACGCATCTGCAAACCCATGTATTTGACATAGAATGTTTGTGCTAGCTCCTACAAATCGTTGAGTGATGACTTCATGCAACCTTTGCATGACCGAAGCCATCAACTCCCATCTTTGTTTCAATTTAAGGGGAATGGGATCGTCCCAACCAGATTCTCTTTCTGACTGTCACCTAGTTGAAAATTAGCATTCCACTTCGTCAGCACAAATCCGGCTGGCTCTAGGATTTCAACTAGCTGTTGACGCAATATCCTTAGTTCGGATTTCGTGTCTGCGCCTGTAAGAAGATCGTCAACATAAAAATCTGAAGCAAGAGACTTTAAGCCATTAGAATGCGAATTTAAATGAGTGTCGCTTAGATACTTCAAGCACCTGACAGCAAGAAATGGTGCGCTGGCGGTGCCATCAGCTACCGTATTGAGACGAAACACTTGCAAGGGGTCCGAACTTTTACGTCTCCAAATAACACTAGTCAACACGATTTTTCCTCAAGGAACAAAACCAACTTTTTATTAAAGATTTGGGGCTTAGAAATGGTTTGATGATATTTTTTTTTTTTTCTATGGCAGAACTTTTTTTTGAAAAATTGTTTTTAAGCTTTTTTCAGAGGTAGCGATGGTTTTTTTTCACATAACTTTAGTATCTTACGTCTGGTTGTAAAGAACTTTGCTATTTTGAAAAGGTAAAGGTGCGAGCCCAACTGCCCATTGGGAACAAAGCAAACGAACAAGGGTTGTACATTTGGTACCTGATCGCGCTCCTTTGTTCCCAATGGGCAGTTGGGCTCGCAACCTTCAAAAAGGTATTTTTTGTTCATTTTTTCCATTTTTTAGGTTTAGTTAACGAATTTTAGCTCCAAAGTCTCTCCATAGATTTTAATGAGCGATACCTTAAACGACGCCAAATTAACGCACCTATACACAAAAAAATAGAGGACACAAGATATACTTTTTTTTCGACTTTTCCTGAGTTTTTAAAATCAAAATTTCGTAAAAAATACCGCACAAAAATCATAATTTTTGCATTTCAATGCTTTATATTTCCCAGACGGTAAGCTGAAATCACAAAGTATTCGGGCTTAACTTCTTGCTGTTTTGATAACCTTTTCAAAATAGCAAAGTTCTTTACAACCAGACGTAAGATACTAAAGTTATGTGAAAAAAACTATCGCTACCTCTGAAAAAAGCTTTAAAAAAAAATACCAGACTTCAAAAATTCTTCAAAAAAAAGTTCTGCCATAGAAAAAAAACCATAATTCTTTAAAAAATTTTAAATCCCCATATCTATCAGAAAAAGTCGGTTTGGATCCTTGAGGAAAAAAAAAGTTCGATTTTGTCGAGTAGTGTAATTAATTAGAATTTGCGCTGCGACCCATCAAGTTTGACTTGACGGTACATTTTTGTAATGTGTGCTGTAAGAGCGAATTTTGCGATTTCTTAGAAACGTTGCGTATAGGCACGGCTGGATGATTGCTCCAACCATGAGTAAAAACTTGAGCGAGACTTGACTCGTTGTTTAGCACGACGCATCGAACACCACTCTAAGCTTATTGGATGTACTTTGTGGTCGTTCCACGCATTGATACGGGATGAAACAATGCGGCTCTACCGGGATTGAATTTTCTATTGCAGTCATATGGCCTAACGACAGGTATTCCTCCATAAAGTCCATAAACATCGATTTTATGGCAGGTTTTTGGCAAAATCGCCTTTCTAAAGACAAAAATCGTTTTCTGGATGTCTCAAACGACGAACCGAGAGATGTCGGGCTAGACTTAAATGGCAAAGAAACTTGCAATTGACCGGAGGGTAGACGTGTGATAGTGTCGATAAAGGATTTTTCATGCATAGTTTCTTCGGGGGTATACAGGATGCATACTATGGATGCATTTGGAATATTTTCCAACTCCCAGAAACGTTTGACCAGGCTGTCGAGCGGGCAGGCTTCTTGAACTGTGCTCACCATAGAGCAAGCTTATGTGACTTGAGAGCCTTTGGACTTGCAACGTCCAGACACCACCCACCCAAAAACAGTGTTTTGTAGGGTTAGATCCTCTCTGCCCTGCTTTACTTGACCATTACTTAAGATATCGCAAAAGGCGTCTGCACCTAATAGAAAATCAAATTTTGGATCTGGATCTGTCAGCGGATAGCTCTCAGTACCATATATTAAGGAATCAGGTGGAACAGGCTTTTCTGTATGGTACGAGGAGATCGATTTTAAAATCACGAAATCTGCTACCATTTCGAATGGGTGTATGTGAGAGCAGATTGTGGTTTGCACAACTTGGTGTGCCGGTAAGCTGGACTTTCCAATACCTAACAAACTAATATCTTTTCTACGTAGTTCTCTCTAACTGTAGACTTTTTTGCTAATTCATCGGGGATAAAGTGCACTTGAGAACCAGAGTCCAACAATACTCTGGCTGGCTGATGTTGGCTTGAGCTGCCTTTAATGTCAACAACTTCTGTGGATTACTCCTGCGCCGACATGCTAGCGGAGATGGGAACCCTACTCGACACGCTGCTCAGCCGCCCGAAGGAAAAGAGACACATAAACATGATAATGAGGGACATGTTTACAAAAATGAAGGCCCTCCAAAAAGCGAGCGACGGTACTCTCCCAGCGAACCCCCAGAGTGCCCCTCCTGCGAGCGAAAGAAGGCAAAAGGAGTGGACAGGAAGCTGCAGACCTCCTCCTGCCCCACATGGGACATCGCCGCACAAAAGGAACCCATGGAAAAAGAACCAACGTGTAGTCCACTAGTTCGAACCCAGCGGAACGAGCCGTAGAATGCGCAATCCCAGGCAGTAGCGAGCACACAGGCTGGAAAAAGGCCGGTCCAAAGAAGCGAGATCGGAAACAACGCCGACCAGACGCACTGATTGTCGAGGCTAACGGTAAAACCTACAGCGAGGTTCTGTCTTTGGTCACCCGTAGAGACAACGGACAGCTGCAGGACCTGAGCAAAAGCGTCAACAATGTTCGCCGCATAATAGATTACAGCTCACAGAAAATCGTTGCTATTGGACAAATGAACGTTGTGTGCAAGGCATTTAAGTTTAAAAATGAATCTACTGGATTGTGTTGCGCGAGCGGTCAAATCAAATTGATACCATTGGAACCGCCACCAGAGCCACTACATTCATTGGTTTCAGGAAATGGGCCATATTCTTATAATTTTTTGACTCATATCCAGCAATATAATAATTTTTTTCAGATAACCTCATTTGTCGCAAAAAAAGTTAATCAAATCAATTTTATGACAATTTTCAAGATTCAGGGTCAAATATATCATCTTAAAGGTTATTATTGCCATCTCCAGATAGTGACTCAAAATTTTTGCAAATTTATTTTATATCCGATTCAGCAAGACAAGTCGATCAGCGTTGTGCACACATCAATTCAGCGAAAAAAACAATTGTGGAACAACTCCAAACGTTTTTCCATCAACATAACGAATTGGTTGCATTATTACGACGCCTGTAAGAGAACACGCCAGACATTTTAATGCGCCAACAATTGACGAAGGCGCTATTGTCGTCGTGGGTGAAAATTTAGAAAGCCCAGATATTGTTTTACATTGCAGCAATCAACTGCAGCGTGTATCCGAAACACATCGATCATATGATGCGTTACAATATCCTATCTTATTTTGGAAAGGTGAAGATGGGTATTATTTTTCAATGAAGATGATAAATCCAGTCACAGGTCTTGAAACTAATAAAAAAATTAATTCAATGTATTATTATTCATACAGACTGATGGTTCGGGAAAATGAGGACAATCATATATTAAAATGTCGGCGTCTATTCCACCAATATGCTGTGGATATGTACGTGAAAGTTGAAACGGAGCGATGGATATTTATCAGGTTGAACGTTCTGAAAAATACATTCATCTTCGGGATGCTATCAAATACACAGAATGTAGGTAGAACAACTATTTTCCCAGCAACAAACGTCGGAAGTCCGCGACATATGCATGAATACGCACACCAGATTTGTTTATAACGTTCAGATGCAATCCAAAGTGGACAGAAATTAGACATGAATTATTTCATGGCCAATCACCAATTGATCGCCACCGCAAGGGTGTTCAAAAGAAAGTTAAAATCACTCATGGATTACATTGTTAAGCATCCTGTATTCGGCGAAACGGGCTGTTGGATGTATTCAGTCGAATGACAAAAACGCGGATTGCCACATGCACACATTCTCATTTGGTTGGTAGAGAGAATAAGACCGGATAAAATCGACGTTGTGATATCTGCGGAAATTCCTAATAATGATCCAATCTTATTTGAGATTGTTACAAAAAATATGACTCATGGTCCCTGTGGAACATTAAATCAAAATTCTCTGTGTATGGTGAATGGAAAATGTTCAAAACGCTTTCCAAGACAATTAGTAGCAGAAACAATTAGTGGAAATAATGGTTACAAACTTTATCGCAGGCGATCCACTGACGACAACGGAAGGACAACAACAGTCAAAGTTAATCAGCATGACATTGAAGTTGATAATCATTGGGTTGTTCCGTTTTCGCCGTTACTCTCCAAAACATTTAAAGCACACATAAATGTAGAATATTGCCATTCCGTCAATCAATCAAATATATCTGCAAGTACGTGAACAAAGGTAGGGAAATGGCTGTGTTCAGAGTTGCTGCCGAAAATTCAAACTATGAGATAACTCATTTTCAAATGGGACGCTATGACAGTAGTAATGAGGCTATGTAGCGTATTTTTTCATTTTCAAAACATGAAAGATACCCCACTGTTGTTCATTTGGCCGTACATCTGGAAAATGGTCAAAGGGTGTACTTTACAACGATAAACGTATTACAACGAATTGAGAGGCCGCCATCGACAACATTGACCATCTTCTTTGAAATGTGCCAGAATGATGACTTTGCAAGAACACTGCTTTATTCCGAAATGCCACGAATCAATCATTAAAGAAATTTCAACGACGAAAACAAGGACAGCCGGTTCCAAATTACCAACAAGTATTCTCAACAGATGCACTAGGACGTCTTTACACAGTACATCCCAGCCAAGACGAGTGTTTTTATTTGCGTTTACTGTTAATCAATGTTCGTGGCCCAACATCATTCCAACATCTGCGAACTGTTAATGGCGTATTGTGCGGCATATACAGAGAAGCATGTCAACGTATAGGACTGCTCGAGAATGACACTCATTGGGATCACACTCTCGAAGATGCTGTGATTTCGTCAAATGCTATACAAATACTAACATTGTTTGCCATACTTTTTTCTACATGCTTCCTATCAACACCGATTAATTTATGGAACAAATATAAAGATCACATGGCCGAAGATATATATTACATCAGAAGCGTGTTAGAACCTTAAATGATAGTTTGCAAATAAATGAAGAAATGTACAATAAAGCAATAATATATAATTGAAGACATGTGCTTGATGTTTGCCAACAAAGTATTAATACAGTTAGGAATGACAGCGTCCAATCGCCAAATGCACGACGCATTTAATCAAGAGTTGAGACGCGAATCGAAATATGATTCCGAAGCATTTAAAGAAACCGTTCAAAGAAACGTTCCCCTTTTAAATGAGCAACAAAAATATGTCCACGGTACGCTAATGAAAGTAGTGAACGATGGAACTGGCGGATTTTTTTTTTTAGATGCTCCCGGTGGGACTGGGAAAACGTTTTTGATATCATTGATTTTGGCAACGATTCGAACGTTGTTGGAAGTCGGTCGAACAGCTCATTCCACACTCAAGTTGCCGTTGAACATGCAAATAAATGAACATGCACCAGCTTGCAACCTTTCAAGAAATTCTGCGATGGCCAAAGTGTTGCAACAGAGAAAATTATTAGTTTGGGATGAGCACACGATGGCACACAAAAAATCATTGGAAGCATTAGACCGCACGTTGAAAGATTCCCGAAAGAACCAAATCCGGTTTGGTGGTGCACTGATTTTATTAGCAGGAGATTTTCGCCAAACAGTACCAGTAATACCACGATCAACACCAGCCGACGAGCTTGTAAGATCTTATCTCAGGCTGGGATAGGCGTCAGTCTGTCCAGAGTCCTGAATTACAAGTTATTTATAATTCGCAGGACTTTATTTGGAAAACCAGGCACTCGGCCAGCAACTGAAATATAATTGGTTATTTGGAATCACAACACGTTTTGTTTAAGTTGAAGTTTTAATTTTTATCTTTATTAAATGTGTGTGAAGCGTGTTAATCCAAGTGAACTGCTAGCTAACTGCCATCTAACTTCTAGCGAACTGCAAACGAACTGCCTTAGTACAGGGAGAACTCCGATATATATAGCGTTTTCCTATTCTTAATAGGGCCAGTGCTGCTATGTATGGGACATTGCGTCGAGTCGGGCTTGGGTTTCGCTTTTTTGGTTGATCGGCATCTTTCCATGTTATTGGTTTTATTTTGCTGCTGGGGTGATTGCATTTCCTTGATGTTCGATGGCACGCGCGCTGAGTCTTCGGTTTTCCTGACTGCTGGCATATGCTGGTATATGCTGGCATATGCTGGCATATGCTGGCATATGCTGGCATATGCGCATATGCTGAGGTTGATTTCGTTGGGTGTTGACCTCGTCATTTGAGAGCTTTGGTTACTTGGTTTTGCTGTGGTGAAGGCCGGTTACATAATCTTGGCCCGCGCCTTTCCGCCGATTGGCCGTTTGGGATGTTTACCATGGGATCCATGGTTCGTTACATACTTATCGCATGTTTAAAGTCATCCGTTTTATGGAAAGACGATAAAGCGCTTAAATTAAATATAAACATGCGAGTCGAATTGCAGAACGAGCAATCTGGAGAAGTTTTTTACAAACAATTGCTAGATATTGGTAATGGTAAAATACCTGTTGACTCATTGTCTGGATACTTCACATTTCCTACCAATTTTTGTAACTTTACTGAAACAAAGACACAACTCGTCGAGAAGGTTTTCCCAAACATAGCTCAAAATTTTAAAAATCATTTATGGTTGAGCAAAAGAGCTATATTTGCTGCAAAAAACGTTGATGTCAATGAAATGAATTTCCAGATTCCAATAATATAGCTGGCGAATTAATAACATACAAATCGATTGATGATGTTGTCAACTATCCAACGGAGTTCTTAAATTCGATGGAACTTTCCCGGACTACCACCTCATAATCTGCAACTAAAGATCGGATCGGTAATTATTATGTTGTGGAATATAAACCAGCCACGTCTTTGTAATGGCACCCGACTTGCGGTGAAGAAATTAATGAACAACGTCATCGAAGCTACAATTCCACGGATTCCTTTGATTTCGAACGACATGCCATTCGACTTTAAACGGTTACAGTTTTCAAAGAGGCTAGCATTTGCAATGTTGATAAATAAATATCAAGGGCAGTCGCTAATTATTTGTTGCATTAATCTTGAAAATCAATGTTTTTCGCATGGCCAGTTCCCGAGTCGGAGTACCAACCAAACTATTTATATACGCGCAAGAGAAAAAAAACAAAGAATGTTGCTTATCATAAAGCATTTCAATAATAAACACTTTCTTTCTGAAATATTTTTTAGTTAATTATACCAGTTTGAAATCAATATTTATAGTTAAGACAGAACAACTTCTGTCGGGTACGCAAGAAATGATTTTCATGTGGAACAAACGGATAAAAAGGCGCAGCTGAAAAATTAGCTTACTGTCGGAAAATCGACAAACGGGTCGAGACGAAGGATGTCGATTGCTTGAACTCCTTTATTCAAGATCAAATCGCTGGAGAGCTGCATTCATACAATAAATCGTAACGCCAATCTTTGATAGTCTGTTGGATTAATCGTTTCATAATAGATTTTGTTTTTATACCTTTTTGTGTGAAAAATTGTTTTCTGAAAAAATTTTAATTTGTGTAAGTATATTTCTGGCATTTGAAAATGTGTGCATTTTAACCTGTGGTTTTTAAAGCTAAATGTCGAGACAATCAAATTTAGGCCGGCGAACGCGAAATGCGTCACAAGTCGTGCCTTCGAGGAGCCGTGAAAGTATCCAAGACATTTCATATCGCAATGAAAATAATCTTCTACGCACAGCAAGATCCTCTTCAGATCAACGGAGCAATGACAACAACAACTGCAAATGAACGTCGTGAAATATATAATCTACAATCTATACCGTCAGAGACAACTTCATGCCAACGTTTAATGTAAGGCAAACCATCGGCCTTAAGCATTCATTATACCGACGGCAAAACAAAGAATATTGTTTATCAAAGTATTGCAACAAATCAAATATGTCAATACATAAAAATTATCATTGTTTAATTTCGATGAATTCCTAAACATTAAGTTCATTTGGTAAGCAGCGAAGTGCGCGGGTCTGCTAGTAACAGCTAAAAATATACCGTGAGACAGGATTAAACAATTTTTCTCGTATATTTTTTTACTAAGTTGAATATGTAGAGAGATATTTTGAAAAAACTTTTCTCAAGAATCATATTTTTTAAAAGTGATAAAGTAATAGAAAACAGGGTTAAAAACAACATAAAAAATACCAAAAAAAAAAAACAAAAAAGTGAAGTTTTGCGTTTTTGAATAGGATTTTACATCAAAGTTAATGAAATTATACATCGATTAGGTAAATAGGTAACCGTTTACTAAATTTAGACTATAATATCTTTACGGAAATATATGGAAATGTGTTTTTATAGATATTTTTTTATCTAAGTGGACCTCGTCAGAGAAATGCCCATATATACTCGTCTGTAATCGGTATTCATTCTGTCAGATTTCCGAATATGATTCAGATTGGATCATTCTTATAGCCACAATAAAGAAATTAATTTTCAGTTTCTTACCCCGCCTCTCCAGAAACCCTGTGCAATGCAAAAACTTTCGTGGAGAAGATGTAGAATCTACATTGTAAATGTAAACGTAGATGACAGATATAGAAAAAAATGTTTAAATATAATATATTTTAAAATTTGACATATATTATAAGCTCACGTATTTATATACTGACTGAGTACGGGTATTAAAGTAGAGTCGCGTCCACAGAAGCGACTCACAGCGTTCTTTCTCGTTATATTTTATTATTCAATTTTTCCAGCCGAACCTCGCTTGGCTCCCCTTAGTTTTTGTTGTGTCTGCCCTGCCTGTTTTGTGGATGTGCCCACGAAATACCATCGGTTGCTTCTATAGTTTACATCTGTATTTCTTTTTTCGGATCTGAATACTCGTCTTTTTTCGAAAAAGGCATGAATTTACGAATATCAGATTTTGTCGACCAAATATTTCGTCGATATGATTCAGGCCGGTCGGGGAACGAACAGCAGCAAAAAAAATGTGTTTGACCAAAAAAAAAGGCGTGATATCTTTTCTATACGTTTCTATACGAATATCTTTCCTGATTTGACCGGTGATAATTTTTGTTGATCGTTGATATTCTAAATGCAGAGTCATAAATACTTCTCTTAATGTATTCATTACTACATACGATAAAAACTCGGCGGGATCATTATTATATCCTCAATGAATCATTTGAGACTCTTAATTCGAATAGATACATATGCCTCTGGATATTCCGATAGACAAATTGAGATTGATACGGCTCATTCTCAGCAGCACCTTTGATTTTTAGAAGCTGGATATGTAAAAAGTTAATTGTAAATACTTTTATGTATCTTTTATATTTACTAGATTCATTCAAGAGGCCTAAAATTTGGAATCTATGAGGATTATGGTAACTTTACATGCGCTGGATATCCAGGTATCATTGGATATGAACAAGAAGATGCATATCAGTTTGCTGAATGGAACGTTGATTATGTTAAATTAGATGGTTGCTATTCATTGCCAATTGAAATGGACTTAGGCTATTCCACATTCGGAAAACTGCTCAATAATACTGGAAAACCGATGGTATTTTCATGTAGCTGGCCTGTTTATCAAATATATGCCGGAATTCAACCAAATTTTTCTGCAGTGAGAACTTACTGCAACCTTTGGAGAAATTATGATGACATTCAAGATTCTTGGACGTCTGTTGAAAATATAATTGACTATTACGGAAATAATCAAGATTTATTAGCACCAAATGCGGGACCTGGACATTGGAATGATCCGGATATGGTAAAGTACATTCAGTAAATATCATTGTTTCGGACCACAGCTAGAATAAGCAGCTAAATCACCATAATTATCATAAATAAGCGCTGCCGTTCCTTCTTGCTAACAAAGAAAGAACATAGATATAGAAATATGTATGTATATGTGTATGATGCTGCGCTCTCCCTGGTAAAGTGGGTGCTCTGCACCTGCCGCTTCGGCTGTTGCTTTGATCGGCCGTCGTTGCCGTCGTTTAGTTGCCAATCACTCGCAGCCAATCACTCGCAGCTTAATTTGTATACCGAACCCCTCTTGCAAAAGAGCGAGCAATTGACTTTAGCTAGCCGCCGGTATAAATAAACATTATAAAGTTTTAACACGCTGTCCATCTGGCCATCGACGAGGGTGAGCCTCTTGGCTCAGCTGCCCTGCTAAAGGAGTTTTATGTTGATGATAAATCGTGCGTTTTGATTCTGGCCGTCCGGCATGGAGTGTTCGTTGAGCTGTCGAAAATCCACGCACATGCGCCATTTCCCATTCTTTTTGCGCACGAGTACGATTGGCGCGCTGTGAGGGCTACGGAAGGGCTCGATGAGACCTTTGGTTATCAATTGGTCCACTTGTTCATCGATGATTCGCATCATGGCCAGGTTTTTAGGATAGTATCGTTGCTTGATGGGTCGATTATCCCTCATGACGATGGTATGCTCGGCGATGTCTGAGGTGCCATGGAGGGTAGCTTCGGTAGCTCTTCGTCTAGAAATGCTTTAGTTTGTGGCGCTATGTCGGGTGGCCAAGGCTCTGGGGCTGGTTCCGACTCGTCCTCGATCTCGGGGTCAAAGTGTTGGTTCGGGGCTTCGGGTAGGATGGTGGTGTCAAACGCGCTGGGTTTTTTGATTTTGCGGGGGAGTTCGCTGATGTGGTACGATATTTTGGTATGCTGGATGTAGTACTCGTGTTATACTACAGCCAGACTGGTACGTGAACAGGTGAGTTGCGATGACGCCTCTGGTATCGCAACAACGACTTGTTTGGGCGACGATGATCTCAGACATGGCTCTATGCATGGCTCGGTGCATAGCGCTAAGAATCATGTTGGTACGCGGAAGGTACTCCAATGGGTTGGCGAAGATCTGTGTGGCGTCGGGCGTGGGTATGACAGGGCTGCGGTGGGTGCATCGTGGGGTCATCGTCCTGGTTTCCGGGCTCGCGTTGAGGGGATCTGTGCATATCAGTTCAATTATGGGCCCCGACCAGCGTGAGGTCAACGTGGATGTTTCCCTTGTTGCTGGGCTGTTGATCTGTTGCTGCCGTTGTCGGCGTCAATGTTGTTGTCTAGGTTCAGGGCTGATTTTCGTCTCTGAGGGTGTTTCTGTGTTCACTTTCTCCTTGGAGGAGATGGAACTTACGTGCTCTGTTGGTGGTCTTGGACCTGGGCTTCCTGTGTCGAGCGCCGGGTTCCAGTGCGTTAGTGCTTGTCTCGTGGGTGAGATTCTCGTAGTTTCTTTGGGATATGTGTCCCCTGTGGTTGGCCTAGGACGCGGTTGCTCCGTAGTGACCGTGGGACTCGTTTTCCCGGTTTCTTGATTGTTGTTTCGTGTTGTTGGCTTCGGCTTCATGGGGCTGGGCTGGGTGTGTTGTTCTTCGTGGCGATCCGGGTCGTTTTGTTCGTTGGGGTAGGTCGTGGTCGTGTGTTCGCTGAGGTTTGTATGGGTGTCATGTTGGCGTTGCTGGGTGCCGAAATCTTAGGGATAGGTTGCGGACGTATGACGGCCGCCGTTGGCTTCGGTTTCTGGTGTCGGGGTTCGTTGCCTTGTACTCTGTTGGTCGGAACGGTGTGGATATGTGGTGTGTGGCACTGATCTCGTAATTGTAGAAGTGTGGTACCGCACTGGATCGTTGTTTCAATGGCGCATAGGAAGTCCATGCCGACGATAGCTTGATCCAACATGTTTGGTAGGACAAGGAGGGATATTTGAACTTCTCTTTGATCCAGCCTGATGTGCGCCAGTAGAATCTGGGTGTTGGGTGTTTGGTGTTGCTGGGTGTTGTTGGCTAGTTGTCGGGCGAGGTTTGCACTGACAAAGCTTCGGGATGCCCCTGTGTGGACGGTGGCTTCCGTTGCCTGTCCTCCTATTGTTACCATTGCCACTATCCGGTTCTCGTTCATGTGTAGCGGGGTTTTTATTCGTGGGTCGGGTCAGACGTCGTTCCCGGCTGATCCGGTGTCAGTCGACGACTTGAGTCGTTTCCCGACGTGTTCTGGGGACAGCAATCGATGGTCCGTGTGCGTGGGATTTTGGCATTCGTATGCCGCATGCCCTTCTTCACCACACCGGCGACAGGCTAGGAGTGGGTTGGCGATGTGGGTCGTGATCATGCGACGTGCTACCTCGGGCTTTCCCGTACTCACTGGGTTTGATGGATGTCTCCTTGGTGAGTCTGCCGAGTCCCAATGAGGCTTCCGGAATGGTGTCCGATTGGAGTCGCCGCTCCTCTGCTCTATAGCCGGCCGTGCGTATCTGGGCGTGTGTCGTGGTGGTGCGATGTGCTCGGGATGGTCCGCTCTTGAATACTCTCGAACTCCGTGGCCAGCAGTGTAAGCTGTGACAAGTCTTGCAGTTCGTGGCGGCGCACGTACATCTGGTACGCTGGGAGGGCGTTGTCGTATATCCTGTTTAGCTCCTTTGCTGCGTCGTACCCGGCGTGGTGCATTAGTAGACGTATCTCGATGAGGAAATCTTTGAACAGTTCCCCCGCCACTTGCTTGTGGGCTCGGATCTGGTCTTCCAATTGTTCAAAATACCGTGGTGGCAAGAAGAACGTTAAGAATTCCTGGCGGAAATTTTCCCATGAAGAACTTTGTAGGCGGCTGGTGCGGAACCAACGGCTGGCACGGTCTGTGAGCTGGCTGCTGGCTTGTGTCCACCCCATACGAGAGGGCGCGTTCTTCGAGCAGTTTTATGAATGATAGAGGGTCATCTTGGCCGTCAAACTGGATTCCCTTCTTTCGGATGCATTCCGCCATTGGTGCAGCGTGATTGTAGTGGTGCCCTTCCATGGGTCGGTCGATCGCTGGCAAGGCCCTCGGTACGGGCGCTGGGTGGGTCTCTGTAGCTAGGTGAATTGGAAACGGGGCTGCTGGAGTACGGTATTCGGTGGCTGCGGGGACTCGTGATCCGGTCTTAGGATCCTTTTGACGAGTGTCGGATGGTCCAGGAGTAGTGGGCAGTGGTGACTTGGAGCGAGAGCGTGAGGCTGGTTTGGCATAGTGCCTCTCGAACTCTCCTAGGCGAACCCAGGCTTCTTGCGCGAGTGGCCCGGCGACTAGTGCTGCAAATTTCTTTCGGCGTTCATCGACCGTTCCTTCGCTGCCGAATCCGAATTCTTCGGCGAGGACTTCTAGTTCGTCCCGACGGAGTTTGTGGATCCAGCCGGTGCTGACCCCTGGATTGGAAAAGTGTCCCGCAGGGTATGCCTCCTCTGGTTGTTCATCGTCGTGATGTTCCATGTTGATTTCTGTTGATTTTTGGCACTGAGTCACTGTTGAACGCGTTTGTTTTCGCGCCCGGATTATGTAAGTGTGCGGATTTGTTATTGATTCAAATTTCCACGAAGTCCCTGATTTCGGTTTTCTTGAAGTTTCCACAAAAAATCCTTTAAAGTCCCTGCTCAGGCGACACTTGTAATGTCCTATCTAATTCTGAGGTATGCTTCAGTCTGTCCAGGGTCCTGAATTACAAGTTATTTATAATTCGCAGGACTTTATTTGGGAAACCAGGAACTTTGCCAGCAAGTGTTTGTTATTTGCCTGACTGCTACGGCTGGTGGACTTCCTGCCTACGATGGCTGGTGGACTCGCTGCCTGCGATGGCTGATTGACTGCCTCCTACGATGGCTGGTGGACTGCCTTTTTCTTCATGCAAGGCAGTGCCTTTTATAGATCGGGCGGCCCTCCATTTTCCCATGAATGTCTTACAGATATATTATTTCTACTCCAGAATGTGGGAAGGGTTCTTACATAAATATATATTGCCGAATTATAGTCTGCGCGTGCAGACGGGCTGATCGGTAACAGAAGGTTACCCAATCCTTAGCCCTGTAGTCAGAGTCCAGTATTCCCGGTAAGGAAAGTCGGAGACTGCTCACGGGCTCGCGCATGTGAGTGTCCAACGTCCCAGGTAAGGTGATCGATGTGCACCGGTACCGTGGGAAAGGAATTTTGCTGGTACTTCGCGTTTCTTGAACGGGATACCAGTGGGAAAAGAATGTAATTTGGGGAAATTTTAGGATTATTTAGTGTTACAGATATTTTTATACATATAAAGATATTGTCAACTTAAAAACAGGTGTTGCCTGTGTTGTGACGAACCATGGGGAACCATGGTTCGTTACAGTATCATTCTCGCTCTGTCGCTCTTTCGTTCTCAGGTTAATTTAATAACATCGAGACTCGCAAATAAGCTACAGGTTGATTCTCATCCGTATCACGTTCAAATTGCCGGTATTGGAGGGACAATTCTTTCTTAAAGCAATGCTGTAGACATCGCCATGCAATCCCAAGATGCAAGCTATCGCGGTTTTCTCTTTGCAATTATCACTGCCTCCATCACAGGAATGCAGCCCAACTTTGGCCTGGACGCAAAGGACTGGCCAATGCCTAATAATCATAAACAAGCTGACCGCAATTTCTCCAATTTCTCGATCTGTTAAAAGGTGCTGGTCTGTTTTTTGATCGGACTGTCTGAGTAATTGCCGAAATTGCAGAAGACAAAACTTGGCTGGAAAGTGTCAGGAAGCATTAATAGCTCTGGGAATAGGTGTACTGCGGTAGCAGTTGTTGAAGATTCCCCTGCCATTAACGCTGATGAGACTAAACTGTACGACACAGGTACTGTGCGGTTTTGGGAGGTAGATGCAGATTATTCGCTTTCATCAATTTCGGAGGAAGTCATTTACTGTGAACAGCATTAAGTTACGAACTACGAGCGCTTAGATTCCGAAACTTACACCGTGCGTTTGCCAACTAAATTCATTCTAGAGGAATTAGGAGAATCGTATTGACGCTAGATGTTCAGCAGCAAGCCAGATTTTAAAAGCACGCATTTTGTGATGTGAGCCAGGCAGCATATGGCGCCTGTGTATATATGCGCTCGAAGCTCTTGGAAATGCGTCATCAGTCATCTTTAATGAGCCAAGTAAAGAGTCTCACCTTTAACCTTTTGGCCGGTTACCTCACTTAAACCTCTGTGGTGCCGCGCTTCTATCGCACTTGGTTAGCGAGGTCTTGAGGATAGAAGCGCTCAATTGCAAATTCTATTGTTGGTCAGACTCCTCTGTGGTGCTTTCGTGACTGAAGGAAGAGTCTTCGAAATTCAACGTGTTCGTTGCCAACATGGTCGCTGCCATACAGCAGCTGACGCAGGGAATGGAATGGCATTATTTCCCGACCGCGTGTAATCCGGCTGACATAGCTTCCAATGTAGCCTCACCGCAGGAACTTTGGCAGTCGTCTCTGTGGAAGAAGGAATCGGAATTTCTGCGAATGGAGAAAGGTATTTCGCCTAGATCTTGTTTGCCCGAGAGAGACCTTAATGAAGTTCGGCAGAAGGCTTTGCTCACTTCGGCTCGAGTGGACATTTCGCGCACACTCAAGTATATCAACTCGTTTGGCACGATGAAACTAATTTTGGGCTATATTTAAAAATTCGTCAAAAGGATTGGGTCACCAAAGCTTACTGTTTGGTCTCCCAGCCGAGCATTATTTAGTATTTTTAGACAGTGGTGCAGCCTTAAAGTAATTCCTGTTGTTTTGAGGAGATGCTGGTTTGCACCCCACTTCGGCCCCTTTTGTAATTTATAAACATTAAAAACCAAAAAAAGAGCCTTTTGACTGCTTGTACTGTGCTTTTAGTTCTCGAACTTTTTATATAAACCTATCGATAGATTAGTGGTGAAATTTACAATGATATTTAAAAATAATAGTGTGTGACTTCAATGTCGTGATTTTAAGAGGTAGATATTCTAATATATTCAGATGGCGTTCTGCTGCGAACATGCTCCCCCCGTTGGAAGATACAAGCTTTCAACCGATGTGGTCTCGATTGGCAGAACGGCGATTTTGGCAATGGCTCTCTTGACCAGACCATTTTGTGTACGAATAATTGCTATTCTCACAATGCCGTCGTCACCAGTGATGACGCTGTCGACTCGACCAAGCGGCCACCTGAGCGGTGGTGCATTGTCCTCCTTGAGCAGCACGATGCTGCCGGCCTGAAGATTTTGCTTGGACGATCGCCATTTCCCGCGCTCTTGGAGCAACGACAAATACGATGTACTCCACTTCTTCCAAAATGATTGCTGCATGTGACATATTCGCTGCCAACGGCTGAGGCGACCTATGCTTAGGTGCGTTATGTCTGGCTCGTCGATAGTGGCATTGGCTTTGCCCCAGATGAAGTGTCCAGGCGTGAGTATCTCCAAATCATTCGGGTTTTCTGTAATAGAGCAAAGCGGTCTTGAATTAAGCATTGCGGATATTTGACAGATGAGAGTTCGGAATTCGTTGAATGAGAGAAGAGAATTTCCAACGACGCGGTAAAAGTGATATTTTGCTGACTTAACAGCAGCCTCCCACAATCCTCCAAAATGTGGCGAACGGGGCGGTATGAATTTCCAGTTGACTCCCAGTGCTATGCAATTGGAAACAATTTCATTGCGCTGTGGATCGCTTATAAACAGGTCGCGCAGTTCCTTCAGCTCATTTCGAGCACCCACGAAATTTGTGGCGTTGTCTGTCCATATTGTATGCGGTTTCCCTCGAAGGCTGATGAATCTCTTCAAGGCAGCGATAAACGATGACGTGGACAGGTCCTCTACCAACTCTAAATGCGTTGCTTTCGTTGCAAAGCATATAAAAATTGAGATGTAGCACTTCGTTGGTGAGCGATTCCTGACCTCTGATTTTACGTAGAAAGGACCGCAAAAGTCGATGCCAGTTACGTTAAACGTCGGACTTGGCTGCACACGCTCAGCTGGTAGCGGGGCCATGACTTGCTCCAGAAGCTTAGGTCGCATTCGAAAGCAGCGAACGCACTTGTTGATGATGTTCGAGACAGCCTTGAGACCTCCGATGGGCCAGTATCGCTGGCGGAGTGTTGCTAGAAGGAATTGCGGACCAGCATGAAGAAATTCCAAATGATAATGTGTGATTATAGCTGCTGTAACCGGGTGGCGTTTAGGCAACAATAACGGATGCTTTGCTTCATATTCCAAGTCTGAGTTCTGAAGGCGCCCGCCGATGCGCAAGAGTCCCTCAGCGTCCAACAGTGGGCACAAAGAACGAAGTTTGCTTCTTGTCGGAAGCGGCTTTTCTAAGCTGAGTGCTTTGTATTCCTCTGCGAAGTGCGTAAGTTGAATGTTTTTTATAAGTAAATGCGTTCCGCACTTGATCTCATTTGGAGTGAGTGGGCCTTTTGAATTCGTTGAATCAGATCTTTTTAGTGCTATAAATCGATACACGTATGCGAACGTACGCTGTAACTTGGCAAATGTGTTGTTAAATTTACAAGATGTCGATAGGTCCGTCTTCGTTGATAGTACCGGCGCTTTCTGGCGTCGCTCTGGAAGCTCAAAGGGATAGGCGACGTTTTGAGGCCAAGTCGAGCTAGCGGCCTGTATGAATGGGGGCCCATTATGCCATAGCTGTGAGTCCATAAGTTCCAGAGGTGTCCATCCACGTGATAAAATGTCCGCAGGGTTCAGCTGAGAGGGTACACGACGCCAGGTCATGCCCCCGGTTCGCTCCTGTATTTGTGATACCCTGTTGGATACAAAGACGTTAAACTTTGAAGGTGATTCACGAATCCATGCAAGCGCTACTGTTGAATCGGTCCAGCAATAATATTTGCATTCGAACTGAATGCACTTCGCGATGTTTCCAATGAGCTCTGATAATAAAAGTGCGGCTGCCAGTTCAAGCTTTGGGATTGTCAGCGTCTTTAACGGGGCGACCCTTGATTTAGAGCATAGCAAATGTGATGAAAATACACCTTGCATTTCGGATCTGACAAATACGCAAGCACCATAAGCGGCTGTGCTGGCGTCGCAAAATCCATGCAGCTCATACGTAGACAGTGGCATCAATACAAAACGAGAAAATTTCAAGCTGCTGACAAATGAGAGCTGCGATATGAGTTTGATCCATTCGGAGTGCAGCGACTGCGACAGGCATTCGTCCCAATTGACCTTCTCCTTCCACAGTGCTTGGAGAAATACCTTTAACCTCGTAACGATGGGAGCGATCAATCCGAGCGGATCGTAAAATCTAGCTGTCATTGATAATATGCTCCGCTTTGTGACTGATCCTTGAGGTACGATTTCAGCAAAGTTGAAAAGCAGGCTATCAGAGCTAGGGCTCCAAGCTAAACCAAGCGCCTTTGCAATGTTGGTGCCATCCTTGAACTCCATTAGCTTCTCACAATCAGATTCGCTTTCTCCTTTTAATGCATCAGGCTCGTTTGAGCACCACTTTCTGATTGGAAAGTGACCTTTTGCCAGTAGCAGTTTTACTTGCTGTCGGATCTGAATGGCTTCTTCTATTGAGTCCCCTCCAGAGATTAAATCGTCTACATAGAAGTCGCGACAAACTATTTTTGCAGCTAGTGGAAAGGTAGGCTCTTCGTCGTGGGCCAGCTGCTGCATCGCTCGAATTGCTAGAAACGCAGCGGGTTTGGTTCCATACGTTACTGTATCCAAGGTGTACGTCCTTATACTTTCATTTTGATGATCATGCCATAAGATGCATTGCAGGAATTTGTCTGGATGCATTATTCGGACGCAGCGGTACATCTTACAGATGTCACCGCACATGGCAACCTTTAAGAATCGAAACTTAATTAAAATGTTAAATAATTTGGGTTGAATTGTATGCAAGAGATCATTCAGAGATGCGCCTGATGTGGATTTGGCTGATCCATCAAAAACGACGCGTAATTTGGTGGTTGAGCTATCTGGCTTTTCTACGCAGTGGTGGGGTAAATAGAATTGTGGGACAAGCTGCTGCTTGGACGCCAAAGACATGTGGCCCAAGTCGATGTATTCGCGGATGAATGCAGAATAGCTCTCCTTCAACTGGTGATTTTTGGCCAATTTGTTTTCCAGCGACTTGAAACGTCGTAGAGCACGTTGATATGAGTCTCCTAGCGTGTCAAAGCTGAGCTTTGCTGGAAGCCTAACTGAATACTGCCCTGATTTAAGTCGCGTGTAACCTTGGAGAAATAGCTGCTCACATAGCGCGTCTTCATCAGAGAGCGCAGGGGTTGTCGACTTCCCAGAATCGTTTTACAATATCCGACAGTGAATCCTCCCATGGATTAGGTTCCTTGTAAAGGGCTGATAGGGATGTGTGTTTTTTGTGTACGCGAGAGAGACCGCCAGACGCAATCCATCCGAGCTTGGTCTTTTGGAGAGTTGGTAGGTTATCCGCCATTCGAATTTGGCCGATGCAGAGGAGATCGAAAAATAGTCCGGCACCAAGTAATAAATCTATTCTCTGAGATTTGAAAAACGTTGGATCCGCGAGCGAGATGTTTTTGAGGATATTCCACCCAGAGATGTCTAATCCAAAATGGGGTTGATAATCCGTTAAAGTGCGAGTAACGACTGCTGAAAATGATGTGCTGAAGCTCCTATCACTTGACTGCGCTGAGATGTCAGTGGACATGTTAGAAGATAGGGTTGATTCACCTATACCAGATATTGATACGGCAACATGATGAGTTTTGAGTTGGAGGTGCTTAACTAGACGAGCAGTGATAAAGTTGAGCTGAGATCCAGAATCAAGTAATGCACGACAGGGTATGAATACACCTGAGTGGCTCTTGGCATATATGATGGCGGTTGGAAGCACCACGTAGTCTGCAGGCTGGGCATTCGTGGCTTCAGGTGTGAATTCAAGCGTAGTGCTGACGAGAGTTGAAAATGATGGATTCCCTGTAGACGATGCGTGAGTCTGGATCGTGGTTGCAGACTGCAAGCTTGGTGTACACAGGGCAGATGATTGAGTTGTGGTGGGGCTCATGTGCAGCAACGAATGATGTTTTTGTTGACAGTGCCTGCAGTGACCTGAGCGACATTGCTGCAAGCCATGGCCTTTGCGCAAGCAGTTTAGGCAAAGATAGAATCGCTTAGCCTCTTTGTGGCGCAAACTTGGGGACAGATTCAAAAACAACGGGCATTTTGCAAGAAAATGCTCTTTTGAGTCGCAAAAATTACAAATTTGCTGGTAATTGTTAGATGAAGATGCAATGAATGTGTTACGGTTCGACTTTTGTAGATTTCTGCCCACCTGGTGGCTATCATGCGGCATCTCTTTTCTAAGAACGCAGACATATCCGTCCACCTGGGTAGCTTATCCGTTGCAAGCGCCTCCTGCCACTTTTCCTGGGTGTGTTGATCGAGCTTGTGCGATATTGTGTGTATAACTAATCCATCAGCCAGCTCCTCAGTTGTTGACATGGTGCTAAGCGCCCGAAGATGAGAGTTAATTTTGTCACTCAACTCACGCAACGCCTCTGCTGATCCCTTTTCAACACCTGACAGCCCGATTATAGCTCGCACGTGGCCCTGAAAGTGTAGCAACTTATTATCAAAACGCTTTATGAGTAACTCCAACGCCTTGTCGTAATTTACGTTTAATTGTGTTGAGAGCAGCACCGTCTAAGAACGCACAAAAATGTTGAAATTTCTCCATCTTACTCAGGTTCTCATTGCTGCCTATGACAGTATTGTTCATGGCGTAAAAATCCGGCCAATCCTCGTAGGAGCCGCGTTCAAGCGTAAGTTAGCAAGTGTGTGCGTACTTTCAGCAAAGCGTCGTATAGTTGTTGAGTTGGCGTCCGTCATATGTCCCTTAGTGAGTACATCCAGTTGACGAGCGAGAGGGGATTTGATCTTCCAGTAAACCTTCTCGAAGTCTGAGCGTGCGTCCGTTGAAAGCTCGAGCAAATCTAATTTTTCTAGCCTTGACTGGCTGATTTCAAACTCGGCCTTCATGCTCTACAAAGATTCTATACGCACCTTCAAGTCCGCCTCGTCAAAGCTGATCAACTCACCGGCGCTGAAAAATTCGTTCATTGCTAATAGTTGACGTTGAACAGAAGCGCGTTTGGCTTTGCAAAAGTCTTTTTCACTTGTCGAATTTTCCATTTGTTGAGTGCTTGCTGTACTCCGGCCTGTCACCAAACTCCACTTATGGAGGAGAGCTTTGCCCTTGACCACTGCGAATGTCACAGAGTGGGCAGTGCGAGAATGCGATTACCGTTTTTATGCGTGCAGCGGCTTGTGTATGTGTATGTATTGCGAGATCGATTGTAGCGGCACTTGCATTCACATATGTATGTATGTAAGTATGTAGGTATCTGCTCGACGGCTTCTTTTCTAAGGAAACGGTTGTGCTTGGCACTGATATGCACCAAACAGCTTGGTTATTATAACCGATCTGCCAAATAGCTCGATAAGATCGTTAGAGAGTAGCGCGCACTCGAGCCGGTGTACGAAATATGTATGTACATATGTCTGTACTTGTATTTTGTGTCTCTGCTGCAGCGGCAAAAGAGCGATGAATAACCAAAGTGAGATTTGCGGCAAGACGAGAAGCAAAATCACGTCGGGGTCACCAATGCTTTGGTGCTAGTTTGCACCACACTTCGGCCCCTTTTGTAATTTATAAACATTAAAAACCAAAAAAAGAGCCTTTTGACTGCTTGTACTGTGCTTTTACTTCTCGAACTTTTTATATAAACCTATCGATAGATTAGTGGTGAAATTTACAATGATATTTAAAAATAATAGTGTGTGTCTTCAATGTCGTGATTTTAAGAGGTAGAGATTCTAATATATTCAGATGGCGTTCTGCTTCGAACACCTGTTATTTGTTCGTTATTTTCAATGCCCACTGTACGTAATTGTAATCGACATGCATCTACACCCGCCCCCTCACTGTAATAGCCGTTTCAACCGATCTTTCGTCTCTTCGTCACGCGCCTTTCTCCTTTACTTTCCTATCATTCTCGCTCTGTCGCTCTTCGCAATTCGGTTAGCCTGCCCTTGGGAGAGTCTGGACATAGCACTCGCACCTGACACATCGTAGCCTAATCGACCAGACATATTATCAATAAATAAACATATATGTATATTAATCTTTTCGTGACGTTTCATTGCAAATCAAGCTGATACATTTGGTATCCTCCTCTAAACACTTATTTTCGAGGATATTCGAGGGGAAACCCACATACTCCTTCGCCTTGTTCAAAGAGCTTCGTTGTCTCCAGGCTTTGACGCATGGGAAGAAAATCGATTTTTAATCAGCATTGCATTGCTGTCTCCTGTTCTGGACTCGGTTCGATTAATTCGCATAGGTGGACGACTTCAACACTCAGCGCTTGATTATGATAGGTCCATTAGATTTATTCGACTTTTCCAAATTTTTTAAAGTCAAAATTAAAAAAAAAAACAAAATAATAATAAAAAAATACCGCACCTAAGTCATCGTTTTTATTGTCTGGACGTTGATATGCAACGACTGCACCATCAAGTGGCCCATGCGACAGCAAGCTTAAGCCTGTTACGTTCGGAACCCAGGCAGAAACGCAGCCCCTCCTCCCGCCCAACCGACCGAGGGGCGCTGCCGCATGATGCGCGACGCGTGTTACCTAACCGATCGCGAGCATGCAGGAAAGATAGGTGTTAGACTAAAGTTCGAGGAAAATTAGAGCTAAACACAACTCAAAGAGCTAAACATGCAAAGATAGCTAAGAAATAGTACTAATTTCGGGAAAGGTATGTTAGTATTAGTGATTTAAGAAGGGGAAGTCAATTAGTGGTGGATATTATATGGTAGACGGAATTGCAGGCGAGCATAGGACCCTAAATGGTTCGTGCAAGGAATAATTTGATATACAAAGCGGAAGGAACAAAGGAATACAGTTTCTAGTAGATCTAAAAGGAATCGTAAAGTTTATGCGGCTCAACAAGTCAGGGCTATCTACGTCACCCTTCATCAGGTTGTGCATAAAAATCACACCAAGCATTTTTCTACGACTAACTAAGGTTGGAAGGTTTATTAAAAGCAATCTACGAGGCTAATATGGCAGTCTCACACCTACATCCCAGTTAAGGCCACGCACACCATGAAATATTCCGACGTGAAGTTTGAGTCCACTGTAATGAGGACTTCACGCCGAGACGAACGGTCATATCTAAAAATTGTGTACCGACCTGCCAAAACTTCGGAACTTAGGATGTCCGGCTGTAACCAGGTCTCGGTAAACACAATAACATGGGACGATAATGCGAGACTCTCAAGAAAAAAAGTGCTGAGCTTACTACGCAAGCCTCTAGCATTCTGGTAGGTAACTAAAAGATAGGAAGCTATTTTTTTTGATGAGTAGAAGTTGAGGTGGAAGACGAGGGAAAGATGGAGCACTGATCTGACTTCTAGAAAGAGTTATGGGGGCCTATTCTTTTTCTTAGCCTTAAACTCTTTGACGACCAAATGCTCCGGCCAAAACTTGGCGGAACAAATGGTGTCAAATTGAGTCGGGGAGACGCTTATCATGAAGGAAAATATCTCCCTGCCGTAAGAAAAGCTAAATTTTTCCACCTTTAAGCCGACGGCTTTTATTTTGCTTTGTATAAAAGCGGTTACATCATTGGATGTGAGGTCAGGGGCTAGCCGCGAGACAAAAACTTGTCGCTTTGGTGGGACTCCTACCAGTGGTTTTGGCACCACAGGCCCAGTACCTGTGATGGCAGTATCCGGTGGTCCTGGACATCTATTAGCTGGTGGGAGCGAAACTGAGGGGATAGTTTAGGGGTTGGGTGCGGAGTCGATGGACACGGATTCTACAGACATTTCTAACTGTATACTCTCCGAAGTGCCGCATTCGGCTCCCGAATCTGCATCACCAGCAGCGATCGTTGCCCTTGGAGTAGCAAACGTAATCAACTGCTGCACTAAGGGAGTGGTCGGAGTAAGTTTTTCAGATGCCGGCACTTGCAAGTCCCGCGGAGTAGACTTCTTGCTCCTCGGAGACTCAGCCAGCAGCTGTATACTGCTGAACTGAGTGTTCATGGCCAAGAGCCGATCATATTGCTGTTTAAAGCCTACGATCAGCTCTTTGAAGCCACTCCGCGTCTGCCTCATGAACGAACGCATGTCGTTTTCCACAGCACGGCATTCCTCACAACAATAATGTAGGTTGTTGTCTTGGGAAATGGCGTCTCCTACACGGCCCGAGATCCGTACACATTTTGCGTGCACTACGCTTTCGCAAAGCCAGCAAATGATATTGGGCTGGTCATGGGTGATCTGCTTCTTGCAGGTTTTTTTGGCACAGACGACAGAAAATTCCATATTGATGTCTTTTATTTTTTTTATTTCGGAAAAAGAAAAAAAAAAACAAATAGCAACAGACCAGGCGTTAAAGCGAAGAATAGAGAGAGAAAAGCTTATGTGAGAGCGTTACGTGCTCAAAAAGTTACAGAGCGAGAGAGAAGAAGTTAGAGGTGGGGATAGACGGCAATAACTACGACAAAGAGCGGCTAAATGTAATGAGAGGGCATTCTTACGAAAAGCAACCACAGAAACACACGACTAACCGACGCACAAAATTAATTAAATAAGTTGTGTTTTTACACAATTATCAGGCATGCAGCCTCGGTAAAAATTGATTTTAATGTAAGTTAGTTAGAGAGTTAAATTATAGATAAAACGAGAAGGAACCTGCGAGTCGCTTCTGGGGACGTGACTCTACTTATACCCGTACTCAGTCAGTATATACATTTTTGAGCATATGAATTTTTTAGGATTTTAGAATTTAAAAAAAAATTCTACATTTTACATTTTTTGGCTACATCTGTTATCTACATCTACATATATTATGTATATTCTACATAACATGTAGATTGTACAATGTACATGTTCCATTTATATTCTACATCTCCTCCGCTAGGGGTTGCTCGCGCACTGAACGCGGCAGAGTGTGCGAGCGAGAAAGAGATAGGTATCGTGGTCGTCGGCAGGAGTGGGCAGGGGAAGCAACTGAAAATTAATTTCTTCATTCTGGCTATAATTATGATCCGATCTGATTTAGATTCGGCAAACTGGTAGATATGATCATTCTCTACGATACTGCGTTTTTAGTTTTATCGTATCTTTAAAAATGTGCCTGCCACAGATTTTCGTCCTTTGTGTGGGCGGAAGGGAGCGGGACGAAATTTTGAAATACATTTGTAGCAGTGTAATATCACATGAGTGTGGAAACCAAATTTGGTTGCCCTAACTCTTATAGTCTCTGAGATCTAGGCGCTCAACAAGACGGACAGACAGACAGACAGACAGACAGACAGACGGACAGACAGACATGGCTATATAGACTCGGCTATTGATGCTGATCAAGAATATATATACCTTATGGGGTCGGAAACGTTTCCTTCTCTGCGTTACACACATCCACTTTTACCACAAATCTAATATACCTCTTAACTCTGTTTTGAGTACGGGTATAAAAACACCGGCTGTTTAAGTTAAAGAAAAGGAAAATGCGGAGCGCAAAATAAAAACACGTCTGGTCACTACGAAAGAGAACGAACGAACGTGAAATTGCATTTGAAATTAATATTTCCCAGACGTTAAGCTAAAACCACAAAGTGCATGCATCACTTTGCTTTTCAGAGTGGCAAAGTTCATTATATCCAAATGTAAGATACTTAAGTTATGTGAAAAAAGAGGCGCTACCTCTGAAATGCTTAAAAAAACGAGAAGCAACGTATGAGTCGCTTGTGGGAACGCGACTTTTCTTTTCTACCCGTACTCAGTCAGTATATCCATTTTTGAGCTTTTGATTTATGTAGAATTTTACAAAATGTAACATGTTACATTTTTTTGCTTCATCTGTTATCTATATCTACATCTTTAATGTATATTCTACATCTAACATCTTTAATGTATATTCTACATCTAACATGTGGATTCTATATGTACCATTCAGATTCTACATCTTCTCTAATATACCCCTTAACTCCTCTTGAGTACGGGTATAAAAAGGGGTCTAAACAACGGACCGTAACTGTTATAAGTTTTAAAATAAAAATTGCAATCTAAGAATTATTTCCAAATTTATTATATATAAGTTGCGAATAACACTTATTTCTAATTTGTTCAATACATATAAGAAGTAAAGGTTATTTTTAATTTAAATATATAAAATTACAAATAATAGTTATTTATGATTTTTTTTAATAAAAATTCAAAAATAAAAGTTGAAATAAGAGTTATTCCATAACTTTTATTTTAAGAATCAAAAATAAAAGTTTAATTGATTATACATTGAACTAAGTGGTATACTATAATAAATTTATACATATTCCTGATCTGTGAATTAATACCTTTCATGCGATATATGGCATGTCCTTCAAGGACGAATATTAGGGATTTTACTATTTTCCATTAATTTAATTTTTAGCTTCTACATTCTGTTGCATGTACAATATGTTGCATTTATTGGCAAAGTTAATTCATTGTATTCCTGCAACACAAGTCAGCAATTGTTTACTTTTGAAAACCCTAATTGTTCACTAATTGCACTGAACACTGTACATAAACTTTGCTTACCCATTGAAGCGACCGTTCTTTCAGTTCTTTATCTCGCCGTCTTTGTAACTGAAGCTGTATGTAGCATATAAGCTCTTATCTCTATCTATTGTTCGCGCTTTCCATTAAGAGTTATATTTTAAATAGTGTTATCTCTTAATCGTTAGAGTGCCACAAGTTGGAGCTTACTTACTTACAAAACGCATTTCTTGTGCAGTGTACTTTGGTAACGCGTGGTATACAGTGTATTTTTCGTAATGGGCCGCAAGCGACAACATATTCACCGAGACTTTTTTTCCTTTGATTTGGAAAAAGATGAGAGTGTGTGCAAGATCTGCCGGCGCGTTTTGAAGGGAAACTACATTACTAATTTGAAACGCCACCTGCGTGAGGAGCATAAATCATAGTAGGAGAGCGAAATAAGGGGGCAGGAAAAAACATGCGTTCCGCTAGTAACGACGAAGAAAATGCCATTTGCTGTGCTGGACTCTGAGCTTTTTAAAAAGTTGTCAAGCCAAATTTTTTCTGGATTGAAGATGGGTCGTATAACATCCAGAAATATCATGGAGCATGTGGCGGAAAAATATGTGATTTTCAAGGCGTCTATGGTAAAGGCAATGAGCCAGAAATTAATTTCCCTCAAGCTTGACCTTCAGTTTCTCTAGAGGCATGTTTGCCAGGCTGTCTAGGTCTTCGTAGAAGGCGCCGACGAGTATTCGGTGAAGCCTCCCCATGAGTGCAGGACAGGCGCAGACAAGGTGCTGGATACTCTCTATTTCCTCCTCGTCTCTGCTGCTGCGGCAGAAGTCATGGTGGGACAGTCTGTACCTTGTGGCCATGCGGCCGATGACACAGTGCCCCGTTATAACTCCCGTCAGTGTTCGCAACAGACTCTTCCTAAAGCTTAGTGGGGCCAAAGCGAGCGAGAGATCTCACAGTTGGGTGTGGTGTTCCACCTCCTGTCCGATATCGTTCTTGCTCGGCCCATCATCTGCGAGATGATGTCTCGTAGTGGCCTCCGTATGTCGCTGACTGCGTCCGCCATTGGCTTGGCCGATCCAGTTCTGGCACACTCTTCCGCACTCTCATTGCCCGCTATGTCGGTATGACCCGGAACCCACGTGAGTGTGATTGAGTGCGCGCTGATCTGGTTTAGCGCGTTAACCGTATCACGTACGAGTATGCTTGTGGTCTTGCAGGATACCAAGGCTTTGATGACAGCCTGACTGTCGACGCTGATTGCTATGTTCCTCGGAGATATCTCCAAGGTGTATACCAACTTTGCCGCTAGCCTTACTGCATATATCTCCGCCTGGAATACACCAGTCTGGTAGTCTTAGGGATATGTTGGTTGCTAGCTCCTCTGAGAAGATTCCAGCTTCTGTCCCTTCGGCCGTCGTTGACCCGTCGGTGAAAATGGCGATCCTTAACTCGTGCCCGATATTTCCACTCTCGTCAGACTCGAACGACCTTAACGCTCTCACGGCTGGTCACCTTTTGCTTAGCGAACCGCGAACCGGACCGTGGACTACGTCAACGAATTGCGATCCCGCACAGCACCCTCAACGAACCTCACCGAGGGAATAATGGTCATCATTCATGAGGACAACCTGTACCCTGTACGCTGTAAAGTAGGCCGAGTGCAATCTACTGTGCTCGGAAGGGATGGTCGTGTACGAGTGGTGCACCTCCGCACTACGAATGGAACATGCTGCAGTTGATTGCTTTCAAACCACCGGAAGAATTGCCAACTTGTGTATTGGCCTTTCAATGGGGCCGGGATGTTCGAGCAAACTCTTGCTATCATAAAATATTACATTATATATTTGAACTTCATTCGTTTGTTCTCTTTTGTAGTGACCAGACGTTTTTTTTGTTTTGCGCTCCACATTTTCCTTTTATTTTGCTTAAACAGGCGGTGTTTTTATCTTTAAATTAACTGTGGCTTTTCGTAAATACGCCCTCTCATTACATTTAGCCGCTCTTTGTCGTAGCTTTTGCCGCCATCACTCTCTTTCTCTCTATCACCTAACTCTCAATAACTGTTCTTTCCCTTTCGCTCTTGTAACTTTTTGTGCAGTAACGCTCTCACTTATAAGCTTTTGGGGCAACCACTCTCCTCTCTCATCATATTTTTACCGATTTCGCTTTAAGTATTGCTCTAAGCATTTGCTCTGCACAGTGGTCTGATTGCTATTTGTTTTGAACTTTTTTTCCCGAAATAAAAAAAATAAAAGACATCAATATGGAATTTTCTGTCGTCTGTGCCAAAAAAACCTGCAAGAAGCAGATCACCCATGACCAGCCCAATATCCCTTGCTGGCTTTGCGAAAGCGTAGTGCACGCAAAATGTGTACGGATCTCGGGCCGTGTAGCAGACGCCATTTTCCAAAACAACGGTCTGCATTATAGTTGTGAGGAATGCCGTGCTAAGGCGTCATGAGGCAGACGCGGAGTGGCTTCAAAGAGCGGATCGTAGGCTTTAAACAGCAATATGATTGGCTCTTGGCCATGGACACTCAGTTCAGTAGTTTACAGCTGCTGGCTGAGTCTCCGAGGCGCAAGAAGTCTACTCCGCGGGACTTGCATGTACCGACTGCCTCATGTCCGCCGGCATCTGAAAAACTTACTCCGACCACTTCCTTAGTGCGGCAGTTGATTACGTTTGCTACTCCAAGGGCAACGATCGCTGCTGGTGATGCAGATTCGGGAGCCGAATGCGTCACTTCGGAGAGAATACAGTTAGAAATATCTGTAGAATCCGTGTCCATCGACTCCGCACCCAACCCCTAAACTATCCACTCAGTTTCGCTCCCACCAGCTAATAGATGTCCAGGACCACCGGATACTGCCATCACAGGTACTGGGCCTGTGGTGCCAAAACCACTGGTAGGAGTCCCACCAAAGCGACAAGTTTTTGTCTAGCGGCTAGCCCCTGACCTCACATCCAATGATGTGACCGCTTTTATACAAAGCAAAATAAAAGCCGTCGGCTTAAAGGTGGAAAAATTTAACTTTTCTTACGCCAGGGAGATATCTTCCTTCAAGATAAGCGTCTCCCCAACTCAATTTGAAACCATTTGTCTCGCCAAGTTTTGGCCGGAGTATTTGGTCGTCAAAATGTTTAAGGCTAAGACAAAGAATAGGCCCCACATAACTCTTCCCAGTAGTCAGACCAGTGCTCCATCTCCATCCTCATCTTCCACCTCTACTTCCACCCATCCAAAAAACTAAGTTCCTCTCTTGTAGTTACCTGCCAGAATGCTAGAGGCATGCGTAGTAAGCTCAGCACTCTTTTCCTTGAGAGTCTCGCATTCTCATCCCATGTTGTTGTGTTCACCGAGACCTGGTTAAAGCCGGACATCCTTAGTTCCGAAGTTTTGGCAGGTCGGTACACAATTTTTAGAAATGACCGTTTGTCTCGACGTGGAGGTGGGGTCCTTATTGCAGTGGACTCAAACTTCACGTCGGATTATTTCATGGTCCAGGTTCAACAAGACCTGGAACCTTTCCTATGCGTAAAACTGATTCTCCAAGGCTTTTCCATTTTCATTATTCCATCTATTCCACCTTCCTTGGATATTTTAATATACAAGCATCACCTGTCCGCTTTACAAACTGTTTCTTCCCCGCTATCAGATGAAGACCATATGATTTCAATTTGCCAGGTACTGTTTGGTCTTCGGTAAACGAGTCTAATAACCATGTGCCCATGTCACGACATGACTTTACCGACGACTTGGAGGACCTATCCCTGTCTCAAGTCAACCATGTGGAAAATTCCTTGGGTCGATTGCTTGATCTGTGCTTTGTCTCGGATCCAACCATAGCGTATTTAACCCGAGCTTTTCCGCTCACTATACCTGAAGACTCCTACCATCCTACATTCGAAGTGTCAGTCGATATTGGCCCTACTGTATTGGATCGAATGGGTAGGCTATCTGAACGTCTCCGCTGCTTTCGTAAAGCCGAGTTTACGAAGCTTAATAACCTTATTAGGGATTTTGATTGGTCCGCTCTGTACTTGTGCACTGACTTTATGAATGGCACAAACATTTTTTACTTGACACATTTCTTGATTCTTGTGTCCGACTTTCTTGTCCGGTTAGATTTTAGCCGCCTTGGTTTACCAAAGAGTTATCGAGTCTAAAAAACTTAAAATCAAGACTTTATACAAAATTTCGAGAAGTTGGTTCTCCCTCTTTGTTTACGCCAAATTTGCGCAAAGGGCTTATGGCCGGGAGCAATTAGTATTTGGATATAAGTAAAATGAATTTGTAGCATTAAGATATTGAATTGTTGCATTTTGACATGCTCACAGAAGTTTGGTGCTATAGAACATACATGTAATATGTGAATATCGATAGACAAAGAGGAAGAACATGCATGTAATAGGTGAATAGCGAAATTGAAAGAAGGAGAATAAAATGATTTGAATTCCGACTCGGTCGAACCAGCAGCACTTGGCTTTTGACTTCGAGATTTTTATTCCGAACTGGTTGCGAGGAGTTGCGGAAACATTTGGCGCCCGAACAGGGACTTCTTGGAAAAAGTTCACGTCCCATTTGAAGCTCATCGTTGGAGCTTAATTCGTTTTGGATTAATTACATACGGAGGCTTGGAGCTGCTAGCGTATTGAAAGCTGCAGTGTCGGCTCTGTAATCGGACTGTGAGTAGGATATAGCTTGGTGAGGCCAGAATAGCAGCACACCCTATATGTATGTTGCAAGTCGATAGTAAGTAAAATATAATAAAACATTAAAAATTGGCATATAAGGCTGGTGTGTCTGGTGAAAAGTGTTAAACACATTGGTGCTTAATATAGCGTGCGGCTAACTCGAGATAATTGAGGTTCAAGTATATGCAAGTGTGAGTGGGAGTGTACTTAGTTCAATTGGAACTTAAGAAAATAAAAAAGAGAAAATACACTCGCACACATGCATGTACAAGTTAACACTCCCCACCAGCTGCAGGGTATCAGCGGAATTCCAGAAGTGGAAGACCTCTGATGCTGACTCAAGTGGACGGGGGTCCTCAATTACATTGTTGCATAAACATCCGCTGGAGAGCGGACCGTCGGCGCGAGGCGCTGAGGTCAGAACGTCGGCCCGCTGCATGGGCAGCGCTGCCGTCTGGGGGGCAACTTTAAGAATATCATTTTATATTTCATTTCTTGTACTTCAGATTTAATCTCTTACTTGACCGAGCCAGTCGTGCCGGTAATAAACTTTAAAACGTAATCTCGTCTTTCCTTGCCGGTGGCCGAGCCCGGTACATATAAACGGGATAAATAATATTTAATTGGCGCCCAACGGGTCAAAAGAACCCAAGTTAACGCGAGTATAAAAAGTGCTGAAGAATTCAACAATCAAAAGAAAATTCGAAATAAATAATAAAAGTGGAAAACATACCAACGAGTGCATCTCATGTTTTTACTTGTGTCAGTGAAATAAGAAAGATACCCCTAGTGGCCCAAAAGAAAATCTCCCGGTGGGAACAAACAAATCAACAGAAAAGGAATGAAAAATTAAAGAAAAAATAAGTGAGAAGTTTTGGTTGTCAAACCCCCCCGCCCAAAAAAATACATCAGTGTGTGCAAATTTTTTTTTGTTCTTCGCCAAAACCAAAAGGGCTACTGAAAAATACTTCTGTTTCATGTGCGCTACAACCAAGCATTAAGAATCAAAAAAAAAAAATTACAAAAAAACACCCAACTACGCGGGAGCTGACACCAGAGGAACAAACACAAGGAGCTGTAGGGAAATCCCTCGCTTCCACCCAATATCTACGAAGGAAAAAATAGGCTGAAGGGCCCTCCCTCGCCTCACCTTACCAAAAATCAACAAAAGTCTACGCGGGCTGCAGGGAATTCCCTCGCCCAGCCCAACCATCTCAGCGTGAAAGGCTCCCGACGCTCAACCGAAGACCAATAGGCAGGGGCTAGATCAGACTCCCTTCACCCTACAATCAGAGAACATGTAAGTGAATTTTTCATGTGTTAACATTTCCTATGTCAGTGATAACGCAATAAGTATCGATAACAGCGAAAGATCCGCTATTTTTGGCAAATTTTGGTCAAAATTTAAAGTAAACCGCGAATGAGCAAACACCTTCGACCCGCGTTTTTAAGAATTAGGAACGTAAGATAAACCTTTATAGGGTAGTTCTGCCGAAACAAATCGCACCACATGAGCCATAGGAGGGCGACAGCGACAGTGACGATAGCCTTAGTTCCCTCATAGAGGGGCTCAATTAACAGCACTGGACAGTCGACCAGCAAAAGAAAAACCAAAAGACATGGACGTGACGTCATTCAACAATGCCTTACAGGCCGCATTAGATAATCAAGCCAAAGGTTTTCAGGCTCACTTAGAGCGACTACAAGACGAGGTGGCCCAAGCAAACCAGGCTGCAGCCCAAGCAAACCAGGCTGCAGCCCAAGCACAAGAGGCTGCAGCCCTAGCGGGCCAAGCTACTGCACTTCGTGCGGAAATGCTCGCACTGCGGGAACAAGTTAACCAATCGAGCGCAGGACCATCTGTGCCGGTAGTAGAGGTTTTTAAGAGTGCGGAAATTCTTCCCGGGGTCCAATGCGATCAGTGCTTGGACATGGTCAAGTCTTTACCAGACTTTGACGGCAAACAGCTGGAATACGTCGGTTGGCGCCAGGCAGCTATGGCCGCGTATTCGGTGTTCGAGCCTTACCAAGGCAGCTCCAAACACTTCATGGCCACGGGCATCATTAGGAATAAGGTTAAAGGAGCAGCGAACAATGTGTTGTCGTCCTTCAACACAGTGCTCAATTTTAAGGCCATAATAAACAGGCTAGACAGCTCTTATTCAGATAAGACGCCTGTAGGGGTGATCCAGCAGAGGCTGGCAACCATGAGACAAGGGAACCTGTCTCTAACTGACTACTATGACGCAATAGAGAAACAGGTCTCCCTCATCACCAACAAAAACGTGATGATGCGCACCGCAGAAGCAGCGGATGTGCTCAACCAAAAAGCTAGGGAAGACGCCTTAGAGGTGTTCATATCAGGTTTGAGAAGGCCCCTGAAGGCAGCAGTCTTTCCGGCGAGGCCAAAGGATTTGCCAACCGCACTGGCCTTAGCCCAGTCGGCGGAATCCAGCGAAGATCGCAGCATTCTGGCTGCGAACTACGCAAAGGCCATAGAAGAAAAATCCTTCCGAACAGGCGAGCGCAATTACCAAGCGCCACAACAGGGTAACGGGAGGCAAAACAGACCGCAAGACCCAAATTCGTTTAAGAGCCCTCATTATGTTAGGAGCCAGGGCAACTCGAATCAACAACAAAGAGCTACGGGCCAGGCCCCCGAGCCAATGGACGTAGACCCTTCATCCTCCAAATTTAGACAGGCCACGGCTTACCAAAAGCCAGGGGGGACGGGTAAGCGCGACAGCGGTTTCGGAAGAAAACCAAATTCGTCAGAGCGCACGTCAGGAAACTGGCGGCAGAGGGGTGGAACACATTGCCACCTCAAGTGACCGGTCCCCGGCGGCCTACACTGAGGCCGCCGCTGAGGCGGTCGCAGAATAGAGGCCGACGCCGAACTCGGATACGAGAGCGACTCGGTTAATTTTTTGGGGATGCTCCCTGCTGCCATTCGTTTGGCGGAAAGTAGCAGGGGTCAACATAAAACTTCTGATCGACACGGGTGCGTCCAAAAATTACATCAAGCCATTCATGTGGCTTCCTGGCGTTACCCCGGTTGAATCACCGTTCCCCGTTCACTCTATTAACGGGTCCAACAACATTACACAGAAATGTCCCTGTCAATATTCGGCAAAATCACGCCGTTTTTTCTACTAAAAACATTAACAACCTTTGATGGCATCATTGGCCTGGACCTGCTCACGCAGGTAGGGGCCACGCTATCTCTGAGAAATGGAACGCTCACTTTCGGCAACACAACCGAGACAATCAAGTTCCATGAGTGCACAGATGTCAACCATACTAACGTTGTTGACATCGACGCACCTGCTGCCATAAAGGCAAGCTTCATGCAAATGCTGAAGAAAAGAAACAAGGCCTTCGCCGACCCTAACGGGTCGCTGCCCTATAACACTTCGGTCGTGGCCACTATTCGCACAGTGGACGACGAACCAATTTATTCCAAGCTTTACCCCTACCCGATGGGTGTAGCTGATTTTGTCGATGCCGAGGTTAAAAGCCTCTTAAGGACAAAATCATACAGAAATCAAGGTCGCCATATAACAACCCGATATGGGTGGTCGACAAAAAAGGCACTGATGAGAAGGGCAATAAGAAGAAACGTCTCGTAATGGACTTTCGGAAGCTCAATCAGAAAACGATAGCCGACAAATACCCCATGCCATGCATCTCAATGATATTGGCAAATTTAGGTACTGCAAAGTACTTCACTACTCTTGACCTGAAATCGGGTACCACCAAATAACTTTGGCGGAACGCGACAGGGAAAAAACTTCCTTTTCCGTAAATGGAGGGAAGTATGAGTTTTGCCGACTGCCCTCCGTCTAAGAAATGCTGGCAGCATTTTCCAGAGGGCAATCGATGACGTTTTGCGCGAACAAATCGGCAAAACATGTTATGTTTACGTCGATGACGTAATCATATTCTCCAAGTCTCAGGACGAGCACGTTAAACACGTCGACTGGGTACTGAAAAGCCTCTATGATGCCAACATGAGAGTGGCTCAAGAGAAGTCGCAGTTCTTTAGCAAGCGTAGAATACCTTGGCTTTATTGTAACTAGCGAAGGCACAAGAACGGACCCGGAAAGGTGAAAGCCATCCAGGAGTACGTCGAGCCAACAACGCTATTCGGGCTAAGATCATTCTTAGGCCTAGCAAGCTACTACAGATGTTTTGTGAAAGATTTCGCGGCGATCGCCCGCCCTCTCTCAAACATCCTAAAAGGGGAAAACGGTTCAGTTAGCAAATATAAGTCTAAAAAAACCCCCATTATCTTCAACGAAGATCAAAGACGGGCGTTCCAGAAACTTAGAACATTCTGGCATCGGAAAACGTAATGCTGATGTACCCAGATTACAAAAAGCCCTTCGATCTGACCACCGACGCTTCTGCTTACGGCATCGGAGCGGTACTGTCTCAGGGGGGTCGACCGATCACAATGATCTCAAGGACCCTCAAGGACTGTGAGCTGAACTACGCCACTAACGAGCGAGAGCTGTTAGCGGTTGTATGGGCCTTGGGAAAGTTGCGCCATTACATTTATGGCGTCAAAGAAATAAACGTATTTACTGATCACCAGCCGCTCACGTTCGCGGTGTCAGAGGGGAACCCCAACGCAAAAATCAAGCGTTGGAAGGCGCGAATCGATGAAATCGGCGCCAGGCTATTCTACAAGCCGGGGAAAGAAAACTTCGTCGCGGACGCACTGTCCCGGCAGAATATTTACGCGCTGGGAAGCAGCGCACCGCGCTCAGACGCAGCAACGATCCACAGTGAAGTTTCAATGACTTACACGATAGAATCGTCTGAAAAACCTGTAAACTGCTTCAGGAACCAGATCATTCTGGAAGAGGCGCGCTTTCCCCTGAAGCAAATGTTTGTGCTCTTTGGGAAAAAACGCGCCACATAATACATTTCCCAAACAGGGACGCTCTAATTGAGACCGTCAAGTCTCTGGTGAACCCACAAGTTGTGAACGCAATCCATTGCGAACTCCCAGTTCTAGCTTTCATACAGCATGAACTAGTAAAATCTTTTCCGGCGACGAAATTCTGGCATTGCAGGAATCTTGTCGCCGACATTGTGACGATAATGAAAAAAGAAATTATCAACGTCGAGCACAACCGGGCCCATAGAGCCGCTCAAGAAAACGTCAAACAAATCATGTCCGACTACTTTCCCAAAAATGACGAAACTCGCAAGCGAAGTGGTCATGAATTGCAAATTTGCTCCAAGCAAAATCGACAGGCACCCTAAGAAACAGGAGCTAGGGCCGACACCGGTCCCCTCGTTCACGGGAGAAATGCTTCATGTCGACATATTTTCGACGGACAGAAAATATTTTCTGACATGTGTGGACAAATTCTCCAAATTTGCCATAGTACAGCCTATAGCTTCCCGCACCATAGCGGATATTAAGACTCCCTCTTACAACTCATGAACATTTTTCCCAACACCAAACAGATTTACTGTGACAACGAACCATCACTAAGTTCAGAGACCATCAGATCGCTGTTGCACAACAATTTCGGGGTCCGCATCGCTAACGCGCCACCCCCCCACAGTACATCGAACGGACAAGTGGAAAGATTCCATAGTACACTCGTGGAAATCGCCAGGTGCCTTAAAATGGCCAAGGGAATCACCGACACGGTAGACCTATTCCTTCAAGCAACGGCGGAATACAATAGATCGGTGCACTCGGTCACCAACAAAAGACCCATCGACATCCTGCATGCAGTGGCTGCAGAAAGTAACAAAGAAGTTCAGAACAAAGTGCAAAAGGCCCAGATTGTACAAAACAATCGAGTCAACCAAGCACGGCAAAACAGAAACTTCAGTGTAGGCGAGAAGGTGTTGGTTAAAACCAACAGACGCCTGGGGAATAAGCTCTCCCCCTTGTATGTCGAAGAAACAATTGAAGCGGACTTGGGGACAACAGTCCTAATTAGAGGGAGGGGTGGTCCACAAGGACAACCTCAGATAGATATCCCGACTAAATATAAGTTAATTTGGTGAAGGAATTATAGCTGTTATTGGTAGACACTACGACTAGGCTTAAGGAAAACGATTGGTGGCGGTGTTGTGTTAGTTTTATTCCCCATATTTCATACGTATTTTTATCTACAGGGTTATCTGGGTACTTCACATCCTCACCATAGTCGCGGCTCGCGTCACCGACTACTCAAACTCAAATTACATTCCCATCACGGACGGAACGGTACTGATATGGGAAGGGCTTGATTAGTCAAGCACACGGCAAATCTGACCGAATATGGTCGCATTGTCGAGGAAACCGCCAAAATGGCGGACCTATTCCCAAAATCGCACATGAGACAGTTGCTAGACGCGGACTGCAATCACATTAGAGATATGTTGTCCGATATCAGTATCCACCACAGGCTGGCGAGAAGTCTAGACTTCCTGGGAACCGCCCTTAAAGTAGTGGCCGGCACGCCAGACGCGTCCGATTTAGAAAACACCAGGTTTACAGAAGCACAACTGGTGCAAGCAAACAATAGGCAAATTCAGATAAACACCAAGGTTCAGAACCAATTAAATTCACTCACTAGCTTGGTAAACAAGATCATCAGCATAGAAAAAAAGGCACAAATCGACACAGCCCACTTGTACGAGACTTTGCTCGCTAGAAACAGAATTCTTATTACAGAAATAGGCAACCTGATGCTCACTATAACCCTGGCAAAGGCCAACGTAGTGAGCCCGGCCATTTTAGATCACACTGACATAGAATCTGTTCTCACTGACCAATTCACAGGGGTCACAGTAGCAAACCTACTAGAAGTATCTAAGATTAAAATCCTACAATCTAATAACATAATCCACTTTATAATAGAATACCCTAGAGTTAGCATAGCTTGTAGAAAGGTGACGATATTCCCGGTTGAGCACGACGGAAAGGTACTGCAGCTGACAGAGAACATTGTAGCTGAGTGCGGAAACCAGGTGTGGGCCGTCACGAGCTGCGCCCCCACAACCACCACCACGTTCTGCAAAAAGGAAGTAAGAGGTTCCTGTGCCCAGGATTACACTCCGGGGGCACCGCTCATTGCCTTTCGCAACCGAGCCATCTGGAGCCCATCACCCTCGTCGACGACGGCATGATCATCGTCAATAACCGGCCGGCAAAGATCAGCTGTGACTCGGACACGGTGGTTACGACCGCCGGAACGCAGCTCATCACCTTCAATGACTGCGCAACCGTAAATGGCACCCGATTCCGAAATCGCAATAACATCCAACAGCGATTTCCAGGCATCGCATCAGTACCCGCTCTGAACATCTCCGGGCACGAAACTATCCTGAGCCTCCCGTTCTTACACCAGCTCAGCGAGGACAACCTCAACTACATCAAGGAGGTCGAGCAGGCCACCATGGCCAAGCTCAGCCCGCTCCCACGCGTTTGGACTGGGCATGGCTCTGTGCGGAGCATTGGGGGGAATCATCTACCTCAGATTCCACCTCAATAGGAAGAGAGATGCGAGGCAAATCAAGGAGATGATAGACGGATTGAGAGCAGCGAGGACGCCCGCTCTTTAAGAGGGGAGTAGTTACACTCCCCACCAGCTGCAGGGTATCAGCGGAATTCCAGAGTGGAAGACCTCTGATGCTGACTCAAGTGGACGGGGGTCCTCAAGTTACATTGTTGCATAAACATCCGCTGGAGAGCGGACCGTCGGCGCGAGGCGCTGAGGTTGCAGAACGTCGGCCCGCTGCATGGGCAGCGCTGCCGTCTGGGGGGCAACTTTAAGAATATCATTTTATATTTCATTTCTTTACTTCAGATTTAATCTCATACTTGACCGAGCCAGTCGTGCCGGTAATAAACTTTAAAACGTAATCTCGTCTTTCCTTGCCGGTGGCCGAGCCCCGGTACATATAAACGGGATAAATAATATTTAATTTACATATGTATGTACGTATTTCGGAAAGTGCATAGAGTTCGTAACCTTGAACTGATCTTGGAATATCGTGTGCAAGCGCAGCAGCAGAAAGTAGTTAAACGCAAAGAAAAGAAAGAAGCTACAGCTGTACTCACACGTATATGACACTTTTAAAGTAAATACATACAGACATATTAAGCCGGTATATTGTGCATTGCTTATCCTCATAAGTTCGTGTGTTGAGTGATTCAATAATTTCGAGCCCTACTTTGAGGGCATTGTTGAAGTCAGTTAGCAATTTGGGTACTGCGTTTGAGTGCATTTTTGAGTCCGTGGTTTTTTAGAGAAAGATCGCTTGAGTGACTTCAAATTTTTGGCACCACGTTGAGTGCATTGTTTAACTGATTTAATTTCGGTAGCTAATTGAGGGTGTGAGCATTGTAACACCTAGCTCAAACAGCTATAATCAGTTGTATTAACATTGGTTAATAGTAGTGGGAGCAACATGGCTCCTAAAAAAGGTAAAGATGCGGACTTTAGTGCTTCGCGAGAAAGTTTGATGGCTTCATTAAATCGAAACAAGGCATATATTTCGGAGAAATGTGCAACAATGGTTGCGTCAGAGTTAGAAGCGCGATTGAGTCAGGTCGAATCAGTTTTTACGCAATTATGCAGCATCCAACAACAAATAGAGAATGATCGTGACGATGTTCGTGAATTTGAGAGTAGACAAGAAATTGAAAATTTATATTGTGAAATAAAGGCTAAAATTCTGGCACAGTTAGCCCAAAGGGGCCGTCAAGCGGCATTTGGTGCAAGTCCGTCTGCTAATTCTACGCTGTCAGTTTCGTCGGGAAGTTCGCGTGCTTCGAAGTTACCTAAGTTGAAGTTGCCCGAATTTAGTGGAAAGGTTACAGAGTGGACAAGTTGGTTCAACACTTTTGAAACGTTGATAGAATCGGATGGTGAGGTTGACGAACTGTCAAAATTTATACACTTAAGGTCGTGTTTAGGCCCAATTCCTTTGCGTACGATTGAGTGTTTGGAACTGTCTGCAGCAAACTACAGAAGGTCATTGCAGCTGCTTAAGAATCGATTTGAGAATAAGTCCATTATTGTTCGAGCCCATGTGCATGAGCTTTTTAGCATAAATAAGCTAAAACATGCAAATTCGGATTCACTAAGAGGATTAGTTGATGCTGTTAACTCTCAGTTGGAGGCTCTACGCTCATTAGGCAGTGACAGTGAAATCTTAGACGCGCTTTTGTTCCACTTAGTCCAAAGCAAGTTGGATGAAGACTCACTGGAAAAATGGGAGAACGAATTCGATTGTTCTCAATTGCCATCATGGAAGGCGCTTTCGCTGTTTATAGTCAACAGAGGCATTAACCTAGCGGGTCGAGAAGTGAGAAAACCAGGGATGGTTAAGACTAATAACATCGGAAAAAGGGCAAGTTTGGCGGCCGCAGTAGATTCAAGTGGAAGTTCATGCCACTACTGCTCAGGTTCGCATAGCGTAAAGTTGTGTTCGAAATTTGCTTCTCTGACTCCTCTACAAAGGTATTTTGAAATTAAGAAGCATGGTTTATGCTTTCGTTGTTTTAGCAAGCGGCATCGAACCAAGGAATGTACGGCTCCATTGTGCACTATCTGTAATAAGCCACATCATATCTTGTTACATAGGGAAGCAACAAATGAAAATCCAACAAGGGCTCTGGGCAATGGCCAGGCATCGTTGCAAAGTTCGCTTCTTACAAATAGAGGAACCAGTTTTTTAGCTACTGCCATTGTACTGGTTAAAGGTGCAGATAGTAGATTCTATAAATGCAGATGTGTTTTAGATTCAGGTAGTCAAATTAATTTTGTGACAGCCAGATTTGCGTCACAGCTAAACCTTCCAGTCAGCGAAGTGCAGTATTCACTAAATGGTATTGGAAACTTAAAGTCCAAGGTTGTCGGGGAGATTGAAACAACGTTCAAGTCTAGAGTGACAAACTTTGTGGCAGCAGGCAAGTTTAGTGTTTTGCCAGAAATAACACGGTATCATCCCACAGCGACAGGAGTCTTAAAGTCACTAGTTCCAAAGAAGGTAAAACTTGCAGATCCTTCATTTGATTCGGCAGAAGAAATAAATATGCTACTTGGAGTTAATTTGTTCTTTCAGCTAATAGTTGCTGGTCAAATTAGAATGGGATTAAATAAGCCAGTACTACAGAGATCGTTGTTAGGTTGGATAGTGGTGGGCGAGTGTATTCCTGACGAGAATGTAGCGTTGATTGTGAATAAACCTGATGGTCCAAGGCAACAGGAGGCTGACCAGTTGCAAAATTTGGTGCAACAGTTCTGGCAATGCGAAGAGGTGTCGCGACCCGGAAAAGTATTAACAGAATCGGAAAGGATTTGTGAAGAGATGTTCGTGGCTACAGTGAAACGAACAGACGATAATCGTATAGTAGTTCGCTTGCCTTTTGCACAGCCACAGAAGTCGCTAGGTGATTCCTATAATATCGCTTTGACTAGGTTTTTGAACTTAGAACGAAAGCTCAATAAGAATCCAGAGCTCAAGAGAGCTTACGCAGAATTTATCGATGAGTATAGACAATTGGATCATTTAGAGGAGGTAGCGGCTGATAAGATACACGAGGTGAAATATATCATGCCCCATCATCCGGTGATTCGCCCAGAAAGTTTGACGACAAAGTTGAGAGTCGTATTTGATGCATCGTGTAAATCAAGCAATGGGCTTGCGTTAAACGATACAATGCTGGTAGGAGCAACGTTGCAACCAGATTTGTTCGAGACCCTTACTCGATTCCGGTTTTATCGATTCGCATTGACTGCTGACATCTCTAAGATGTACAGGCAAATATTAGTTGAGCCAAGCGACTGCAATTATTTGTGCATTTTATGGCGTAATTGTAGTAATGACCTAATTAAGGTACTACGCCTTAAAACGGTTACCTATGGAACCAATTCAGCACCTTTTCTAGCAGTTAGATGTCTTTACTATTTAGCGGATCAATTTGGGGAATCATTCCCATTAGCTAGCGAAGCTGTAAGGCAAAACTTCTACATGGATGATATGCTAGCTGGAGCGAACTCTTAAGAGCAGCTAAAGGAATTAAAACATGAAGTTACCGAGTTGTTAAAGTTGGGGCGATTCGAGCTTCATAAGTTGCGTTCTAACAGCTATTGTGATGGAGATCGTGCAGACGTAGTAGAACCGTTAGAGCTACAGGTAACAGATACAGCAAAGACGCTTGGAATATTTTGGGCTTCGAGGATTGATAAGTTTAAATTTTCGTACGTCGCAAGTAACTCGGACAGCATTACGAAGCGTATCGTGTTATCAGAGTTAGCACAGTTGTTTGATCCAATGGGATTTCTAAGCCCCCTTTTGATTTTAGGAAAGATTTTCATGCAAGAACTGTGGTTGCTAAAGCAGCAATGGGATGAGGAGTTGCCACCAAGCTATGCGCTACAATGGCAGAAATACAGAAGCGAATTGGAACTTGTTCATGAGTGTTCGTTGCCACGAGCTGTAGTGCCAGTCCATGCATCGGCAGACAGAGTTGAGCTGTATGGGTTCGCAGATGCCTCTTGTAGAGCTTACGGAGCGGCGGTATATGTTCGCGTCATTGATAAGCATGGAGGTATTTCAGCACATTTGTTGGCAGCCAAATCGAAGGTTGCACCTGTTCGAGTAGTATCGCTACCTAGATTAGAATTAGAAGGTGCGAGACTGTTAGCGCAGCTTATGGAAAAAATCAAAAGGTGTACACCCGAATCATTTTCTAAGGTCGGTTACTTTACAGATTCGACAATTGTTTTGAGTTGGATCGCATCGCATGCTAGTCGTTGGACAACCTTTGTGGCCAACAGAGTAGCTATAATTCAAGAGCTGTCGAACGCACAGGAGTGGCACAAAATAGAATCAAAGCAAAATCCGGCAGATATCGTTTCTCGAGGGCTGTGCACAAGTCAGCTAAAGGCTTCGTCGTTGTGGTGGCAAGGACCAGAATTCTTGCAGTTACCTGATGAGCAGTGGACACTTGGGGAATGGCAAGGTCCAGAGGGGCTCCCCGAACAACGAAACAACAAATTTAGCCTGCTAGCCTGTCCAAAGATTATAATAGATGACATAATAGGAGGTAGCAAATATGCTAAGGATTTTTTAAAACTAACGAGAGTATTTGGGTTCATTTATCGGTGGCGTCAAATTGCACAAAAGATTGATTCGACTTGAGCTAAAGAGCTAACCGCATTCGAATTAAAAGGTGGCTTGAATTATGTAGTATTCAATTTGCAAGCTTTAAGTTTTTACACTGAGATCGAAAAATTACGCAATGGCAAAATTATAAGTTCTTCAAAAATTCAGCCACTTAACCCGTTTCTAGACCAGTCTGAGGGTATAGAAATAATTCGTGTAGGTGGCAGACTGTCTAGGGCCAATGTACCATTTGACACCAAACACCCCATGCTTTTACCAAATAATCATATTGTTGTAAAATCATTGTTTGAATATACGCATCGAAGCAACATGCACAAGCTTTATGTGCTTTTGTGCGACAGCGTTTTTGGGTCATCAATGCTAGAAAACTAGCTCGCAGCACGATAAGGAGTTGCATTGCATGTTTTCGCAAACGTCCAATATTAGCTACGCAAATTATGGGTTCCTTACCAGCAAGCCGAGTGCAGCAAGGAGTAAAGGCCTTTGAACGTACTGGACTCGACTACGCTGGACCGCTATGGATGAACTTCAACCAAAGAGGACGGCGGCCTATCAAGGTTTATCTGTGCGTTTTTGTGTGCTTTTTGAGCAAGGCTTGCCATCTAGAGCTTGTATCAGACCTGAGCACCAACGCATTTATAGCCGCACTCAAACGATTTTTTGCTCGGCGTGGGATCAGCGCAGAGCTGTTCTGTGACAATGCCACCAATTTTGTTGGTGCTTCACGGGAGCTGAAGGCAATAGCGGATTTGATCTGGAATGACAGTGGCAAGCACCAAATTGTGGATCAGTGCAGCCAACTCGGTGTCAATTTCCATTTTATCCCACCTCGATCGCCGCATTTTGGAGGACTATGGGAGAGCGCAGTAAAGGTAGCGAAGCAATTGTTGGTGCGAAGTTTCAATAGCACAGCGCTTAACTACGAGGAACTGGTCACGGCGATAGCACAAGCAGAGGCAGTGATGAACTCACGACCGCTTCACCCACTTTCGTCGGACAGTAATGACTACGAGGAATTGACGCCGGGTCATTTCTTAATTGGTCGACCATTGAACTGCATGCCTGAGCCATTTGATGAGGACATTTTGAAGTTATCTGCTGCTAATCGATGGAAAAGAATCGTCGCAGTACACCATGCATTTTGGAGACGCTGGTCGCTGGAGTATTTGACGTTGTTGCAGGAGCGAAGCAAGTGGTCTTCGGTATGCAACAACATTCAACCAGGCATTTTGGTCTTAATTGGAGAAGACAACATACCCCCAGGACAATGGGCTCTGGGTCGTGTACATCAAGTTCATCCTGGCACTGATGGTATAGTTCGTGTAGTCACCATCAAAACCAAATCAGGATTGTACAAGCGCAACATACACAAGATCTGCCCGTTACCGATTGAAGACACCGAGTAAAATTGTTGGAAGGAGCTTCCAAGGCCGGGAGTATGTTTACGCCAAATTTGCGCAAAGGGCTTATGGCCGGGAGCAATTAGTATTTGGATATAAGTAAAATGAATTTGTAGCATTAAGATATTGAATTGTTGCATTTTGACATGCTCACAGAAGTTTGGTGCTATAGAACATACATGTAATATGTGAATATCGATAGACAAAGAGGAAGAACATGCATGTAATAGGTGAATAGCGAAATTGAAAGAAGGAGAATAAAATGATTTGAATTCCGACTCGGTCGAACCAGCAGCACTTGGCTTTTGACTTCGAGATTTTTATTCCGAACTGGTTGCGAGGAGTTGCGGAAACACTCTTCTCTCTCTCGCTATGTAATAGCTCGGTCAAATATCTCCGTTCTTAACGCTCAGTGCTATAAAAATTACCTATCTCGATGCAGGATACGATTTTCACTGGACGATTTTCACAGCTTCGTAAATAGTAAGAGTAGAACGTCCGCACATACATCCTCGCTATTATTTCTCAATATGTCAGCAAACAATGATCAGGAAATTGCCGATCTTTTTGCCAAATTTTTCCAAACAACCTGTTCTCATGAAAGCTACTCTGGTCAGCCTTATTCATACAGTTTACCAAGGTCGAATGGCATTTTCAGCCCCTTTTTAAATGAAAGCTAACTGCTCCATGATCTTCGACTAGTTAAGCCGGTGTTTTCACCAGGTCCTGACGGAGTTCCCGGCTGTGTACTTAGGTACTGTGCCGACGCTCTGTTTAGACCCGTGCTTAAACTATTCACCCTACTCATTAACGCGTCTTGCTTCCCCCCATCTGGATAGAATCTTTTATTATTCCGCTTCATAAGAAAGGTAGCAAGTCTGATACAAATAATTATAGAGGTATATCTAAGTTATCCGCTATTACTAAAATATTTGAAAAAATTTTAACTCCGCATTTGCAACATCTCTGCAAATCACTAATATCACCGCCTCATCACGGATTTATAAGGCGGCGATCAACAACCACCAATTTATTAGAGTTTACCTCTTTTATCATTAAAGGCTTTCAAGGTAACTTGCAGATGGATGTCATCTATACTGATTTCAGTAAAGCATTCGACTCTGTAAACCATTCCCTTCTAGCACAAAAACTTGACCTTTTAGGGTTTCCGCCTAGTCTTTTGAGATGGATTTCTAGCTACCTTCGTTCTAGGTCTCCTTCTCTTCACCTGTTAAGGTTACTTCTGGAGTTCCACAGGGCAGCCATTATTAATGACCTGCCTTTAGTATTAACAAACTCTCGAGTACTCATGTATGCGGATGATGTTAAACTCCGCGTCCAGTATAAGGACATTTCATTTTACTCTCGCTTGCAATCCGATCTCAATAACTTTCAGTCATGGTGTTGTGCAAATATGTTACACCTAAATGCCTCGAAATGCAAAGTAATGACATTTCATCGCTCCAGCCCCCTTTTGGCTCCTTATATCCTCTGCGGTGGTTCTCTTGAGAGAATTACCTTGGTTGATGATCTTGGTGTTAAATTAGACCCAAAGTTAAAGTTTTCTGAACACATTTCTACCATGGTAAATAAGGCCATGGGTGTGCTTGGGTTTATAAAGAGGTGGTCAAAGGAATTTGACGACCCCTATACAACGAAGACTCTCCACATCTCGCTTGTTCGTCCGATTTTAGAGTACGGCTCTTGTGTATGGTGCCCCCAATACAAAGTACACCACGACCGTATAGAATCAGTCCAGAAAAACTTTTTACTTTTTGCGCTGCGTGGCCTTAACTGGGATGCAGGTGTGAGACTGCCATATTACCCTCGTAGATTGCTTTTAATAAACCTTCCAACCTTAGTTAGTCGTAGAAAAATGCTTGGTGTGATTTTTATGCACAACCTGATGAAGGGTGACGTAGATAGCCCTGACTTGTTGAGCCGCATAAACTTTACGATTCCGATTAGATCTACTTCCGCTTCGTATATCAAATTATTCCTTGCACGAACCATTTAGGGTCCTATGCTCGCCTGCAATTCCGTCTACCATATAATATCCACCACTAATAGACTTCCCCTTCTTAAATCACTAATACTAACATACCTTTCCCGAAATTAGTACAATTTCTTAGCTATCTTTGCAGTTTAGCTCTTTGAGTTGTGTTTAGCTCTAATTTTCCTCGAACTTTAGTCTAACATCTCTCTTTCCTGCATGCTCGTGATCGGTTCGGTAACACGCGTCGGACGTCATGCGACTCCGAGTTCCGAGCGTAACAGGCTTTAGCTTGCTGTCGCATGGGCCACTTGATGGTGCAGTCATTGCATATCAACGTCCAGACAACGTCCAGACGTCTTTCTGTCTTTCGACCTGTGCTGCGTCTTCGAATTTGTTGGTATTAATATATTCACCTTGGAGTAGCGTTGGTTGCACCGACTGCTTGTGACGAATCAGGGTTCGTTGGCTGGGGCTGGGTGTGTTCTCCGTGACGATCTTGGTTGTTGTATTCGTTGGGGTAGGTCGTGGTCGTGTGTTTGCTGGGGTTTGTATATGACATGACACATGATGGCGCTGCTGGGTGCCGAAATAGTTGGGATAAGTTTTGGACGTATGACGGCTGCCGTTGGTTTCGGTTTCTGGTGTCGGGGTTCTTTGCCTTGTACGCTGTTGTTGATGCATGCGTACGCATCGAGGGATTTTGGCAGTCATATTCCGCATTCCCTGCTTCACCACACCGGCGACAGGCTGCGCGTGGGTTGGCGATGGCGGTCGTGATCATGCGATGTGCCACATCGGGATTTACCGTACTGGCTGGGTTTTATGGCTGTCTCCTTGGTGAGTCTGCCGAGTCCCACTGGGGCTTCCGAAATGGTGTCCGATTGGAGTCCGCTCCTCTGCTCTGTAGACGGCCTTCCGAGAGTGATCGGGATGGTCCGCTCTTGAATACTCTCGAACTCCGTGGCTAGCAGTGTTAACTGTGACAAGTCTTGCAGTTCCTGGCGGCGCACGTACATCTGGTATGCTGGGAGGGCGTTGTCGGAGTTCCTGTTTAGTTCCTTAACCGCGTCGTAGCCAGCGTGGTGCATAAGTAGCCTCATATCAATGGGAAAATCTTTGAACAGTTCCCCACCACTTGCTTGCGGGCTCGGATCTGGTCTTCCAATTGTGGCAAGAAGAACGTCAAGAATTCCTGGCGGAAAGTTTCCAATGAGAAACTTTGTAGGTGCGGAACCTGGACCTGGTCTGGCAAGGTCTGTGAGGAGTTCGGCCATGGCCCGTGGCAGCTGGTTTGTGTCCACCCCATACGAGAGCGCGCGTTCTTCGAGCAGTTCAATGAACGATATAGGGTCATCTTGGCCGTCAAACTAGATTCCCCATTTTCGGATGCGTTCGGCCATTGGTGCGGCGTGGTTGTAGTGGTACCCTTCCACGGGTCGGTCGATCGCTGACACGATACTCGGTACGGGCGCTGGGTGAGTCTCTGTAGCTAGAGGCCTTGGAAACGGGTCTGCAGGAGTGCGGTATTCGGTGGGTACGGGGACTCGTAATCCAGTCTTGGGATCCATTTGGCGAGTTTTGGATGGTCCAGGAGTAGTGAGAAGTGGTGACTTGGACCGAGAGCGTGAGCCTGGTTTGCATAGTGTCTCCCGAGCTCTCCTAAGCGAACCCAGGCTTCTTGAGCGAGTGGCCCGGCGACGAGTGCGGAAAATTTCTTTCGGCGTTCATCGACCGTTCCTTCGTTGCCGAATCCGAATTCTTCGGCGAGGACTTCTAGCTCGTCCCGTCGGAGTTTGTGGATCCAGCCGATGCTGACCCCTGGATTCGAAAAGTGTCCAGCAGGGTATACCTTCTCTGGTTGTTCCTCGTCGTGATATTCCATGGTGGTTTTCAGTTGGTTTGTTAAACGGCACTTTTAGGATCGGCCTTTCGACTCGAAAGCGAACTCAAAGGGAACTCTTAGCGAACTGATTTAGTATAGATAGAACTCAGATATATATAGCGTTTTCGCTTTCTTGATAGGGCCAGTGCTGCTATGTATGGGACATTGCTCCGAACCGGGCTCGGGTTTCGCTTTAGCGTGATGATTGGCACTTTTCCATGCTATTCGTTGCATTTTGCTGCGTAGGGTGATCGCATTTCCTTGACGTTCGATGGCCCATGTGCTGAGTCCTCGGCTTTCCTACCTACCGGCCGCGCGTGTGCTGAGGTTGGTAGTTATTTTTCTTTATTTTGTCTCTTGCTGTTCCCATTTTTGTAGATTTTGGTGGCGCGTGTGCTGAGTTTTCATTTTGTTGGGTATTGACCTCGTCATTTAAGAGCTTTGGTTACTTGGTGGGGGTTGGTTATATAATCTTGGCTCGTGCCTTTCCGTCGATTGGCCACGCGTAGGTGGCACCGACTGCTTCTGACGAACCATGGGATCCATGGTTCGTTACAGTTCATTGTACACTTAAACATAAAATTTCATCCGCTTGCAGCCGATTTTATTAACGTTGAATCCGAATCCAATGTTTTTCACTCACACTTCAAAATCGCAAAACACTTAACATGAACACTAATAATAGTTACAAAAACATTTATTCTTATTGCAGTTGATTATTGGAAATTTTGGACTAAGCTATGAGCAAGCAAAAACACAGTTTGCAATCTGGTCTATTTTGGCTGCTCCACTTTTAATGTCTGTGGACTTACGAACTATTCGTCCACAATTCAAACGTATTTTACAAAATAGAAAAATAATTGCTGTCGATCAGGACCCACTGGGAATACAAGGACGAAGAATTTACAAACATAAAGGAATTGAAATTTGGTCAAAGCCCATCGGACCACTTAATGAAAACTTCTACTCCTATGCAATTGCTTTTATCAATAGAAGATCTGACGGTACGCCATCAGATATATCAGTTACTTTAAAGGAATTAGGACTTGTAAATTTCAATGGCTATCGAGTAGAGGTAAATCATTTTGGATATAATTTTTTTATTTATATTTACTTAATTATTTATTAATAATAACATTGCATTTACAGTAAATACCGAAGAAGAAAGAAAGGTAGTTTCGGCCATCTGAAACTAGCTTGGGCTTACTCAGTGGGATCGTGGGATCGATAAATTTAAAATTCTCCCTCGGCTAGAATTTAGTAGGGGAAAGGTACTGGCTTTAGACATAGTTTTGTTTTTTCCTCAAAACTTTCGACCTATTGCATTTTATGCAAACATTTGTGTATCAATTAAAGGCTATATCTCTTAGATAACTGTCAGTGCAGGAACTAAATTGATTCCTTCTTATAGAAAAATATAAGCAAAAATTGATTAAAAAGAACATTTTTTGAAAAAAAAAAAAAAAGAAGTTACTTTATTTTTATAAAGTATTCCCTAGTATTCCCACAGGCCACCATCCACCATCCTCCATCTATTTCGGGGATGGTCCGTAAGGTTTTGCCGTCTCGAAAATTTCCCAGTTATTCCATTAGCCATTCACACGTTTCTGTGCGGTATCTTTTCGATAATTGTCAAATGCAACCATAAATATTTGACATTCACAACAAAAAATCGGAGTTCACTACGACAATGTAAACAATGACAGACAGGAAAATGGTAAAAACAACAACATAACCTCTGATTTGTCAGAATTGTCTCAGGCACAAAAACTCGGTTTGTGGACTATCCTCTGGGAATTCTTTTATGAATGCTCTGCAAAACTAATGCAATATATTGCACACGCTGTTGGCTGACAGCCTTCCGAATGTTCTGTACTCAGAATAAGAGCCCAAAGTACACAATGCTTTGGCTACATCGGGTACATCTTTCTCTTAAAATGTCCAAAACCGCTTCTCAAAAAACATAGAACATATAATTGCATTTAAAACATTGATTGAATTTAGTAGAAACAGTCACAAATGCCCACGCTTCAGTTTTTTCAAAACAGATTCATTTCAATAAATTCTCCTTTTGACCACATTATTATCATCATCCATGTCCAGCAACATGATTAGATTGTGCAAGAATATATTTTGGTGCTGAATCAAATTCACAACCATTGCAATATTGTTAATATTAATTTAAATTATAAAGGAAAAATTTTCCGCCGCACCAAATTGTGTGCTTCAGCTATTTTTCATGGATGGTGGATGGTGCCAGTGATAACACTACTCGACAAAATCGAACTTTTTTTTTCCTCAAGGATCCAAACCGACTTTTTCTGATAGATATGGAGATTTAAAATTTTTTAAAGAATTATGGTTTTTTTTCTATGGCAGAACTTTTTTTTGAAGAATTTTTGAAGTCTGGTATTTTTTTTTTAAGCTTTTTTTAGAGGAAGCGCTTGTTGTTTTCACATAGCTCTAGTAACTTACGTCTGGTTGTAAAGAACAAGGGTTGTACATTTGGTACCTGATCGCGTTCCTTTGTTCCCAATGGGCAGTTGGGCTCGCAACCTTCCAAAAGGTATTTTTTGTTCATTTTTTTCATATTTTAGGTTTGGTTAACGAATTTTAGCTCCAAAGTCTCTCCATAGATTTAAAAAAAAAATACCAGTTTTCAAAAATTCTTCAAAAAAAAGTTCTGCCATAGAAAAAAAAAAAAATACCATTTCTAAGCCCCAAATCTTTAAGAAAAAGTTAGTTTTGTTCCTTGAGGAAAAATCGTGTTGACTAGTGTAATCGGAGTTTCACAACTGTCAAAAATTACCACCGTTCCTCAGATATGTGCTGTGTGGGAAAAGGCTATAACTTACAGTAGCACTATGGCCTTCGGCTAAAAGGAAAAAAGATACATGTATATGTCCTGTAGTAGACAAACTGAAAAATTCGTTTAAAAATAAAAAAGGAAATCACCACAAATAGGTTAGATTAGGTTAAGCCAGACGGCCCTCACGGGGCCACGCATAGGCCAATATGGCCCTTAGTTTTCCGGATGGGGTTGTATGAACCTTTCGAGTATATTTATGAAGTTTTGAAGTCCTTGAGGATCGAAGTGTTTTTGGTAAAGGCTAGCAGTTCCCCTGGCGTCCTCTTGGAGGCATCTTTCAGTGATGCCAGTACTGGGGCGCCCAGGTATATTCTCCTAGCCCTTGAGAGAGCCGAGCAGTTGCAGATGAGATGTTCCAGGGTTTCAGTTGCCCCGGATTCCTCGCATTTCCTGCAGTTGCCACTGTTGGTAATGCCTAGTTTGACTGCATGTGCCGCGGCCAGACAGTGACCTGTGAGTATTCCCACCAACATTCTGCAGTCCTTCCGTGGGAGGTGCAGTATGTAGTGGCTGAGTTTCCTATTGCGCTCCTTGCACATGGTTTTTGAGGTTCTGCAGGTGGTGGTTCTGCTCCACCTGCTTCTTGCCTGTGTGTCGGCCCGTTTCTCTAAATCGCTTTGGAGCGTTCTAAGGGAGACAGGCACGTTCTCAGTTCTGTCGTTTGCCAGCCCGACGCCGTCCTTAGCCAGACCGTCCGCCATCTCGTTGCCATCTCGTTGCCATCGATGCCTTGGTGGCTGGGAACCCAGTAGATCCGCACTGACTTTGTCGTGCTTAGGATATCTAGTGCCTCCCTGCTTGCCAAGACATTTCTGGAACTGACCGCCAACGACTGCATGGATCTTATCGCCGCCTGGCTGTCCACGAACAGGTTGATCACGTCGTGTGGACGATGCGTAGACTGAGCAGCCTCTGCCGCTTTCCGTATGGCGAAGACTTCCGCCTGGAATATGCTGCATTGGTCCGGTAGCTTATAAGACAGCCTTATCTCAGGGTCTGTACAGTATATGCCTGCTCCTACTCCTACATCCATCTTGGAGCCGTCAGTATAGATGTTGAGGTATTGAGTCTGGTCCCGACCCCTTTTCCAATCGTCGGTTCCCATGTATGAGGTTGTTTTTACATCCAGGCCAGTTGGGGGGATCATGTAGTCAGATATACTGGTCATGTCTCGGCCAATTGAACTGTGCCCGAATCCTTGTAGAGACATGTTGCCTGATGCTACTAAGCGTTGTGCCGCCTTTCCTGCAGTCAGTTGAGCGTGGATGTCCTGGGGGTCGATTCCGATTATGGTTTCGAGTGCTTGTGTTGGAGTTGACCTCAGCGCCCCCGTAATGCAGAGCAGTGCCTGCCACTGGGTCGTTTCCATAAGCTTATTGTACGTCTTCTTTTCTGTCGCTTGCCACCATACTAAGACTCCGTACAGCAGAGTCGGTCGCACCACCGAGATGTAGATCCAGTGCATTAGAGCAGGTGACAGGCGTATAGCGCAATGGTGGCCTTCTTCACCCTTTCCACTACATTGGGTCTCCATGCCAGCTTGCTATCCAGTACTATGCCGAGGTATTTGACTTGTGCTTTCGGGGTCAGCCTGGTTTTATCAATTTTCGGGGGGATCCATGCCGGTACCTTGTATCTCTTGGTAAAGAGGATGAAGTCCGTCTTGTCCGCGTTGATACTGAGTCCTACTTTTCCTGCCCACTCACATATCTCCCTGAGTGTTGATTCCATTAGGGAGCTGAGGGTCGATGGACATACTCCCGTAATAATTATGCTTATGTCATCTGCATAGTCTGTTATTTTTGGGGCTCTCCTCTCGAATCTCTTTATTAAGTCGTCGACCACTAGGTTCCACAGGAGGGGCGACAGGACCCCACCTTGTGGTGTGCCTCTATGCGCCCGCCTCACCATGGAAGCGGTGCCCCACTCTGATTGCACCCGTCTGCAACTTAGAAGGTTCTCTATCCAGAGGTTGATTGCGGGATGTGTGTTGGTCGCTTCTAGGCGGTCCATAATAGCGTTCGTAGTGACGTTGTTGAATGCTCCGGATATGTTTACGAACACTCCTAGAGCATACTTTTTATTATGGAGGGCTCTCTCGATGGTGGCTACTAGCGAATGCAGTACCGATTTCCCTTTGGTGTAGGCATGCTGGATGGTTGACATCAGTCTCCCTACACCATTCCTGATGTGGAGATCCAGCAGCTTTTCTAGTGTTTTGAGTAGAAAGGAGGTGAGGCTTATCGGTCTGTAATCCTTGGGGCTCATATGGCTGCACTTTCCTGCCTTTGGAAGGAAGACAGTCCTCGAGGTCCGCCATTGAATAGGGATATAGCCCGTGCTCAGGCAAGCTGAGTATATTGCAGAGAGCCATGGGGTGATCACGACTTTGGTCACCTATAGCATGGCTGGGAATATACCGTCTAGTCCAGGTGCTTTTGTACCCGCAAAGGAGTCTATAGCCCAGTGGATTTTCTTAGACGATATGAGACCTGTTGGGGGATGCTCTTCCTCAGTTGCTAGGTCCTGATGCGTTGTAGCGTCAGCAACCTCGGTGCATCCTGGGAAGTGAGCTTCCATTAGTGCTATTAGGGCTTCTTCACTGCCCTCAGTCCACTGTCCATCTTCTCGATTCAGCTTCTCTGTATGGTAGGTTGCTTTGATAGCAGCTTCCGAAGTCTAGCCGTTTCTGGGACTTTCTCGATATTAGAGCAGAAGTTCCTCCATGAGTTTCTTTGTGCCCTGCGTATTTCCTTCTTGTACTCCTGAGTAGGGTTTTGTATTCCTCATTGATTATATCCTCGTTCGCCTGTTTGGCGATTTTGAAGAATTCTTTGAGGTTGTTTCTTTGGAGCGATAGGTCCCGGTTCCACCAGAGTGGTTTGGTCCTCTTTTTCGTTCTCGAGGGTGGGCACGATACGTGGTACGCATCCAGTAGTTCCTTGAATAGGGTCTCTAGGGACGTTTCTATGTCTTCCGGGGATTTCACTGTGCCCGGGCGAGTCGCGAGCTTCGAAGTAACTGTTTTTTTTCACTTTTCCCAGTTTGTGTTCCGGGGGTTTCTATAAACAGTTATCTGCGGAGAGTGTTTAAATTCGCACTTGAATTGAATGTACTTGTGGTCTGAGAAGGATGGTCTTTCAAGGACTCTCCTGCCAGATACCAAAGTACTCTTTCCCGTTACGAGTGTTAGATCTAGTACGTTGGACGAGGTGGGACCTACGAAGGTGTGTTCCTCCCCTACGTTTGCTACATCTAGGTTAGTTGATAGTATGAAGTCTAGAAGTGACTCACCTCTGTCGTTGATGTCGGGGCTTCCCCACACGCTATGGTGGGCATTGGCGTCCGTACCAACCAGAAGTTGCTGGTCTTTCGGGCTGGCATCCGCCACCACACTCCTTAGCTCTTCCGGTGGAGCTGGCCTGTCGTGTGCCATATAGCAGGAAGCTACCATAAGGTGCTTTTCCTCGCTTTCTAGCATCACAGCAGTCAGGTCATCAGCGCTGTAATGAGACAAAAGGTAAGCATGGATGCCCTTCCGTACGAGTACGGCGGTTCTGGTCCTGCTTACCGATGGTGAGTGGAAAAGGTTGTAGTTAGAGGACTTTAGTCCGGCCACAGCGTTGCCAGAGGCAATCCATGGCTCCTGGACCAAAGCTATGTCGACGGGCCCTTGCTCCATGGCGATGAGGAGCTCCGTCGACGCGAGCTTGCTTTTATGTAGGTTGAGCTGCAGCACCCTCACTGACATGGGAGGCTGGCTCAACTACACTCGACGGGTTGACTATAATTGTCAGGTCTCCGTCCTCCTCCTCTTCGGAGTCGTCCAGCGCCATACCCTGAGCGGCCTCCACGATGGACTCCAGACCGCGGTCCTTCTCCACCTCGCCTGCCTGCAGGGTGTGCGTGTCCTTGTCTTCGGGGTGGCGCTTTTTGAGGCGGAGGTATACGCTACCCATGCCCCACGCCATCTTCCCGAATCTGGGGTACAGCAGGTCCTCTGCCTCCTTGCTGATTTGGAGGATCGCACTCTGGGCCCCGTTGGGTAGTGGGCTCCCAATGTGTAAGATCCTCCAGTTCGCCGTTGGCACGTCTGGGTTCTGCCGCTGTAGCAGCCTCAGCGCACGGTCTCCTTGGATTGCGATGGGGAAGAGTACCTTCGCCTTTGGTATGGACGGATTTAGCTCCCTGTCCACAACCTCCAGTCTGGCCCCCTCCCACATCGCCTCCATTTGGCAGACGGTTTGCGTCAGCCACTTGAGTGTGGGGTCGTCTATACATTTCAGTATTTTGACCTCGTTAAGCCACCCAGCACCATCGAACGTGGGCATGGGGGCTGTTGGGTCCTCCTCCATTCTTCCGAATAGCGACTCTACGAGCTGCGCGTGCACCATCTTCCACCGCGCCTCCGTCATCTTGCCATTCTCATCGATCCGGTCAATGAGTGCCACGATCAGGTGTCGTTTGGTCACCTCATTGACCTTCGCCTTGGATTTGGGCTTCTTTGCCGTTTTGGGTGGAGGTCACACCCCTTTGGGCCCGCGTTGCCGCTTGCTCGCCGGAGTGTCCTTACTGACGCTCTCGGTCGAGCGTTGCCTTTTGGTGGCGAGAATCTCCTCCACCTTGTTGGCAAATTCCCCCTTCGTCGCTTTCATTTGCGGCATTTGTGCAAAGTGTAGGCGGTCCAAGGCGGCCCTTGGACTTCTCCTCTTGGGAGATGTCTTCTCTGCCTTGGAGCCGGCTTCGGATTTTGAGCGCCGCCTTATATTGGGCCTTAGCCTTCATCCCCTCCCTAGAACGCTTCGGCCCTTCCCTACGCAGGGAGCTGTAACCTGGTTCAGGCGAGCGGAGAAGGCTATCTTCTTTCGTCTTGCTGACCGAGAGCACGCTCTACAGGTCCGAGTCTGTCTCGACTAAGGCACCCGTGCGGCTCAGCTTGGAGTGAGTCCGTTTTGTGGTAGTAGCATTGCAACTGACATGACCTGCTCCCGCCATATCAGAGGTGTGACCGCTGGCGACACGCAGAGAGGATTGCTTCTCCCCGTGCCCGCCGGTGGTAGCAGTCACGCTTTCCACCGACGTTTGGGTTGACATCCCAACCCGTGTTTGTCCGTCTGACCGCTCCATACTAGGCCCGAAGGTCCATACGTAGTTGATGTTTATCGGGGGAACCACCCCCTAGCGTTTTATGCCTACCCGCCAGGCACCTCCAGCCATGGCCATGGTTCAGTTCCCCCAATTTTTGGTCGGGAGGACCTGGACCCGGCCTTGGCTAGACACTGCATTACCCCGGACAGATCAAGCGACAGTGCATTACCCGATCCGGGATAATGCAGTGCCCATTGCCCGGCCGGCACCCTCGGGGCGGGTTCAGCTGGAGGATTTTCGCCGGCCGATTGTTGGTTGGTGGGAGCACAAAGCTATTTGTTGCTGGGTGTGGTTTGAAGAAGTTTTCTAGATGGGCGGCAAATGTATTTGCCTTCTCTTTGTTTCTGCGAGCCCACTCTCCTGTTAGTGTACGCAAAGGTGATTCACTCTCGATTGGTGGGCATACACCTGATTTTGCTTTCCACATTGGGAATCGTTTGCTAGTTGGGGAGAGTTTCTCCATATAGGATTTTTGAGCTCGGTTTTTTTCATTTTCTAGGGCTCTGCGTAGTAGGTTGGCTATTTTTAGCCGCTCTTTCGAGGCAGGTGATCTGTGTGCTTGCCACTCTCGGCTAAGCCTTCTTTTATCGCGTAACAGCACTTTAATGTGCCTAAAAATATGACTGATGGTGGAAAGTTTATTAGATGCTAATATTGGTGTTCAGTGTTTTGCCGCCAGTGACATTGAGGATACCAATGCTTCGACTGACCTATCAATGTTATCTTTACAATTCATGTTTGGGCAGCTATCAATATGAGAGCTGATGTACTTCCTGTATTTGAGCCAATCTGTTTTGCTAGAAGTTAGAAAGTGTGGGCGTTCCGAAAGCTGTGGATGGTCGTAAAGGTGAAGTAGAGTGGGCGAGTGATCCGATGATAGATCTGTTAAGTGATCTAAATTAATCTGAGCTTGCAGAACCCTTCGTGTAACTGCAAAATCAATCAAGTCGGGTTTCTTCCTTGAATCTGTGGGCCAATATGTGGGCTTGCCCGGAGAGATAAAGTCTAGCTTGTTTCGTGGGGTCATTATAGCGTTATATAGGTGTCTTCCTTTCGGGTTGGTAAGTCTAGATCCCCAATGGGTGTGCTTGGCATTGTAGTCACCAGCTGCTATAAATCGGTCACCTAGTAGGTCGAAGAATGTTACAAATTCTGTTTCGGAAATGCAGAAGCGTGGTGGGCAGTATACTGCGGCTAGGTTTAGGTAGCCGCTCTGAATTTCAATATGAATTGCTGTTGCCTGTAGATAAGGTGTAGCAAATGAAGGCAATGGATAATGCCTAATGCGATTCTTGATCAGAATGCCAGTACCTCAATGTGCCTTACCATCGGGATGATTTGTCGCTTAGAAGTTATAGCCATCGAGGTGAAAATAGTTCTTATTTGTTCGGTGAGTCTCTGATATGAGCATGGCGTCAATGTCGTGTTGAGCGAGGAACTGTAGGAGCTAGCATTTGTGCTGCGAAATGTCATTTGCATTCCAGAAACATATATTTAGACAGGCCATTTTAACAGGTTTCGGTTTGATTAGGAGCTCCAGGAGGAGATTTTGGTTGCGCATAAGCTCCTGCATCGTTTGTTGTATTGCTTGTTATAGTTACCAGCATTGACTCAATTCCACTAGGCAATTGGGATGGATTAGCAGGGGTATGTTGGGTAGAGTTTTTTGGGATCTGATTTGATGCCTTATACTGCATTATTCCAGCTGTGGTTGGTTGAAGTGTCGGGTTAGCGACTGAGGCGTACAACCCGTCGTTGTAACTTAACGCCTGAGCAAAGAAACTCCTGGAGTCGTAGTTGATGGTATATATGGTAAGTTTTGTCGGACGACCAGGTTTCGAGCTGCAGTTATTTGTTGGTTTAGGCGATTTTTCAATTCTTTATAGACAGGACAAGCTCTATAGTTGGCAGTATGGTTTCCCCCACAGTTGCTACATTTTTTGGCAGATGGGTCCTCCTTATTCTACTTTTAACATTGGCTGGGGAATTTTATTTCTATTTATTACGTTCATAGCCATTTTCGAGGTATTTCGCAACTGATCGATAGTTTTGTTCGTCAATGACTTGTATTTTTGTTTCATTTATGTTACCCCTTATAATGGACGTGACATAGAATGTGTTTGCGCCAATTGTATCAGTTATTTTTTTACCAGCTCAGCACAATTTGCCTGTCGAACATAAATAGGTGGCGGTCTTAATTTGTTGGCCTTGGGTGTTTGGGCGATCTCATCTTCATTTGGGACACTTAGTATCGCAAATCTATTGTTTTCTAGTGCCTTATGTGGCACAGTGTTCTCGGTTATTTTAGTTATTTTAGCTGCATTGTTATTCTTCACATTTTGTGGGCCCAATTTTCATTTGATTTGCACATATCGATTGAGTCCAGTCTGAATAAACGCTCCGTTAGCGTTTTTTGAACTTATTGGTTCGGAGAGGTGGGGCTTGTCGCAGTGGGTCGACAGTATCGGGCGCTGAGCAATTGCAGTGGTTGTTGCTGTGGCTGTTGTCGTTGTTGTGCTCGAAGACACAGTTTGGAGCGAGGGCATTGTACTAGCTGTTGTCGATATTAGCAAATCGCTGGTTAGTCAGTACGAGTCGAGGGATGGGCACTGAGCACTCCATGACCAACTTTGCAATACAGGGGAGAGAGAGCGTGCTCTCTCCTCGTTCACCTGCAGTGATGCAGTTTTTGTTGGTACTGCTACCTTTGGCGAGCGTATAGAGAAGTACGCGTTGTTTTTTGCTGGCGAGAGCCGACGATCGTCTTGTTGCTTGGCTCATTTTGGCTTTGGTTACAGTGCTTGTGCTCTTTACTGAGCTGTTGCTCTTATACGTTGACATTTGTTCTTTTCTATGAATTCTATTAATCTTTATTATACGATTGGATGGTATTCATGGGCAGCATGATTACTAGTACTCATGCCTACCCCGAGCGCTTTTTCGCTAAATATTTTACGATAAATCGCGATTAATTGATTTTCACGGCGGAGCGATACAAAAATACGTCTAAAGTCGTTGACGGTTGACATTTCATAAATATAAAACAAATATTGTTTTCATAACATTTTGTCTTCACGGTGGTCGGCACGGGAGGCGTCGACTTCTGCTGCTGCTGATAGTCAGATACATTACCTTGCCATTAAAATTGCCTGGGGAAGAGCGACCTCAGCCGAAGAAGTGCAAAAAAAATACCACACAAAAATCATAATTTTTTCATTTTAATGCTTTATATTTCCCAGACGGTAAGCTGAAATCACAAAGTGTTTAGGCTTCACTTCTAGCTGTTTTAATTATCTTTTCAAAATACTAAAGTTTTTAACAACCAGTCGTAAGATACTAGAGTTATGTGAAAAAAAGAAGCGCTACCTCTGAAAAAAGCTTCAGCGGCAGAGGTCATATCATGGATGGAGCTGCTCCAAACTGTTTGGAAGGAATTCTCACATCTTGGGGATTCCATAGCCCTTTTCGAACATGTGGATGTGTATTTGGATCCAGAGGAAGACAACGTTCTCTACGAGGAGAAATATCTAAAGGCGCATACTATGCTTTTGGAGAGGAAGGAGTTTCTACAAGCAACTATAACTAAAACAAAAATCTCAATGGCAGAAATGGAATTCATCTACACAACGACCCAGTACTCAGTCAGCTACAACGACAACAACAGCTATTCGAGCAATAAGCTGCAAACCATAACACAACGTGATGTCCGTGAATGCTTATGGTGACGGCGAAGTTAGAGGTACGGCGAATTCGAATTCTGCAGTTGGGGCGGCGCCACCAACGCAAAGCGAATTGCCCCAAAATTTAAATCGAGCGGTTCGCTGGCAACTACACAGAGTGACTAGGGTGTGGCACAGAATTTCCATCATTTGAAAACACTACTCATCGATGAAGCTGCCGAATTGGTACGTCATTTGGCGATAACTGACACTGTTTACAACACTGAATGGGAGCGGCTAAAGGAACAATCGTCCGAGGCATATTGTAAATACGTTTTTGCAACAATTTATAAGCTTATGCAAGCGAAATTGTTCGTAGTCTTGGTGGTGGTTCGTGGTTTGATCATCTAGCTGCCACTGGAGAAACTTGATGCTGACACGAGGAGCAGGTGGATTGAACGCAGTATGGACAAAGATTCACCCACTCGCAAGTACACATGCAAACACTGCAAAGGTCATCACCACACCTTACTCCATTCACAAGGTACTACATCGGGCACTAACAGGAGCTTTGGGCAAACTGAAGAAGAGTGTGGGAGCAATTCAAAAGCACGTAGCCCAAGCAGAGGGTACATTTTTTTTTGGACATTGATATACAATGACTGCAAAGCCCCTCCTCACGCCCAACCCACCGAGGGGCTTTGCCGCATGAACTGATCGCGATGAACTGATGCAGGAAAGATAGGTGCCAGATTAAAATTTCGAGGAAAATTAGAGGTAAACATGCAAAGATAGCTAAGAAAGAGAATAAATTACGGGAAAGGTATGTGTTCGGCTAAGCGCCGGCCCATGGCAGCGCAAAGAGAGCAGAGCTAAGCTCACAACATTGCCTACCTGACTCTGCACTCTTGAGTCATTTTCCCCCTCCCGAAAATCGTCAGCCGACGAAGGCTGTGAGGGAGGCTCGTCTGCGCAGCAGAGACACTTCGAAATCTAGCATCATAAAACGTACAACATATCGTCGGTTGGCACAGTGACCTGCTACATTGTTATTAACCTTTATACAAAAACCCATTATTGTTTTCGCTGCAACACGGTCCACCACGGGTCCGCCTGTTGCTAACTCTTGCCCATTCTACTCCCACTCGCCTTGCATGGAAAATAAAGAAACTAACATAATCAAACAAACTGTGTTGTGAATTAATCAAAGTACAAATTGTCGATTTAACTCTACGCTATTGAAAAATCTCAATAGCTCAACATTTTGGTGACCCCGACGTGATCTAATCGATATATATTTATATATATACACATATATATGCCTTGCAAATAACACTTGTCGGTTGTTTAATTCGCTTTGTACCACGGTTTTTCGATTCGGCGTCTGTGCACTGCACAAGCAACATAAACGGTTCTCGCGTCATCTGCTTTGCGGTTTGTCTTGCGGTTGTTTCGTTTCGGTTTTCGGTGCTCTAAGTGTGCATGCCATTGTTGTTGTCAGCTGCACCTACTCAGTTCTTTTAAAACTGTGAACTTTCGCTGCTGGCCTGTAGAACTGTGAGCCCGTGTGTTTGAGCGCTGCGATCGAGTGTGCAGTTCCTATCAAACTGTTCGAGGTTATTCACCGGTTATTAACCTCTCCGTGCTTCAGAAACTGTGACCCAGTGCGTCGTAAACCTACCCAATGGCTTCTAATAGCACCCCTCACTCTTGCCCCCCTCACCATTGTTCGTCGATTCGGAAGCTGCATTCTACAAGCGCAAGGTGCAATCCATGGTAGGGGCAGCACGGAGAATCGAAACGGCCGTTGGCAAGGAGAGAATTGGCGAGCTCAGTGAGGAGGAGCTGAACGTGAGGCTGAAATTGCTAGCGGAGCTTGTAGTTTCATTCAACGAGCACCATAATGCCCTGGAGAGGATTGATCTCGATGAGATCGGTAGTCCCTTGAGGGAGGAGTTTGACGAGTGCGTGGTCATGCTGGAGATTCGCATGAAACGGGAGTTAAACAAGCGGCAGCCCACAATGCTACCATGCTCAACAATGCGGACGGACCATGTAGGAGAGGCCCCAACTACGGTCGTTGTGCAAAGTCGGCCACGCCTGCCGGAGTTGAAGCTTCCTGAGTTCAGTGGTGGCTACGCTCAGTATTCCTCGTTTTGGAGCATGTTTTCCTCCATAATAGACAAGGATACCGATTTGTCAAATGTGGAGAAGCTGCAGCACCTGCGTTCCTGCCTGAAAGGACCAGCACTAGACACTATTTCGTCTCTAGAGTTCACGCACGCCAGCTATCCCATCGCGCTAGACCTCCTTGATAAGCGTTTTAATAACAAACGTTTAATTTTTCAGGCGCATGTCACGGACATTCTGGGTGTTCCGCGCGTAGAGGCTTCGTCTGTGTCGCAACTTCGGTCTTTGTCGGACACTGTGAATTCTAATCTTCGGGCTTTGCAGAGTATGGGAACAACGAACAGATTGCAGACTGTATTTGATACACAGCCTGCTGCAGAAGGTGGACAGCGCTACGCAAGCCAAGTGGGAGGAAACGTCATCGCTGGACAGCATACCCACAAGCCAACAATTCACCGCTTTTCTGGAGCAAAGTTGTCAGAAGTTGGAGAATCGGGAGCACGCTATGGCAATGTATACGCCTGGCATTCAGGTGGGAAAGATAAAAAAAGTACAGAGCAACCCTAGAAGTTCATTTGTAGCCACTGAGTCTGTTTCTCTTGAGTGTCTATTTTGCAATACTGCTGGCCATAGCATATATACATGCGCCCTGTTTGGGAATCTTTCGCCGTCCCTTCGCCTAATTGAGGTGAAAAAGCTTGGTCTTTGCCTGAATTGCCTGAAGGCTGGCCATCAATTGCGCACTTGCAGGTCATCAACTTGTCGTCACTGTGGTAGCAAACATCACACCTTATTGCATTTAAACGCCAGACCCTCGCCCACGGAACCCGTTGTCTCTTCATTCCCGCACCTGAAGCGCAGCCACAGTCCTCAGCTGCCTCTCTGGTTGCACAGAACTCTTGCAGGGATGTTGTGCTCTTAGCCACTGCAGTTGTTCTGCTGAGGGATCGTGCTGGATCGCTCGTACCATGTCGGGCACTCTTGGACTCCGGATCACAAATGCACCTTATAACCTCCAGCCTCGCCCAACAACTTAGACTGAAAAGGACCATGTCGTCGGCCGCAGTATCGGGTCTTGGGGATTCCAGTTTTGTATCGGAGGGCTATACTGTGGGACTCAACTTGCAGTCCCAAGCCTCTGACTACAGTACCAGTTTCGTCGCGTTGGTAGCTCCCACAATCACCGAGCAGCAGCCCAGCTTTTCAGTTGACGTTTCTGGTTGGAAATTCCGCCGAATTTACCATTGGCAGATCCGCAGTTCTTCAGGCCACAGCGTATTGACCTGCTCATTGGGGCTAGCCTATTCTTCGAGCTGCTGTGCATTGGCCAAATCAAATTGGATGTTGGCTTGCCATCGCTTCAGAAGACTCGCCTTGGATGGGTGGTTTCAGGAGGTGGTCAGCAAACGCGTAGGACAGCCTTACTTGGGGCTCAGGCCTCATCTGACGCCAGGCAGGAGTCTCTTGATCAAGTGGAACTGTTACTGAGGCGTTTCTGGGAGGTTGAAAGTTCCACTGAAGATTCGGTAATGGTCAAGCAGGAGGATGTCGATTGTGAAGATCACTTCAAAGCAAATTTCTCGCGCCTGTCATCTGGAGAGTTTGCCGTGAAGCTGCCCATCAAGAAAAGTTTGGATATCTTGGGCGACTCATACACGCAAGCATATCGGCGGTTCCTCAACTTGGAGCGGAAACTTGAGCGTCTGAAGGCTCAGTACGCATCTTTCATTAGGGAGTACCAAGAGCTTAATCATATGTCGTTGGTGGAATCAGAACTGCTATTGTCGCTATTTTCTACCGCATCATTGCGTGTTTAAGGAGGACAGCACGACCACCAAATTGCGGGTTGTGTTCGATGGATCTGCCACAACATCAACAGGTTTTTCGTTAAACGAGGTCCTAATGGCGGGGCCTACTATCCAGCCAAAGCTGCTACTACGCTGCTTCGTTTTCGTACGTTCCTCATTGCGCTGACTGGTGACATTTGCAAGATGTACAGGTGTGTCCGAGTATCTGAGCCGGACAATTACCTGCAGTGCATCTTATGGAGGGATTCCCCTCACGAGGATGTGAAGGCGTTCAAGCTCGACACAGTAACATATGGAACCAAACCGGCTTCCTATCTTGCAATTCGTTCCATGCTCCAATTGGCAGAAGAAGAGAGGGCTGCATTTCCCATTGGCTCGGAAGTGTTGACCTCCAACTTCTATGTCGACGATTTGATGATGGAGGAGGATCTGTAGAGGAAGTGCGCGAAAAGATGAGGCAGACATCCCAGTTATTGGCTCGGGGAAGGTTCCCAATTCGGAAATGGTGCTCCAACGTCCCTGGCGTACTTGAGGGAATCCTGACAGGATAAGGAAACGCTGCTAAGGTTCGACGATGGCACCGACTTCACAAGGCTCTTGGATTGGTTTGGGAGCCTTCATCTGATAATTTTCTCTTTTCGGTAGTACCCACGCAGCTGCCATCAAAGCCGACGAAACGTTCAATGTTGTCAACGATTGCTCGTTTTTATGATCCTTTAGGACTGATTGGGCCTGTCATCGCAAAGGCAAAGATTTTCCTTCAGTTGGTATGGAAGGAGCAGCTCCAATGGGATGAGAGTCTGCCAGAGTCTCTTTCATCAGCGTGGACCATTTTCTGCGGAGTTTGTCCACCCCTCAACTGTTTAGATTTCCTCGTCTGTCAGTTCTCCCCAATTCAACAGTGGAAGTTCACGGGTTTTGTGACGCCAGCCTAGATGCCTATGGAGCATGTATTTACGTTGTGTCAGGACAAATAATCGCGCGCACGTGCAACTTCTGTGTGCGAAGTCTCGTGTCGCCCTCTTAAGGTATTGACGGTGCCCAAGTTGGAGTTATGTGGCGCTGACTTGCTTTCTCAATTGATCAGTGAGATACGAAACTTAAATTGTTCACTGGAAGCTTCTATTGCTGGTCGGACTCCACAACTGCCTTGTCTTGGGTGCGCCATGACTCATCAAGCTTTAACGTATTCGTTGCAAATCGGGTCTCAGCCATTCAGGAGCGGACTGCTCAGATGGAGTGGCGCTACGTGCCCACCGCCCAGAACCCTGCTGACATATTGTCCAGAGGCGCTTCGCCGTCAGAGCTTCTGGAATCGCATCTTTGGGCCCACGGGCCACCCTTTCTTCAAGATGAGCAACCTCTGTGGCCAGCAGCGTCTGTTCAATCTGCGCCAACACTGGAGTTGCGCAAGAGAGTCCTGATTGCAGTTTGTCCATTCGTAGACTTATCTGACGGCCGAAAGTTCTCCAATTCCTTCGGAAAGATCCAGCGCATATGTATTCAAGTTTCTGCAGCGCAAAAGGTCGTCCGGATTAACAGTAGCTGACATCGTTGGTGGTACGCGGATACTTCTTCGTTCGATTCAGCGAGTGCATTTGTGGCCTGACTACAAGACTCTGCGTGACGAACAGCAGGTGCAGTCGTCTAGCTCCATCTCGTCACTCGCGCCGTTCCTGGATGACCATGGCTTGTTACGCGTCGGTGGGCGGTTGGAAAATTCATCACTTGATTTCAACGCACGGCACCCAGTCATTCTTCCAAGGCGTCATCCCGTTACATCTGCTGTAATTGTGCATGTCCATGAGCAGAATCTGCACGCTGGGCCTCGGTCATTGCTCGCACTTATTCGGCATGAGTATTGGCCGATTGGAGGGCGCAAGACAGTGGCCAGCGTCGTAAATCGCTGCACCAGATGTTTTAAGGCTAAGCCGCGCCTGCTGCAGCATATTATGGCCGGCTTGCCGAAGGATCGTGTGAATGCGTCGTACGTTTTTGCAGTCACCGGTGTGGATTTTTGTGGTCCGTTCTTTTATAGAGTGAGGTGCGGACCAGACCACCCATCAAATGCTACATATGCCTCTTCATATGCTTTGCCACCAAGGCCGTTTACTTGGAGCTTGTGAGATCTATCGACGCCAGCGTTCATAAGCGCACTAAAGCGATTCATTTTAACTCGCGGTCGGCCCAGGGAAATTTGGTCCGATAACGCAACCAACTTTGTGGGGCAAGCGAGTTGGAGAGTTGAGAGCTGTTCCTGGCAGAGGCATATGAGGAAGTTCAGGAGTTTTGCGTTCAGATCATATTGACTGGCGGTTTATCCCCCTCGCTCTCCCCACTTTGGCGGACTCTGGGAGGCTGCGGTTAAACAGCCAAGCATCATTTCTACCGTTCCGCTTCCAGCTCCTTGCTGTGCTTTGATGACCTGAGAACGCTTGTGTGCCATATCACTGCCATAATAAACTCAGGCCATTGCTTCCCATTTCAGAGCATCCTGACGATTTAGACATGCTAACACCTGCGCATTTCTTAGGTACTGCTCCAATCCGTACCTTCGCGGAACCAGATGTGACCGGACTCAACTTCAATCGTTTTGATCGCTGGCAGCAGGTCAGCTTCCTGCAGCAGACTTTCTGGTCCCGCTGGCGAGAGGAGTACCTCACGCTTCTGCAGGAGAGGGCAATGGAGGACTGAGCAGCCTAACCTCAGCGTCGGCGACGTGGTCCTCGTAACGGAACTTGCCTCCACTTAAGTGGCCGCTGGAGGGTGACGAAACTGATCGCCGGCAGAGATGGCGTTTCCAGGTAGCTGAGCTCAAACGGCTACTGGGAGCACCACGAGGGCTATCGCAAGCTGTGTATGCTGCCAAGAATGATGTCGAAGACCCGGCTCTTCAACGGGGGGTGTCGGCTAAGCGCCGGCCCATGGCAGCGCAAAGAGGCAGAGCTAAGCTCACAACATTGCCTACCTGACTCTGCGCTCTTGAGTCATTTTCCCCTCCCGAAATCGTCAGCCGACGAGGCTGTGAGGGAGGCTCGTCTGCGCAGCAGAGACACTTCGAAATCTAGCATCATAAAACGTACAACATATCGTCGGTTGGCACAGTGACCTGCTACATTGTTATTAACCTTTATACAAAAACCCATTATTGTTTTCGCTGCAACACGGTCCACCACGGGTCCGCCTGTTGCTACTCTTGCCCACTCTATCCCCGCCTTGCATGGAAAATAAAGAAACTAACATAATCAAACAAACTGTGTTGTGAATTAATCAAAGTCAAATTGTCGATTTAACTCTACGCTATTGAAAAATCTCAATAGCTCAACAGTATGTTAGTATTAGTGATTTAAGAAGAGGAAAGGAATAAGTGGTGGATATTATTAGTGTTCGGCTAAGCGCCGGCCCATGGCAGCACAAAGAGTAGTTGATCAACTCTTAATCTAATGTCTCTCTTTATAACCGTTTGTTTGCTTGTACTTATGCTCTTGCTGGTGCGTTGCTCTTTCTCGGCGTGTAGTGGCGCCTGAAGCAGCAGAACCAAATTTAAAATTAGCCGGAATCGATAGAACTCGTGAGCAAAGTTTCTGCCAAGAACCTGTAGAACTATCGATCGCAAAGATCAGAGTTGCTTATATGTAGTTCTGGCAAGTACAAGGCACATGTAAAAAGGGTGAGGGTTTCAGGGTCGCTTTGACTAAGTTTTGACAGATCCATGACCTAGAAAAAAAGGGTGAGGTCGAAAGGCATGGTGTTAAAGTGACAACCTACCGATTTCCTTTTCCGTTTGGCTGCTCGCTACATAAAGTTGATCTTTGCACATACCTCGCGAAAATTTTTGCAATCAGTGAAAAATACAAGTGATCAGTAATAGAGAAAACCAGGAAACGATTCCCTGCAGTGAGAGCCGTAATATTTCGGTGAGTTGAAGCGGATGGAATCCCGAGGAATCGGAATAAAACATGATTGTCCGCAGCTCATCCATTTTCGCTGGTGTGTCACTGTCGGAAACGTACGGTGCCCAGCTTCCAGAAAGCTGCATCAGGACGAGATCGGACGATCTCTACGCTAAATTTCTGGAGGAGCGGCCAACGCGACTCTCTCGCTCTCCAGACCCTGGTTCCGAGCCAAAGTAAGCCGATATACGCAGCCGGCGAGGAACCAGCTCCCATAAGGGAAGCGCTCTACAAACGCGCCCTGACATGAATACCTAAGGAGGAGCTCCTATTTGTGCGTCGAACAAGAATGCGGACTTAATTCGTTTCGTCTGCGTCGAGCCCGAGTGGATGCTTCAGATTTTCTGTTTCGTCTCTCCGCCTGGGATGGGGCAAGAGCCACTTCTCTCTGGCAACTCTGCTGCCACTCTAGTGCGGGTAGCTTCTTTCTGCTCGGCGAGATTCCGCAGGCAATGTGAGCCTGGCAGCGTGCGTCGCCAATCCGGACATCGTCCCTAACCTCGAAGATCCTATAGAGATTTTCCAAGGCAGCGTGCGTCGCCAATCCGGACACCGTCCCAAACCTCGACGATCCGATAAAGATCTTCCCAGGAAGCGTGCGCCAAACCGGCTCGCCTACGTGCATGCGTGTATTGACCTGGAGATGGGCGCACTGCCATAGCGTGGGATATATTGTTGTATAAGTCTATTTTTCCACTTAATTAGTACGCTTCTCGTGTAAGAGACAAAAGACATGCGCGCTTTCTGTATATGCTGTGGACCGTAGAGGAGAATCCATTAGGATTGTTGGGTACACGACCCCAGACCGTTTAACCGTGGAGAACCACACTTTGTTTCAGCAACCACGTCGGAAGATCGATCTTTCGCCGAGGGATGTTCCAGATCGAGTGAGTGAACAAATGTAAGAGTCCCATGTGTAACCCAGTAGATTTGAATCGCCAATTGGGCGTTAAAGTGACCAATCCTACCGTGTTCTCTCTATAAGTCCAGCGCGAATTCGTTTATTAACCTTAACCTATCGTAAATATCGAGAATAGACCGTACTTTTGAATCTGGTTCGGTCTCAAAGCCTCGAACAATTTGACTGATCGACAAGTCACGAATAAAATCAAACGATATTAGCTTAAATCAAGAATAATGCCTGAATTCCAAAAGATCCAAATTTTAAACTTCAGTTAAGTGAAACAGAACGCGAAAAGTCTGAAATTTGAAAACCGAACTAATGATTAATAGAAAATTTGTAGAAAGTAAATATTCCTTTGTAGTTTATACCTCTTTATCATACAGTATCTCCATATATATATATCTTTAAGCCATCATATACCTCCATTATATATTGTTACCATTTATTATATTACTTCATATTTTTGTCGCCATCGCTTTTGAATTATGATACCCGTTAATTAGAATTAAGGATAGAAATGAAGCTGAATATATTGAATTACCGAAAGTTTATTTGTGTTAGCTCAGATATGATTCTGAGTTTTGAGTAGAACCCCGATTGAACTCATGCTGAAGGACGCGTAATCGTAGGGAAGGGATCGCTTGAACTCTTCCACTTCAAAGATGCGATCATTGGTAGGGAGGGTTCAAAAGGAGCCACTTCGACATCTGTGGGCTCGTAATCCGACATTCTTTCGTTTCCTTTCCCTTTCTTGCCATCCTTTCTGATTTTCTTTTGTTTTGCCCTGCCGATATAGCTTCTAGCATTGTTTTGTCGTACGCACGCTAATTCTTGAAATTTTCTGATCATACTATCGTGAGCGATAGGTCCGAATGGTTCGCGCAAGACCACCACCCCCGAAACCGACGAGCTAGAGCCGATGAAAACGCGTGCCGCCCATACCATTCGATGACCGTGCTACCAGGCTATCGTCGTTACACGTTACAGTTATGATTATGATTAGATAATTAAAAGTGGCGCCCAACGTGTGGGGCCGAGTCGAGTGAATCCATCACTCAGTAAGACTCGTAGAAGAGAAAATCAGTTCTTTCCCTTTTCTTTCTAAAGTCTTTTGACTTTTCTTTCCAGTGATGAGTGGTGCTAGACCGTAATCTGATAGGAAAACAGAAGAGAGAAGCTAAGTATTCCCTTCTGGCCACAGGTGACAGGTCCGCAAAACCATTTTATTCACGAGAGGCGACGAGGGTGAAATCAAGCAGTGGAAATACAGGCCGAGAGCAACTCAGGTTGACCGCCTGACCGTGTTTGACGTACCTCGCCGTTGATCGATCTACGATCTCAAAGGGAGTTGACTTTATTCTATCCTGTCGCATTGGAACTTAGTGACATGACTTCCGAGGATGTCCTAACCACTATTGAACAGAGGGAACGTCAGCTTTTCCGAGTATGAGGTATTAGAATCGTTTTTCTGAACACGACAAGGAGTGAGAAACGTAGATACCCCTAGTCCGGTGCAATTGTCCGATTTAGAGAAGAAGCCTGGAACAGAGCTAACCTCGAGAGGACGTTGCCTTGACTTTCCTAAAAATTTTATTCGCGAGAATGTTCGGAAGAAGAAAAAAAAAAAAAAAAAAAAAAACACCTACGATTCGTGAACCGAAAAGCATGAGTTCAGACTGAGTTGACATAAGTTCAGATTGAATTGACTTTACGGTCAGATTGAGTTAACGTTAGGTTCACATTAAGTTGACATTAGGTTCAGATTGGAGTTAAAATAGATTCCGGATAAAGGTTGAGAAAGTTGAGGTTCGGTAATAATTAGAAAAATTTTTTTTGGTAAATATTGGTTAGGATGGGTTTGGATCGGTCGCCCGATAGGGAATCCGCTCAGGCGGGAGGTAGCACTACTATCACGTGCAGTCTGTGTCGAGAGGTGATACAGTTCCATAATGAGGTCTACCTAACTAGTTGTGGACATGAGTTTCACGTCACGTGTGTGACCAATCATTTTAAGACCAACGACACCTGTCCCGAATGCAAGGTCAAATGTAGGCCAAGCAGTGGCGCTGTCTCTAAGGAAATAGCGAAAAACACGCGTTCTAAGTCTAAGGAAAGTAGAAGAGAGGCAGAAGAAAGTAGCTCGACTAGGAATGCCGACTTCGCGGCTATGGAGCGCAGACTGCTCACTACTTTGACCAGAAGGATCTCTGACCTGATCCAGGGGTCCGTAGCTGATTCAGTGCAGCGACTGGTAACGCCCAGTATCGCCGCTGCGGCAACTGTCAGCCGGTCTCCTACCCCCACGGTAGAACCGACCCAGAATGAGAGATCGGAAACTAGACCTAGCCGTGGGTTCGAGCGGGCATTGCTGAATGAAGTGCATCCCTCGTCACCACAAAGTGGTTCCATGGAGCTTCCACAGAGGCCCGATAAAGTGGTGCACATTGTAAACGGCTGGAAGATCAAGTTCTCGGGTGTAGGCATGTCCGTCGATAACTTTATATACCGAGTGGAGGCTTTGACCCACCAGACACTGGAGGGCAACTTCCCAATATTGTGTAGGAATGTGAGTGTGTTATTCGAGGGCAAGGCCAACGAATTCTACTGGCGGCATCATAAGTCAGTTGGAATAGTGCGCTGGGATAGGCTGTGCGAGGCGTTGAGAGTGCAATTCCGCACTGAGAAAGACGATGTGGACATCGAGGAATTGATTAGGAATCGTAAGCAGAAGGTCCATGAAGATTTTGACACATTCTATGAATCAATATCGAACCTGACGGATCAGCTAGAGGTCCAGTGGCCCACTCGTAAGCTCGTGAGAGTATTAAAGACCAACTTGCTGCCGGACATACGCCACGAACTGCTGAACGTAGAAGTAGCTACGGTCCAAGAGCTAAGAGAAGTGTGTCGTAGACGAGAAGCCTTCCTAGAAGAGATCATAGGTACACCTGGGTACACTAAAGAGGTTCCGTTTCGCCGGAAGGTGGCAGAATTGCAGCTCAACGCTGAGTCGCAGGAAGAATCTGTACCCGAAGTGAAGCTGGAGATCGATGCTTTATCCTTGATATGCTGGAACTGTCGCAAGCCAGGTCACAGGTATCAAGATTGTGTCTCAGAGCGCAGAGTGTTTTGTTATGGCTGTGGAGCTTCTAACACTTATAAGCCTAGCTGTGAAACGTGCTCAAAAAACGTGAAAGCAGGCACACCGAGATCGCCGTACAGACCGAAGACCTCGAGTGTGCTTCGCCACCAGGGGACGAATACCGAATAAGTTCCAAATTAAAGACGGCAACGTCTGAAATCGACCCAGACGGTCAAACAGACAACCCCAATTTCTTGGTGGATTGTCAACCATTCACAGACGTAACCAAAACCGGATTTGAGTATGAAAAGACAAAAGGGTTTTCCAAAGCCCGCGGGAAGAAACGACTGATTGCTTTCTGGCAGAAGGTGAAGAGTTGTCGAAAGGGGCTGGAGCATTTGAGTTCTCTCTCAGCGAGGAATAGAGATCCTCGTCCCTTTTTGCAGGTACAGCTACTCGGGCGCACCGTTTTCGGATTACTGGACTCGGGAGCGTCTATTAGTTGCGTCGGTGGGAATTTGGCGAGCGAGTTGGCGCGCGGAGATGTGGCATTTAAACGCCTCAAAGAAAGCGTCAGCACCGCTGATGGTAAAACACAGACGATAGTAGGCAGAATGAAAGTAGAGATCGAGTACAGCAACGAGAGAAAGTTCCTAGAGATATACATAATTCCTTCTCTTAAAAACGATCTTTATCTCGGAATCGACTTTTGGAAGGCGTACGATCTTCTGCCTAGCAGATTGTTGATATCGGAAATAGACATGGGTTTAGCCAAGGAAGGTGTAGAGCAGCACGAATTGACTCAGAGTCAGAGAAATCGGCTGTCCAAGGTCATCGAGAGTTATCCTTCCTTCGCCGCAAATGGCTTGGGAAGAACTAGTCTGATCACCCATGTCATCGATACTGGAAACGCCAAACCTGTCAAACAAAGGCATTTCCCTGTTTCACCAGCTGTGGAAAAGTCCATGTACGCGGAAGTCGATCGAATGCTACAGCTTGGTGTAATCGAAGAGTCAGAAAGCCCGTGGTCTTCCCCAATCGTGATGGTAAATAAACCTGGTAAAATCAGAATTTGCCTGGATTGCCGGAAAGTGAATAGCGTTACGGAGAAGGATGCGTATCCTCTGCCCCAAATAAGTGGCATTCTCAGTCGTTTACCGAAAGCCGAATTCATTTCTAGCTTAGATCTGAAAGACGCTTACTGCCAAGTGCCGTTGGAAGAGAAATCTCGTTAGAAGACCGCCTTTACCGTTCCGGGTCGTCCGCTTTACCAGTATAGGGTAATGCCGTTCGGTTTGTGTAACGCCACTAGCACGATGTCGCGTCTGATGGACAAAGTGGTGCCAGCTCGGCTTCGAAATGAGGTATTCATATACCTGGATGACCTACTCGTAGTTTCTCCAAGTTTTGAGAGTCACCTTGAGGTGCTACTGGAGATAGCGAAACATCTGAAGCAGGCGGGTCTGACAATCAATATTGGCAAAAGTCATTTCTGTATGCGACGGGTGCGCTATCTAGGTCATATTGTAGGTGATGGAGGAATCCGGACAGATCCAGATAAGATTAAAGCGATCATTGATTTCCCTGAACCGAAAAATCTAAGGGGCTTGAGGAGCTTCATGGGATTGTGTAATTGGTACAGGAAGTTCGTTCCAAACTTCGCTTCGCTCTCGTCACCTTTGACGGACGTAATGTCCACAAAGCGGAAGTTCGCTCTGTCCGAGGAAGCAGTGAAAGCCTTCAAGGACTTAAAACGCCGCCTCTGCGAAGCCCCCGTGTTAAAAAGCCCCGACTTTTCACGGCCGTTCTACATACACTGCGACGCCAGCAAGACCGGTGTGGGTGGAGTGCTAGTGCAGTTGTCCGATGAGGGAGACGAGTGCCCAATCGCTTTCGTGTCAAAAAAATTGAATAAGGCGCAACGCAACTACACAGTCACTGAACAGGAATGTTTAGCGGCTATCGTATGCTTAAAGAACTTTCGGGCTTATGTCGAGGGTCACGAGTTTACGATAATAACCGACCACGCCTCATTGAAGTGGCTAATGTCCAACAACGATCTGAGTTCACGTCTGGCCCGATGGGCTCTGTCTTTGCAACGTTATCGTTTCAAGATAGAACACAGAAAAGGTTCACAGAATGTCGTTCCTGACGTCTTGTCGCGTGTCAATGAAGATGCAGTAGAAGCATTGGAATTGCCTGAAGGATCACTAGTTGATCTTGAATCGGATCAATTCAAATCTGCGGAGTACATGGAATTGATAGAACGGGTGAAGGCTAATCAAGAAAGAGTACCGGATTTAAGGACAGACGAGGGCTTCGTTTATCGTAGAGCTGAGCATTTATCTAGGGAACAAGTACACGATGAATACGCGTGGAAATTGTGGGTCCCAAAATCGTTAGTCCCCAATTTGCTAAAACGAGCTCACGATGACCCTCTAACTTCTCATGGAGGAATGCATAAGACCATTGAGCGTATAAGACGGCACTATTACTGGCCAGGGTTAGTAACCGATGTGAAATCGTACATTAACACATGCGACGTATGCAAGACCACTAAAGCTCCGAATTGTGTTTTAAGACCACCGATGGGGAAGGCACCAGAAACCCAGCGGTTCTTCCAATGTTTGTACGTTGATTTCCTTGGACCTTACCCTCGGTCTCGAGGCGGCAATATCGGTATCTTCATTGTCTTGGATCATTTTTCAAAATATGTATTCCTAAAGCCTGTGAAGAAGATTACTGCAGACGTAGTGATCAAGTATATGGAAAATGAATTGTTCATGACATTTGGAGTGCCTGAGACTATTGTGTCTGATAATGGTTCTCAATTCCGGTCAGCCGCGTTCCAGAAGCTGTTGGGACAGTTTAAAGTGTCTCATACGCTAACCGCAGTTTATTCACCCCAAGCGAACGCTTCAGAACGGGTGAATCGATCCGTCATCGCCGGGATCCGAGCGTATATACGACCCGACCAGAAGAACTGGGATGAGTGTCTAAGCAGGATATCTTGTTCATTGCGATCTTCAGTACACGCCAGCTTGGGCACTACGCCGTACTATATGACCTTTGGTCAACACATGGTCACTTCAGGAGATACATATGCCTTGCTTCGGAAGCTGAATTTGCTGGAAGATCGATCGTTGAAATTCGATAGATCCGACTCGTTTGAAATCGTCCGCAAGGACGCCTGCCAGCAGATGCTGAAGAGGTACGACGAGAACGAACGACGTTACAATACGCGGTCGCGAGAGGTAACGTACACTGAAGGACAAGAAGTCTTTAGGCGTAACTTTAAGCAGAGCTGCTTTCAAACTGGATATAATTCCAAATTTGGACCCGCTTTTGTAAAGGCTCGTATTCGTAAAAAGATAGGGAACTCGTACTATGCTTTGGAGGATTTGCAAGGCCGGTCTTTGGGAAACTATCATGGTAAGGACATACGACAGTGATGTAGTGCTTCATGCGGTATCAGTCTAGGTCATCTTGCAGTTCCCCTAGTCTGATCTTGTGGGGGGGCATTTGTAGTGGCGCCTGAAGCAGCAGAACCAAATTTAAAATTAGCCGGAATCGATAGAACTCGTGAGCAAAGTTTCTGCCAAGAACCTGTAGAACTATCGATCGCAAAGATCAGAGTTGCTTATATGTAGTTCAGGCAAGTACAAGGCACATGTAAAAAGGGTGAGGGTTTCAGGGTCGCTTTGACTAAGTTTTGACAGATCCATGACCTAGAAAAAAAGGGTGAGGTCGAAAGGCATGGTGTTAAAGTGACAACCTACCGATTTCCTTTTCCGTTTGGCTGCTCGCTACATAAAGTTGATCTTTGCACATACCTCGCGAAAATTTTTGCAATCAAAAAATACAAGTGATCAATAATAAGAAAACCAGGAAACGATTCCTGTGGGCGTAATATTTGGTGAGTGAAGGGGGACAGAAGGATAAAGGGAGTAATCTGGGGCACTGCGTACGGTGCCCAGCTCCAAAGATGACGAGATCGACGACCTACGCTAAATTTGGAGGAGCGGCCAACGGACCGCCAGACCGGTAGCGTGGAAGGGGGCCAGCCCATGGGAAGGTACAAACGCGCCTGACATGACTAGGGGAGCTCCTATGTGCGCGAACGAATGCGGACTTAACGTTTCGCTGCGCAGCCCGAGTGGGCAATTCGTCGCCCCGCCTGGGATGGGGCAAGCCACTTCTCTCTGGCAACTCTGCTGCCACTCTAGTGCGGGTAGCTTCTTTCTTCTCGGCGAGATTCCGCAGGCAATGTGAGCCTGGCAGCGTGCGTCGCCAATCCAGACATCGTCCCTAACCTCGAAGATCCTATAGAGATTTTCCAAGGCAGCGTGCGTCGCCAATCCGGACACCGTCCCAAACCTCGACGATCCGATAAAGATCTTCCCAGGAAGCGTGCGCCAAACCGGCTCGCCTACGTGCATGCGTGTATTGACCTGGAGATGGGCGCACTGCCATAGCGTGGGATATATTGTTGTATAAGTCTATTTTTCCACTTAATTAGTACGCTTCTCGTGTAAGAGACAAAAGACATGCGCGCTTTCTGTATATGCTGTGGACCGTAGAGGAGAATCCATTAGGATTGTTGGGTACACGACCCCAGACCGTTTAACCGTGGAGAACCACACTTTGTTTCAGCAACCACGTCGGAAGATCGATCTTTCGCCGAGGATGTTCCAGATCGAGTGAGTGAACAAATGTAAGAGTCCCATGTGTAACCCAGTAGATTTGAATCGCCAATTGGGCGTTAAAGTGACCAATCCTACCGTGTTCTCTCTATAAGTCCAGCGCGAATTCGTTTATTAACCTTAACCTATCGTAAATATCGAGAATAGACCGTACTTTTGAATCTGGTTCGGTCTCAAAGCCTCGAACAATTTGACTGATCGACAAGTCACGAATAAAATCAAACGATATTAGCTTAAATCAAGAATAATGCCTGAATTCCAAAAGATCCAAATTTTAAACTTCAGTTAAGTGAAACAGAACGCGAAAAGTCTGAAATTTGAAAACCGAACTAATGATTAATAGAAAATTTGTAGAAAGTAAATATTCCTTGTATTTATACCTCTTTATCATACAGTATCTCCATATATATATATCTTTAAGCCATCATATATTCCTCCATTATATATTGTTACCATTTATTATATTACTTCATATTTTTGTCGCCATCGCTTTTGAATTATGATACCCGTTAATTAGAATTAAGGATAGAAATGAAGCTGAATATATTGAATTACCGAAAGTTTATTTGTGTTAGCTCAGATATGATTCTGAGTTTTGAGTAGAACCCCGATTGAACTCATGCTAAAGGACGCGTAATCGTAGGGAAGGGATCGCTTGAACTCTTCCACTTCAAAGATGCGATCATTGGTAGGGAGGGTCCAAAAGGAGCCACTTCGACATCTGTGGGCTCGTAATCCGACATTCTTTCGTTTCCTTTCCCTTTCTTGCCATCCTTTCTGATTTTCTTTTGTTTTGCCCTGCCGATATAGCTTCTAGCATTGTTTTGTCGTACGCACGCTAATTCTTGAAATTTTCTGATCATACTATCGTGAGCGATAGGTCCGAATGGTTCGCGCAAGACCACCACCCCCGAAACCGACGAGCTAGAGCCGATGAAAACGCGTGCCGCCCATACCATTCGATGACCGTGCTACCAGGCTATCGTCGTTACACGTTACAGGCGTTAATCAGCCGCTGTGGGGGAGGCTCATCAGAAAAAGCAGACCACACTTCAAATTCGATCATCACCGTAGTAAAACGTTTGGCTGTCTGGCACAGTGACCTGCCTGCCACAGAGTTCTAAACTAAACCTAACATAAACATATCAACTTCAACAGTCTTGAACCGGCCCCCGCGTCTTCAATCGACCCATCATTAACTCTCGTTATTAAATTCGCACACCTTTCGCTAGTTTTGGATAATACATATATATTAACTTAAGTAAAATAAATTGTGAATATATTAACTGAACAATCATCGTCTCTTAAATAATCTTGCAAAACAACGCTACTGAAGAAGCTCAGTAGCTCAACATTTGGTGACCCCGACGTGATATAAACATAAACTCTTTAAATTGTATCACAAAAAACATTTTCGTTGGATAAATTCGCTTTGAACCACGGTGTTTCGGTTCATCGTTTGTGCACAAGCAACAGAAACGGTTCTCGCGTCATCTGCTTTGCGGTCTGCTTGCTTGCTGTTGTTTCGTTTCGGTTTCGTGCTCTTAGTGTGCATGCCTTTGTTGTTGTCGGATGCACAAGTGCAGTGCGTTTCAAACTGTTAGCTCTGATCTGAAAACTGCAAGACTGTGTGTTTTTAAACGCTGCGATCGATTGTACAGTTCGTGTAAACCTGTTCGAGGTTATTCACCGGCTGTTAACCTCTACACTCTCTCAGTGACTCTAAGCCCAGCTTTTCTATTGAACATACACGATGGCTTCTAATAGCACCCCTTCGATCTTGCCCCCCTCACCATTGTCCGTCGATTCGGAAGCTGCATTCTACAAGCGCAAGGTGCAATCCATGCTAGGGGCGGCACGGAGAATCGAAACGGCCGTCGCCAAGGAGAGGATTGGCGAGCTTAGTGAGGAGGAGCTGAACGTGAGGCTGAAGCTGCTAGCGGATCTTGTAGCTTCATTTAACGAGCACCATAATGCCCTGGAGAAGATTGATCTCGATGAGATCGGTAGTCCCTTGAGGGATGAGTTTGACGAGTGCGTGGTCATGCTGGAGATTCGCATGAAGCGAGAGTTAAACAAGCGGCAGCCCACAATGCTACCATGTTCAACAATGCGGGCGGACCATGTAGGAGAGGCCCCAACTACGGTCATCGTGCAAAGTCGGCCACGCCTGCCGGAGTTGAAGCTTCCTCAGTTCGGTGGGGGCTACGCTCAGTATTCCTCGTTTTGGACCCTGACCTTTCACGAATGTCGAGAAGCTGCAGCATTTACGATCATGCCTAAAGGGACCAGCGCTGGACACGATCTCGTCGCTGGAATTTAGCCACGCCAGCTATCCTATTGCTCTAGGTTTACTCAGCAAACGATTTAATAACAAACGTCTCATCTTTCAGGCACATGTCACAGACATTCTGAGCTTGCAGCGTGTCGAGGCCTCATCTGTTTTCCAACTACGGTCCCTTTCGGATACAGGTAATGCCAATCTGCGAGCGTTACAAAGTATGGGGACAAAGGAGCAGATTGCTGACTGCATCTTAATACACAGCCTACTACAGAAGGTGGACAGCGCCACACAAACTAAGTGGGAGGAATGCTCGTCGTTGGATAGCATACCCTCCAGCCAGCAATTCGCCACGTTTCTGGAGCAGAGATGCCAGAGGTTGGAAACCCAAGAGCACGCAAATGATATGTACACCCAGAGCAGTCGGAAACACTGTCTAATCGCAACCAGCTCCAAGGTCTGTACATTCTGCGGTGATCCAGGACACTCCATTTATGCGTGTTCACAATTTGGGAATCTTTCCGCTCAACTTCGACTTCAGGAAACTAAGAAGCTGTCACTGTGCACCAACTGTTTCCGAGCAGGCCACACGCAGGGTGCATGTCATTCTCGATCCTGCCGAATATGTGGTGCCAGACATCACACTCTACTTCACTTCGAGTCCCCGTCTTACGGTTCTCAATCCATTCTGCCATCACTGTCACATTCTACATCAGCTCCGCAATAGCCCGCTGGACCCTCTGGCGTTGTACATACTGCAACAGCGTCAGCCACATCGCTTTTGGCCCAGAGTCACAGGCAGGACATCGTACTTCTTGCCACTGCCATAATCAGCGTAAGGAATCGCTCTGGTACACTCATTCCATGCCGTGCCTTGCTTAATTCTGGATCGCAGGTGCATCTCATTACTTCTCGCCTGGCTCAGCAGTTGCAGCTTCAAAGGAAAGAGTCGGATGTTTTGGTGTCTGGTCTCGGCGAGTCACGTGCCACATCGGAAGGATGCTGCGTAGATATCAACCTGGAATCACGCACATCAAGTTATGCCACGAAAATTTCGGCAGTAGTTGCTCCCACCATTACGTCCAGTCAACCTAACTGCAATATCGACCTAAACAGCTGGAACATTCCCTGCAACACACAGTTAGCGGATCCCAAGTTCTACAAGTCTCAACCTTTGGACATTCTTATTGGAGCGGGACTGTTCTTTGAGCTTCTCTGCATTGGCCAAATCCAATTGGGAGCTGGTCTGCCACGTCTTCAGGAAACCAGGCTAGGCTGGATAATTGCAGGAGAGGTGTCTCAGTCTCGCGCATCAGATCCACTTTCTCCTGTGTTATTTTCAGTTAACCAGTCTAAAGTGCCCCCTCGCACGAGTATTGGACCTCTTCGTCGAGTCAGGGATGGTTTCCGGAGTGGTTATACTAAAGACGTCACCTGGATCAACAAAGGAAATGTGGCTGCCAAAGAAGGATGTTAAAGACCCGTGCTCTTCAACGGGGGGAGTATGTTCGGCTAAGCGCCGGCCCATGGCAGCACAAAGAGTAGTCATCTCTTAATCTAATGTCTCTCTTTATAACCGTTTGTTTGCTTGTACTTAAGCTCTTGCTGGTGCGTTGCTCTTTCTCGGCGTTAGTCAGCCGCTGTGGGGGAGGCTCATCAGAAAAAGCAGACCACACTTCAAATTCGATCATCACCGTAGTAAAACGTTTGGCTGTCTGGCACAGTGACCTGCCTGCCAAAGAGTTCTAAACTAAACCTAACATAAACATATCAACTTCAACAGTCTTGAACCGGCCCCCGCGTCTTCAATCGACCCATCATTAACTCTCGTTATTAAATTCGCACACCTTTCGCTAGTTTTGGATAATACATATATATTAACTTAAGTAAAATAAATTGTGAATATATTAACTGAACAATCATCGTCTCTTAAATAATCTTGCAAAACAACGCTACTGAAGAAGCTCAGTAGCTCAACAATTAGCTAGAGCGAATTATAGTCGGAGCATAAGACAAAAATTTTATCTACAAAGTGGAAGGGACAAAGGAATAAAGTTGATAGTAGATTTAATAGGAATCGTAAAGTGTTTGCGGTTCAACAAGCCCTTGATCAGATTGTGCATAAAAATCACTCCAAGCTTTTTTCTACGACTAACTAAGGTTGGAAGGTTTATTAAAAGCAATCTACGAGGGTAAGATGGCAGTCTCACACCTGCATCCCAGTTCAGGTCACGCAGAGCAAAAAGTAAAAAGTTTTTCTCGACTGAATCTAAACGGTCCTGGTGTACTTTGTACTGGGGGCACCATACACAAGAGCCGTACTGTAAAATCGGACGAACAATCGAGATATAGAGAGTCTTCGTTACACAATGATCGTCAAACTCCTTTGACCACCTTTTTATAAACCCAAGCTCATCCATGGCTTTATTTACCATGGTAGAAATGTGTTCGGAAAACATTAATTTGGGGTTTAGTTTAACACCAAGATCATAAACACAGATAATTCTCTCAAAAGGAGGCGAAAAAGGGGCTAGAGCCATGAACTTTTCATTCCTTTTCATTTCGAGCCATTTAGGGGTAACATATTTGCAGAACACCATGACTAAAAGCTATTGAGTTCCTCATAATAGACACATAATAGTTCAACATCATTTTAATACTGAAGGCAGGCAGTCATTAATAAAGAGTGTGAAAAGTAGGGGGCCGAGATGGCTGCCCTGTGGTACTCCAGAAGTAACCTTAACAGGTGAAGAGAAGGAGTTTTTGAAGAGGACTCTTTGAGACCTAGAGCTAAGGTAGCTAGAAATCCATCTCAAAAGACTAGGCGGAAACCCTAAAAGGTCAAGTTTTTGTGCTAGAAGGAAGTGGTTCACAGAATCGAATGCTTTTTTGAAATCATTGTTAATGACATCCGTCTGAAAGTTATCTTGGAATCCTTTAAAGATAAAAGAGTTAAACTCTAATAAATTTTTGGTTGTTGATCATCGCCTTATAGATCCTTATAGATCCGCCTTTCATGAGAATAAGTTGTTTGGAAAAATTGAGCAAAGAAATTTACATTGTAAAAAACTGTTTGTGCCTTTCATAACGTCAGTGCACAAGTACAGAGTAGGATGTAGGATGGTTGGAGTCTTCAGGTGTAGTGAGCGGAAGGGCCCGGGTTAGCAACGCTATGGTCGAAACAGTTTTTAAAGCGGACAGGTGATGCTAGTATATTTAGAAATCCGAGGAAGGTGGAATAGATGGAATAATGAAAATGGTAAAGCCTGAGAGAATCAGTTTTACGCACAGGAATTCCAGATCTTTTTCAACCTGGACTATGGACGGTTCCGACGTGAAGATCGAGTCCACTGCAATGAGGACCCCTCCTCCACGTCAAGACGAACGGTTATTTCTAAAGATAGTGTACCGACCTGCCAAAACTTTGGAACTAAGTACATCTTCGATTATATGTGCGCAAGGCACTTCAATATCTACACTAACAAATGGATTGAGCAGAAGCACATTATCCACGGCCATGGTTTATGTTCAAAACGCAAAGGGAGAATACATAGCGTGTCGCCTCTTATTGGATACAGGCTCAGAACTCTCCTATGTATTGGCTTGGCACGTTTACATTCACGCATTCTGGTTTCGGAAATATCGTCAGTATAACCTGACACCATAAAGGGGATATAACAAACATCAAGTCCCCGGTTTCTGATGAATATCTGGATGTATACGCCTATGTATTTGGCAGTATTTCGTCATCACTGGGAAGGCGAAGCATTGAAGCATCAGCACTCAAAGTGTTCAATGATCTACAATTGGCTGACACAAACTTCTGCAGAAACGCACAAATCGACATTTTATTTTTAGCGAATACGTATGGTCTACACTTACAGGAAGGAAGATGTTTGACCGCAAGGGCAATCTTATCGCCATTTCATCGGTTCTCGGATGGGTTATCACGTCACTCATGACACTCTAAACACGCATCGCAATTAAACTTACAACAACCTTCGTTTTGGGAGCTGAAGAGCGTCGACTACACTACTAAACTGGAACCCGAAGAGTAACAGGTCGAGAAACACTCTCACCACACACATTCGATATGAAAATGGGAAGTACATCGTGGAGCTTCCATTCAACACTGCACATCCTGAATTTGTAGACACTCTACAAGGAGCTCTCAACTGTTTCAAATCGGTGGAACGGCGCTACCAACACAATGAGCCACTACGAATCCCATACATCAATTTCATGCGAGAACTTTGGGACATATTCGGGAACTGCCATCAGACGAAATCACTGCTGGCAGAATTTCTAAATGTCACACCACCCTATGTTGGGTCGAAAACTCCGTTTAGTTTTTGATGGTTCATTTCACGACGCCAATGGAAATGCCTTGAACGACACTCTTTTTATAGCACCGAGCATCCAACGCGATCTGTTTGTTGTGTGCCTTCGCTTCAGAATGTACATATTCGTATTCTAAGCGGACATTGTGAAAATGTTCCGACAAATATGAGTCAGCGGCAAGCATCGAGACGAAGAGAGAAGATCCAACAAATCAAGCACGTCCATATTTTTAGTGTCGCATACGGAAATAGAGCCATCGTCGTGTATTACTCTGCTGTACACTACAGCAGCGTATGCTTTGATTGAAATGTAGGAGAATGCGTGCAACTCGATGTTGTCTGCGTCGTTGACACATACGGAACCTAGTGTGCACCATTCCTAGCAGTGTATTGAAACAACTGGCTTCGGATCATCGGCAGGAGTTGCCGAATGCTGCGAAAATACTATTGGAGGATTTCTACGTTGACGACGTTCTTACTAGAGCAAACAGTGAGGTTGAACTGCTACAAAATCGAAACGAACTCATAAAACAAATGTACTGCGCCAACTTAGAGCTCGGAAAATGGGTATCAAATACCAACTGCATAACAGAGGACTCCGATTCCTCTACCCAACTAACTCAATCGTCACAAGTAAAGGTTCTGGGAATCTACTTCCACTCCGGAAAAGACACTTTAACGTACAATGTGGGTCTATCTGAAAATCCCAGCTGCACAAATCGACAAGCCTTGTCCGAAGTATCACGGATATTCAACTCGCTTGGAATCATGGCACCCGCCGTGGTTCAATTCAAGATCCTCTTTCAACGCCTATTCTACCCATTCTGGACTTGGATGATCCACTCCCCGAAAAACTGGCAATTAATTCGCTGAAGTGGTGATCAGATCTCGACACTTTTCAGCAGTTTCAGCTGTCACGCTTGGTTGTCAATGACGCAGACAACATCAAGTTGCACGGATTCTCCGATGCTTCAATCAAGGCATAGGCTGCTGTAGTGTACAGCAGAGTAATATACTACAATGGCTCTATTTCCGTATCGATAGTGGCTGCAAAGAAAAGGGTGGCCACTCAAGCAACAATCTTTGCCACACCTGGTACTCTGCGGAGCTCTTATACTGAGCACACTTATACGCTCAATTAAGGCTGCATTACGACAGAGAAATACCACTGTCTTTACATGGTGCGATTCTACAATTGTTGTATCATGGCTATCATATGCACCAGTCCAGCTGAAGACATTTGTTGGGAACCGCACCTCGGATACTCTAGACTCCATCCCACGCCATGCTTCGGGCATGTGGACTCCAAAACAAAGCCAGCTGAATGTGCGTCCACCTTAGGGATTTTTAGTTGAGGTGGACTGGTCCCTTGTGGGTACGCGACAAGGATCAATTCATGGTAAAGTTGAACAACTCAAGGTTTTACTTATATCTTTTAGAAAATGACAGGAAAAATTAAGTCAAAACGAATTTTTGGTCGACATTAGCCGAATCACAATTGGTTAATCCGCTTTAGGAACTAATAACCCGAGTTTCTTTCTGGCTGAAGCTCGTAAACGCTGTTGGCTATGTAGTTCGCTTCATCCAACGCACAAAAGCATCCATCTCGGGACTTGGGATTTGGAGCTTCAATCTCTTACATTTTTGGAGCTCCAGACGGCACGCATTATGTGTTTGCGACAAACATTAACTTGCTACCAAGACGACTACCAACTTCTACTTGCTAAGAAAACATTACATAGCCGATCTCAACTGGTGAAGCTTTCACAAATCATTGACAAGGACATTTACTCAGGGAAAACGAGCAATGGGTCAACCTGAACAAAGGTGTTTCTGCACTTTTCGTGATTGCTCGGCAAAGGTTCTGAATATTTGGCGCACGTAATCTTATACGCAAAATTAAACACGACTGGCTTGCTTTCGACAAAAACAGCATACATTACAGCAATGAATGACTGATCTACCCAGCATTCGTATAACGCAGGCACTACCATTTGTCAACCCCGGTTGCGATTATGCTGGGCCAATCCTTCTCAGGAATGGCAAGGGGCTACATATGCTATTCGTTTGCCTAGTCCAGTCGGCAATACATTTGGAACTTGCCACTGATCTCACCACTGAAACGTTCCTGGCTGCGCTGCGGCGCTCCATATCTCTACGTTGCAAGTGCAGCAAAATTTACAGTGAAAACGGCACAAATTTCATCGGTTCAAAACGCTCATACCATGACATGCAAAACCCATTGTCGTCACAGCAACACACTAATCTGATCAATGGGTATTCATACCACGATGTGCGCCATGTACCAAGGTTCTGGAAAAAATGGCATCAGAAGTACCTGACTTCTTTGCAACAGCGACCAAAGTGTACCACGTCAGTCCCTAACATCAGGACCTGGCTCGAGCGGTCAGGCTCAAGACCCCATCTGGAGAAATTACCTGACTAATCACAAATTATGCACTATTGCCCCATTCAGAAACTATGTTTCAGGGCGGGCCGGAATGTGGAGGAACGCATCCGATATTATTACTTTGTCATCTTTATATGTATGTAAGTCCATCTCGAAAAATAAAGGAATATTAGGATAGAATAGAAGAGACGAAAAACTTCTGTATTCGCTTGCCGCTGCGCCGGCACTATTCAGTACCAGCAAAATAACCAGCAACGAGCAAAGGAAAAGAAGATATACACTGAGCTTAAGCAAAGAGAGCGAGAGTCATAAGCGAAGAGAACAGAGCTGGCCAGCTGCAGAGAGCCATAGCATAACATAGCTGGCATCGAAAAGAAGAGAGCGGCACAGCCAATGACGCAATTCTAGCGTACGTACTCAAAAACATGACGAGAGCATGGCAGCGCTGACCCTAAACGGCAAGAGAGCATCTGCCACAAGCCAGCCCACAGCAGCCGAGAGAGCAGCAGCGCAGCACGAAAGCGAACGCAAAGGATTTGTACAGCCGCACGGAACAACAACTCCAAACTCCACGGCACCGAACCACAACTCAAAACTCTACGACACCGGACTATGGCGAGATACGCCTCAAGGAGTTTGCAAGCCAGGATCCAACGACTACGGCAGCCACCAAAGACCAGCAGGAGGAAAATTAAAATCAGACGTAGGAAAAAAGGGGTAGGCCAGCTCACTTATGTAGGTAGATAAAGAGACGGTGTATTAGGAGTATTATTCATTTCCATTTTTTTTGGTGCGGAGAGCACCACTGATGAATAGGGCGGCAGTTCGGAGAGTAGGCGCAGAGACCCTCCCAAAGATACCTGGGCAGTCGCCGGGTGGCACTTCGGGGAAGGCACGGGTCTAGGAGGGAAGGGAAATGGGCATAGATCGCCAGAGGATGCCTGGGCAGTCGCCTGGCGGCACCTCGGGGAAACTACAGGGCAAGGGGGGAAACACGCACAGATTGACAGATGAAGTCGCGCTGGTAGTTATTTAAGTTACATTTTATTTCATCTCTTCTTCTTCTTTCTCTTCTCTTGCCTAACCGCACCGGTCTGCAGCCCTCTTCCTCACGACGGTGATACCTGCTCACCCTTTCCTTGCTCGCCGTCAAAATCTGTCTTCTTTGCCTTCTTGGCTTCCACTGGCACGTCCGTTCAGCTCGCTGGTCTGGAATATCACTCCCCGTTTTCTATGTGCTCGCGATCTTATAAACTAACCCTTGTTGCTACGCTGATGATGGTGGTTGAGCTGTCGCTCTCTGCTCTCCCGCTCTCTGTGCTGATGCTGGTGGTAGAGCTTTCGCTCTCTGCTCTCCCGCTCTCTGTGCAGATGTTGGTGGTTGTGGTTCGTGTTTCCACTCTGTGCTGATGTTGGTGGTTGTGGCTCATGTCTCAACTGTGGAGCTTTTTATCAGTTCTATCAATGATGCCCGAGCGATCACTGTGCTTTTCCCCTCCCATCTAAGTCACGATCGAGCAAGTACTTAAAATAATTTTGATTAATGCTATGAGCTTTCACCTCGATGGCTATAACTTCTATGCGACAAATCATCCCGATGGTAAGGTAAATGGAGGTACTGGCGTTCTGATCAAGAATCGCATTAGCCATTATCCATTGCCTTCATTTGCTACACCTTATCTACAGGCAACAGCAATTCATATTGAAATTCAGAGCGGCTACCTAAACCTAGCCGCAGTATACTGCCCACCACGCTTTTGCATTTCCGAAACAGAATTTGTAACATTCTTCGACCTACTAGGTGACCGATTTATAGCAGCTGCTGACTACTATGCCAAGCACACCCATTGGGGATCTAGACTTACCAACCCGAAAGGAAGACACCTATATAACGCTATAATGACCCCACGAAACAAGCTAGACTTTATCTCTCCGGGCAAGCCCACATATTGGCCCACAGATTCAAGGAAGAAACCCGACTTGATGTATTTTGCAGTTACACGAAGTGTGCTGTAAGCTCAGAACAGATCTATCATCTCGCCCATTCTTCTTCACCTTTACGACCATCCACAGCTTTCGGAACGCCCACACTTTCTAACTTCTAGCAAAACAGATTGGCTCAAATACAAGAAGTATATAAGTTCTCATATTGATGGCCAAATATTTATTATAAAGATGACATTGATAGCTCAGTCGAAGCATTAGTGACCTCAATGTCACTGGCCGCAAAACACTCAATACTAATAGTAGCAGCTAATAAACTTTCAAACAGAAGTTGTGTTTCTAGGCACATAGAATTGCTGATACGCGATAAAAGAATGCTTCGGCGAGAGATGCAAGCCCACAGATAACCTGTCTCGAAAGAGCGGATAAAAATAGCCAACCATCTACTATGCAGAGCCCTAGACGATGGAAAAAACCGAGCTAAAATATCCTATATGGAACAACTCTTCCCAAACTAGCAAACGATTCCCCAAGCGATTCCCACTGTGGAAAGCTAAATCAGGCGTATGCTCACCAATCGAGAGTGAATCACCTTTGCGTACACAAACAGGAGAGTGGGCTCGCAGCAACAAAGAGAAAGCAAATACACTTGCCGTCCATCTAGAAAACGTCTTCAAACCACGCCCAGCAACAAATAGCTTTGTGCTCCCACCAACCAACAATCCCGAAGCTACTCTGCCTATCATATTCCAATCAGGAGAAGTCACAAGGGTCATTAAAGACCAAATTTCAAAGCAAAAGAAAGCTCCGGGTCACGATTTCATATCCCCTAAAATTATCATAGAATTGCCGTGATACTGTGATATTCAACAGCATGATGAAATGAGGCTATTATACTCAAGAATGGAGGAGATCAGTTATCACAATGATAAATAAAGCCAAAACATACAAGTCCAAGCCATCATCATAAGACCTATCAGTCTACTGCCTTGACTACACTAGTCAACACGATTTTTCCTCAAGGAACAAAACGAACTTTTTCTTAAAGATTTGGGGCTTAGAAATGGTTTGATGATATTTTTTTTTTTTTTCTATGTCAGAACTTTTTTTTTAATTTTTGAAAACTGGTATTTTTTTCTTAACCTTCTGTCAGAAATAGCGATTGTTTTTTTCACATAACCCTAGTATCTTACGTCTGGTTGTATTTGCTATTTTGCTATTTTGAAAAGATAATTAAAACAGCTTGAAGTTAAGCCCAAACACTTTGTAATATCAGCTTACCGTCTGGGAAATATAAAGCATTGAAATGCAAAAATGATGATTTTTGTGCGGTATTTTTTACAAAATTTTGACTTTAAAAACTCAGGAAAAGTCGAAAATAATTATATCCTGTGTCCTCTATTTTTTTTTGTATAGGTGCATTAATTTGGCGTCGTTTAAGGTTTCGCTCATGGAGGTTTCGCTATGGAGACACTTTGGAGCTAAAATTCATTAACCAAACCTAAAAAATGAAAAACCTTTTGGAAGGCTGCGGGCCCAACTTCCAATCGGGAATTGCGATCGCGATCAGGTACCAAATGTACAACCCTTTTTCGTTTGCTTTGTTCCCAATTGGCAGGCGCCACCTCTGAAAAAAGCTTAAAAAAAAAAAAAAAGACTTAAAAAATTCTTCAAAAAAAAGTTCTGCCATCGAAAAAAAACCATAATTCTTAAAAAAATGTTAAAGCCCCATATCTATCAGAAAAAGTCGGTTTGGATACTTGAGGAAAAAAAAAGTTCGATTTTGTCGAGTAATGCTTTGAAATGTTGCTCCTGAATTGTATCAAACACCACCTACAAGTCAACGGTGCCATCCCGATGCACCAATTTGGATTTCGCGAAAAACATGGAACCATTGAATAAGTAAACCGTATAACCTCTGAGATACGAAATGCATTTGAAAGAGTATTGCTTAGCTTTTTTTGTGGTAGTAGGCCAGGCTTTCGACCGCGTTTGGTTAGATGGCTTAATCCACAAAATCAAAATATTACTTTCACAGAACATCCATGGAATATTGGAGTCATACCCACAGCAAAGAAGCATCGCAGTACGATGCAAATATTTCCTTTCTGAATATCAGAGAACTATTAAGAACTATCACTGGGGCAACATGGTACATACGGAATGAAAATATCCATAAAGACTTAAATGTAGGATCAGTTAAAGATGAAATTGCCAAGGTGAAAGCAAAGGAGCAGCTCAAGCCTTAGGCCAATCCTAATAGACTTGCGCAGTCTTTAACTTGGCACACTAGCCATACACGACACGGGCGAAGAGACCTCGCCACCCAGCAATAAAACTTAGTTAGGGCCGTACTCTAAATAATTAAGTATAATTAATTAAATAAATGTATTAGATTAAGATTTGCATACGTGTCGTCAGTCGCTAACAGAGAAGATTCGATAAATAAAATACCGTAATAAAAATAAAAAAAACTGTTATGTCAGAGTCAGAGTCGTCGAGAGTATCGTCACATAATGCCTCAAAGTCGAGCATCAGCTACGTCTCCGAGGAGCCAGACCTCTTGGGCCGGCTCTCTACGTCGGGTGCCTCGATCTCCGAGGCCATGTTCTGCTCTACTTGGTTGTCGAGAAGACGTGCCTCGGCCGCTGCGTTCATTGTCACCGAGCTGAACCCGAAGTTAAGCTCTCCTTTGGCTGCTTCGATCGGGGCCAGTGACTAATTTTTGAGTATGAGCACCGCCTGGTTAGTGTCCTTTCCTTGGCAATCTGCGCGAAGGACACGTTGGGCAGCACTCTGGAGCGCTTTGCAGACGGTCCAGGCGTCTCTTGCGAGCGCTGCCTTTTTGATTGTGTTGACACCTTCTATGGCTACACACTGAAGTTGGGAAACACCGGCGTGGCCAACTCAACTTTCTTCAGCCAGTCGGCTTGCATTTTTCTGACGGAGTATGTATGAGTATGTGATGTGATATCACTCTTTTCAGCAGAAGTGAACTTTTTGGCTTGGGCGCTGGTTGATGACAAGTCATCACCCTCCACTTCACCAGAAGATCAGGCAGCTAGGCAGTCATGGTATCAGTTTTGTGAGGGGATCAGCCACCCACCCCGTATGCCAATTCCCTGAGCTGTCCGTTCCCGGCTGGTCTAATTGTTACACAGATCCCCTAGCCAAGCTGACTCTCGGTACGGTTCGACTGGCACCTTAGTCCGGCCCGGTGTGTGGTGAGTGTTATGGGTAAAAAAAAATGGTACAGAAAGTGCCGAGTCTATACGAATAGAGTAAAATGGAATTGAAAACGAGAAGGAACGTGTGAGTCGCTTCTGGGGACGCGACTCTACTTATACCCGTACTCAGTCAGTATATACATTTTTGAGCTTATGATTTTTAAGAATTTTAGAAAAAAAAAAAATTTTACATTTTACATTTTTTTGCTACATATGATATCTACATCTACATATACAATGTATATTCTACATCTAACATGTAGATTTTACATGTTCCAATTAGATTCTACATCTCCTCCGCTAGGGGTTGCTCGCGCACTGAACGCGGCAGAATGTGCGAGCGAGAAGGAAAATGAGATGCGTTGTCGTCGGCGGGAGGGGGAGGGGAAGCAACTGAAAATTAATTTCTTCATTCTGGCTATAATTATGATCCGATCTGATTCAGATTCGGCAATCTGGTAGATATGGGCATTTTCTACGATACTGCGTTTTTAGTTTTATCGTATCTTTAAAACTGTGCCTGCCACAGATTTTCGTCCTTTGTGTGGGCGGAAGGGGGCGGGGCGAAATTTTGAAATACACTTGTAGCAGTGTGATATCACATGAGTCTGGAAATTTGGTTTCTCTAGCTCTTATAGTCTCTGAGATCCAGGCGCTCATCAAGACGGACGGACGGACAGACGGACAGACGGACGGACAGACGGACATGGCTATATAGACTCGGCTATTGATGCTGATCAAGAATATATATACTTTATGGGGTCGGAAACGTTTCCTTCTCTGCGTTGCACACATCCACTTTTACCACAAATCTAATATACCCCTTAACTCTTTTTTGAGTACGGGTATAATAATATTGAATTAATTAATCACATTCGTTCGTTCTCTTTCGTAGTGACCAGACGTGTTTTTGTTTTGCGCTCCGCATTTTCATCTTGTTTAACTTAAACAGTCGGTGTTTTTTATCTATAATTTAACTCTCTAACTAACTTACATTAAAATCATTCTTTTACCGCGGGTGCATGCCTGATAATTGTGTAAAAACACAACCTTTTTAATAAATTTTGTGCGTCGGTTAGTCGTGTTAGTCGGTTAGTCGCCCTCTCATTACATTTAGCCGCTCTTTGTCGTAGTTATTGCCATCTATTACTCTCTCTATCACCTAACTCTCAATAACTGTTATTTCGCTCTCGCTCTTGTAACTTTTTGTGCAGTAACGCTCTCACTTATAAGCTGTTGCTGCAACCACTCTCCTCTCTCATCGTATGCTCTAAGCATTTGCTCTGCACAGTGGTCTGATTGCTATTTGTTTTGAACTTTTTTTTCCCGAAGTAAAAAAAAATAAAAGACATAAATATGGAATTTTCTGTCGTCTATGCCAAAAAAACCTGCCAGAAGCAGATCACCCATGACCAGCCCAATATCCCCTGCTGGCTTTGCGAAAGCGTAGTGCACGCAAAATGTGTAGGGATCTCGGGCCGTGTCCATCTAGAAAACGTCTTCAAACCACGCCCAGCAACAAATAGCTTTGTGCTCCCACCAACCAACAATCCCGAAGCTACTCCGCCTATCATATTCCAATCAGGAGAAGTCACAAGGGTCATTAAAGACCAAATTTCAAAGCAAAAGAAAGCTCCGGGTCACGATTTCATATCCCCTAAAATTATCATAGAATTGCCGTGATACTGTGATATTCAACAGCATGATGAAATGAGGCTATTATACTCAAGAATGGAGGAGATCAGTTATCACAATGATAAATAAAGCCAAAACATACAAGTCCAAGCCATCATCATAAGACCTATCAGTCTACTGCCTTGACTACACTAGTCAACACGATTTTTCCTCAAGGAACAAAACGAACTTTTTCTTAAAGATTTGGGGCTTAGAAATGGTTTGATGATATTTTTTTTTTTTTTCTATGTCAGAACTTTTTTTTTTTAATTTTTGAAAACTGGTATTTTTTTCTTAACCTTCTGTCAGAAATATCGATTGTTTTTTTCACATAACCCTAGTATCTTACGTCTGGTTGTATTTGCTATTTTGCTATTTTGAAAAGATAATTAAAACAGCTTGAAGTTAAGCCCAAACACTTTGTAATATCAGCTTACCGTCTGGGAAATATAAAGCATTGAAATGCAAAAATGATGATTTTTGTGCGGTATTTTTTACAAAATTTTGACTTTAAAAACTCAGGAAAAGTCGAAAATATTTATATCCTGTGTCCTCTATTTTTTTTTGTATAGGTGCATTAATTTGGCGTCGTTTAAGGTTTCGCTCATTAAAATCTATGGAGACACTTTGGAGCTAAAATTCATTAACCAAACCTAAAAAATGAAAAAATGAACAAAAAATACCTTTTGGAAGGCTGCGGGCCCAACTTCCAATCGGGAATTGCGATCGCGATCAGGTACCAAATGTACAACCCTTTTTCGTTTGCTTTGTTCCCAATTGGCAGGCGCTACCTCTGAAAAAAGCTTAAAAAAAAAATACCAGACTTAAAAAATTCTTCAAAAAAAAGTTCTGCCATCGAAAAAAAACCATAATTCTTAAAAAAATGTTAAAGCCCCATATCTATCAGAAAAAGTCGGTTTGGATACTTGAGGAAAAAAAAAGTTCGATTTTGTCGAGTAATGCTATCAAAGATATTTGAAATGTTGCTCCTGAATCGTATCAAACACCACCTACAAGTCAACGGTGCCATCCCGATGCACCAATTTGGATTTCGCGAAAAACATGGAACCATTGAACAAGTAAACCGTATAACCTCTGAGATACGAAATGCATTTGAAAGAGTATTGCTTAGCTTTTTTTGTGGTAGTAGGCCAGGCTTTCGACCGCGTTTGGTTAGATGGCTTAATCCACAAAATCAAAATATTACTTTCACAGAACATCCATGGAATATTGGAGTCATACCCACAGCAAAGAAGCATCGCAGTACGATGCAAATATTTCCTTTCTGAATATCAGAGAACTATTAAGAACTATCACTGGGGCAACATGGTACATACGGAATGAAAATATCCATAAAGACTTAAATGTAGGATCAGTTAAAGATGAAATTGCCAAGGTGAAAGCAAAGGAGCAGCTCAAGCCTTAGGCCAATCCTAATAGACTTGCGCAGTCTTTAACTTGGCACACTAGCCATACACGACACGGGCGAAGAGACCTCGCCACCCAGCAATAAAACTTAGTTAGGGCCGTACTCTAAATAATTAAGTATAATTAATTAAATAAATGTATTAGATTAAGATTTGCATACGTGTCGTCAGTCGCTAACAGAGAAGATTCGATAAATAAAATACCGTAATAAAAATGAAACGAGAAGGAACGTGTGAGTCGCTTCTGGGGACGCGACTCTACTTATACCCGTACTCAGTCTGTATATACATTTTTGAGCTAATGATTTTTTAGAATTAAAAAAAAAACATTTTACATTTTTTTGCTACATATGTTATCTACATCTACATCTAAAATGTATATTCCACATCTAACATGTAGATTGTACATGTACCATTTATATTCTACATCTCCTCCGCTAGGGGTTGCTCGCGCACTGAACGCGGCAGAGTGTGCGAGCGAGAAAGAGAATCAGTAGCGTCAGCAGCGCTGGAGAAGGAGAGGGAACCAACAGAAAATTCATTTCTTCATTCTGGCTATAATTATGATCCGATCTGATTCAGCAATCTGGTAGATATGGTCATTTTTTACGATACTGCGTTTTTAGTTTTATCGTATCTTTAAAATTGTGCCTGCCACATTCTGGGGGGGGGGGGCGGGGGGGCGACTGGTAGTAGGTCGAGTTACGACTTTAGTGCCTGCCACAGATTTTCGTCCTTTATGGGGGCGGAAGGGGGCGGGGCGAAATTTTGAATACACTTGTAGCAGTGTGATATCACATGAGTCTGGAAACCAAATTTGGTTTCTCTAGCTCTTATAGTCTCTGAGATCCAGGCGCTCATCAAGACGGACAGACGGACAGACGGACAGACGGACGGACAGACGGACATGGCTATATCGACTCGGCTATTGATGCTGATCAAGAATATATATACTTTATGGGGTCGGAAACGTTTCCTTCTCTGCGTTACACACATCCACTTTTACCACAAATCTAATATACCCCTTAACTCTTTTTTGAGTACGGGTATAAAAAACTGTTATGTCAGAGTCAGAGTCGTCGAGAGTATCGTCACATAATGCCTCAAAGTCGAGCATCAGCTACGTCTCCGAGGAGCCAGACCTCTTGGGCCGGCTCTCTACGTCGGGTGCCTCGATCTCCGAGGCCATGTTCTGCTCTACTTGGTTGTCGAGAAGACGTGCCTCGGCCGCTGCGTTCATTGTCACCGAGCTGAACCCGAAGTTAAGCTCTCCTTTGGCTGCTTCGATCGGGGCCAGTGACTAATTTTTGAGTATGAGCACCGCCTGGTTAGTGTCCTTTCCTTGGCAATCTGCGCGAAGGACACGTTGGGCAGCACTCTGGAGCGCTTTGCAGACGGTCCAGGCGTCTCTTGCGAGCGCTGCCTTTTTGATTGTGTTGACACCTTCTATGGCTACACACTGAAGTTGGGAAACACCGGCGTGGCCAACTCAACTTTCTTCAGCCAGTCGGCTTGCATTTTTCTGACGGAGTATGTATGAGTATGTGATGTGATATCACTCTTTTCAGCAGAAGTGAACTTTTTGGCTTGGGCGCTGGTTGATGACAAGTCATCACCCTCCACTTCACCAGAAGATCAGGCAGCTAGGCAGTCATGGTATCAGTTTTGTGAGGGGATCAGCCACCCACCCCGTATGCCAATTCCCTGAGCTGTCCGTTCCCGGCTGGTCTAATTGTTACACAGATCCCCTAGCCAAGCTGACTCTCGGTACGGTTCGACTGGCACCTTAGTCCGGCCCGGTGTGTGGTGAGTGTTATGGGTAAAAAAAAATGGTACAGAAAGTGCCGAGTCTATACAAATAGAGTAAAATGGAATTGAAAACAAGCACACAAAAATTAGTATAAACAAAGATACAACAAAGTATAATACACCTCTGGTTCGCCACTGAACGCGGAGAGGGGGGGAAGGGGGGGGGGGGGGATCTCATCGGATATGACCGACATAGGCAAGGGTACGAGGTTTAGTTTTATGCTTTAAAGCGCTGGGGGGGGGGGGGGGATTGCACATGAGTGGAAACCAAATTGGTTCCTAGCTTGTCTGAGATCCAGGGCTCATCAAGACGGACGGACGACAGACGGACGGACAGACGGACATGGCTATTGACTCGGCTTGTGCGTCAGTATATTCTTTTGGGGTGGAACGTCCTCCGTGCCCACTTCCCATTCCCTACTTTGTCGGGTATATAATATTGAATTAATTAATCACATTCGTTCGTTCTCTTTCGTAGTGACCAGACGTGTTTTTGTTTTGCACTCCGCATTTTCATCTTGTTTAACTTAAACAGTCGGTGTTTTTTATCTATAATTTAACTCTCTAACTAACTTACATTAAAATCATTCTTTTACCGCGGGTGCATGCCTGATAATTGTGTAAAAACACAACCTTTTTAATAAATTTTGTGCGTCGGTTAGTCGTGTTAGTCGGTTAGTCGCCCTCTCATTACATTTAGCCGCTCTTTGTCGTAGTTATTGCCATCTATTACTCTCTCTATCACCTAACTCTCAATAACTGTTATTTCGCTCTCGCTCTTGTAACTTTTTGTGCAGTAACGCTCTCACTTATAAGCTGTTGCTGCAACCACTCTCCTCTCTCATCGTATGCTCTAAGCATTTGCTCTGCACAGTGGTCTGATTGCTATTTGTTTTGAACTTTTTTTTCCCGAAGTAAAAAAAAATAAAAGACATAAATATGGAATTTTCTGTCGTCTGTGCCAAAAAAACCTGCCAGAAGCAGATCACCCATGACCAGCCCAATATCCCCTGCTGGCTTTGCGAAAGCGTAGTGCACGCAAAATGTGTAGGGATCTCGGGCCGTGTAGCAGACGCCATTTTCCAAAACAACGGCCTGCATTATAGTTGTGAGGAATGCCGTGCTGTGGAAAACGACATGCGTTCGTTCATGAGGCAGACGCGGAGTGGCTTCAAAGAGCTGATCGTAGGCTTTAAACAGCAATATGATTGGCTCTTGGCCATGGACACTCAGTTCAGTAGTATACAGCTGCTGGCTAAGTCTCCGAGGCGCAAGAAGTCAACTCCGCGGGACTTGCATGCACCGACTGCCTCATGTCCGCCGGCATCTGAAAAACTTACTCCGACCACTCCCTTAGTGCAGCAGTTGATTACGTTTGCTACTCCAAGGGCAACGATCGCTGCTGGTGATGCAGATTCGGGAGCCGAATGCGTCACTTCGGAGAGTATGCAGTTAGAAATGTCTGTAGAATCCGTGTCCATCGAGTCCGCACCCTTAACTATCCCCTCAGTTTCGCTCCCACCAGCTAATAGATGTCCAGGACCACCGGATACTGCCATCACAGGTACTGGGCCTGTGGTGCCGAAACCACTGGTAGGAGTCCCACCAAAGCGACAAGTTTTTGTCTAGCGGCTAGCCCCTGACCTCACATCCAATGATGTGACCGCTTTTATACAAAGCAAAATAAAAGCCGTCGGCTTAAAGGTGGAAAAATTTAACTTTTCTTACGCCAGGGAGATATCTTCCTTCAAGATAAGCGTCTCCCCAACTCAATTTGAAACCATTTGTCTCGCCAAGTTTTGGCCGGAGTATTTGGTCGTCAAAATGTTTAAGGCTAAGACAAAGAATAGGCCCCCCATAACTCTTCCCAGTAGTCAGACCAGTGCTCCATCTCCATCCTCATCTTCCACCTCTACTTCCACCCATCCAAAAAACTAACTTCCTCTCTTGTAGTTACCTGCCAGAATGCTAGAGGCTTGCGTAGTAAGCTCAGCACTCTTTTCCTTGAGAGTCTCGCATTCTCATCCCATGTTGTTGTGTTCACCGAGACCTGGTTAAAGCCGGACATCCTTAGTTCCGAAGTTTTGGCAGGTCGGTACACAATTTTTAGAAATGACCGTTTGTCTCGACGTGGAGGTGGGGTCCTTATTGCAGTGGACTCAAACTTCACGTCGGATTATTTCATGGTCCAGGTTCAACAAGACCTGGAATTCCTGTGCGTAAAACTGATTCTCCCAGGCTTTTCCATTTTCATTATTTGCTAGTATATTCCACCTTCCTTGGATATCTTAATATACGAGCATCACCTGTCCGCTTTAAAAACTGTTTCTTCCTCGCTATCAGATAAAGACCATATGATAGTTCTTGGTGATTTCAATTTGCCAGGTACTGTTTGGTCTTCGGTAAACGAGTCTAATAACCATGTGCCCATGTCACGACATGACTTTATCGACAGCTTGCTAGACCTATCCCTGTCTCAAGTCAACCATGTGAAAAATTCCTTGGGTCGATTGCTTGGTCTGTTCCTTGTCTCGGATCCGACCATAGCGTTGTTAACCCGAGCCCTCCCGCTCAGTATACCTGAAGACTCCTACAATCCTACATTCGAAGTGTCAGTCGATATTGGCCCTACTGTATTGGATCGAATGGGTAGGCTATCTGAACGTGTCCGCTGCTTTCGTAAAGCCGAGTTTACGAAGCTTAATAACCTTATTAGGGATTTTGATTGGTCCGCTCTGTACTTGTGCACTGAAAGGAACAAACATTTTTTACAATGTACTTGACACATTTTTTTATTCTTGTGTCCCACTTTCTTGTCTGGCTAGATCTGGAAAGCCTCCTTGGTTTACCAAAGAGTTATCCAGTCTAAAAAATTTAGAAATTTAGAAAATCAAGACTTTATACAAAATTTCGAGAAGTTGGTTCTCCCTCTTCTCTTTCTCACTATGTAATAGCTCGGTCAAATTTCTCCGTTCTTAACGCTCAATGCTATAAAAACTACCTATCTCGATGCAGGATACCATTTTCACAGGACCCTAAACAGTTTTACAGCTTCGTAAATAGTAAGCGTAGAACGTCCACACATCCATCCTCGTTATCTTTTCTCAATATGTCAGCAAACAATGATCAGGCAATTGCCGATCTTTTTTGCCAAAATTTTCCAAAACAATCTATTTTCATGAAAGCTACTCTGGTCAGCCGTATCCATACAGTTTTCCACGGTCGAAAGGCATTTTCAGCCCCTTGTTAAATGAAAGCTCACTGCTTCATGATCTTCGACTAGTTAAGCAAGTGTATTCACCAGTTCCTGACGGCTGTGTGCTCAGGTACTGTGCCGACGCTCTGTGTGGACCCTTGCTTAAACTATTCACCCTATCCATTAACTCTTCATGCTTCCCCCCCATCTGGAAGGAATCTTTTATTATTCCGCTCCATAAGAAAGGTAGCAAGTCTGATGCAAATAATTATAGAGGTATATCTAAGTTATCCGCTATTCCTTAAATGTTTGAAAAAATTTTAACTCCGCACTTGCAACATCTCTGCAAATCACTTATATCTCCGTCCAAGCACGGATTTATAAGACGACGATCAACAACCACAAATTTATTAGAGTTTACCTCTTTTATCATTAAAGGCTTTCAAGGTAACTTGCAGACGGATGTCATTTACACTGATTCTGAAAGGTCTCAAAGAGTCCTCTTCAAAAACACCTTCTCTTCACCGGTTAAGGTTACTTCTGGAGTACCACAGGGCAGCCATCTAGGCCCCCTACTATTCACACTCTTTATTAATGATCTGCCTTCAGTATTAACCAACTCTCGAGTACTCATGTATGCGGATGATGTTAAACTTTGTGTCCAGTATAAGGACATTTCCTTTCACTCTCGCTTGCAATCCGATCTCAATAACTTTCAATCATGGTGTTGTGCAAATATGTTACACCTAAATGCCTCGAAATGCAAAGTAATGACATTTCATCGCTCCAGCCCCCTTTTGGCTCCTTATAGCCTCTGCGGTATTTCTCTTGAGAGAATTACCTTGGTTGATGATCTTGGTGTTAAATTAGACCCAAACTTAAAGTTTTCTGAACACATTTCTACCATGGTAAATAAGGCCATGGGTGTGCTTGGGTTTATAAAGAGGTGGTCAAAGGAATTTGACGACCCCTATATAAGGAAGACTCTCTACATCTCGCTTGTTCGTCCGATTTTAGAGTACGGCTCTTGTGTATGGTGCCCCCAGTACAAAGTACACCAGGACCGTATAGAATCAGTCCAGAAAAATTTTTTTTGCTCTGCGTGGCCTTAACTGGGATGCAGGTTTAAGGCTGCCATCTTATTCTCGTAGATTGCTTTTAATAAACCTTCCAACCTTAGTTAGTCGTAGAAAAATGCTTGGTGTGATTTTTATGCACAACCTGATCAAGGGTGACGTAGATAGCCCTGACTTGTTGAGCCGCATAAACTTTACGATTCCTATTAGATCTACTAGAAACTTCATTCCTTTGTTCCTTTCGCTTTGTAGATCGAATTATTCCTTGCACGAACCATTTAGGGTACTTTGCTCGGGCTTCAATTCCATCTACCACATAATATCTCAAAACTTCTTGAGCGAATCATTGCCAAAAAGATCTCTTTCCTCATGAAGTCGTACATAAGCCCAAATCAGCATGCTTTTGTGCCGGGTAGATCAACGACCACTAATTTGGTAGCCTTCAGTAATTTTTGCACACATGCCTTTGAAAGGCATTCTCAGGTCGATGTAGTGTACACTGACTTTGCTAAGGCTTTTGACAAAGTCTCCCACTGTGCCTTAGTAGCCAAGCTGCATCGGTTGGGGATTCATTCGAGTATGCTTTGTTGGTTCATGTCGTATCTGGAGCAGCGAGAGTATGTTGTGTTGGTAAACGGAAAGCAGTCGGACCCATATTTGGCTACTTCCGGCCTTCCACAGGGAAGTGCTCTTGGGCCGTTGCTGTTTGCTATTTTCATTAATGACATATGTTTCAGCATTCAATCTTCTGAGCATTTGCTTTATGCTGATGATCTGAAAATCTTCTGTCCTATCAAAACTTTAGGCGACAGTATCCGTCTTCAGCGAGACCTGGATGCAGTCGCTCGTTGGTGCACACATAATTCTCTGCCTCTCAACATTAACAAATGTTACTTTGTGTCCTTTAGCAAGTGTGTATTCAATGTTCAGGCCTCATATTCGCTTGTTGGCCTTCCGCTCTTGAAGCATGCAGAGGCACTTGACCTAGGGGTCTTGTTCGATTCAAAATTTCTTTTTATCGAGCATTTGAACTTCATTTTGCCAAGAGCCTATACTATGTTCGGCTTTGTTACGCGTAATTCATCCCAGTTTTGGGACCCATATACGAGGCTAAGTCTTTATTCATTTTTTGTGCGCTCGCGCCTTGAGTATGCTTCGGTGGTTTGGAACCCCACTGGGGTCGTTCAAATTGCTCGTATCGAGAGATTGCAAAGGAAGTTTTTGAAGTTTGCACTCCAGCCTTTGCAATTTTCCGTTCCGTTGCCGTCCTATGAGTGCAGATGTCGCCTCGTGCATCTCTCCTCTCTCGAGGATCGAAGGACTATTGCGGCTCAGTTATTTATATACAATATATTAGTGGGTAACATCGATTGCCCTGACCTACTTGCTGGGATTAGCTTTAACACGCCTGCCAGGAGCCTTAGGGGCCATGCACTCTTTGTAGTTGATCTTCACCGGAATAATTACGGTAATAACGAGCCAATATGTAGGGCTCTTCGCCGGTATAATTCGCTACCTGCTGGGATGCAATTCGATTTTTGCCTTGGGAAAGGAGCCGTCAGACGGTTGCTTTCTGAGTTTTTCTTGTTTAATTGTTAGTTCCTCATTTTGTATTTACTTTTTAATGTAGAATTAAGTTAGTCTAGCCAGATAAGGTTTATCCGTTGGCGAATAAATAAATAAATAAATAAAAAATAAATAAATATCAACTACTAATTCCCTTCCTCTTCTTAAATCACTAATACTAACATACCTTTCCCGTAATTAGTTATATTTCTTAGCTATCTTTGCATGTTTAGCTCTTTGAGTTGTGTTTAGCTCTAATTTTCCTCGAATTTTAGTCTAACACCTATCTTTCCTGCATGCTCGCGATCGGTTCGGGAACACGCGTCGCGCGTCATGCGGCAGCGCTCTTGGTCGGTTGGGCGGAAGGAGGGCTGCGTTTCTCCCTGGGTTCCGCGCGTAACAGGCTTCGGCTTGGATTGTGCAATTGTGAAGTTTTGATAGTCAGCAATTGCACCAGTGCTTTTTCCCTGTGAAGAGCGATCGCATCGTTATCAGAAATCGCTGAAAAAGCGTTTATTGTTAACTCAGCGACAATATGAGATATGAGAATTAGAAGAAATTTCTATATTTTCAAAAGAAAGCTTATAAATATTAAAAGGACCAACTAAAAATTGGAGCTAGTTGAAAATCGCAATCTTTTTACTGGATTTTGCTCTTCACCAAATATGTAAATGAGTCCATCATATATTTAAAAACCTCAACGGAACTGGAATACATATCACAAGCTACAATTGATACAAAAGTGCTTCCGTATGTCGAAGATATTATCATATCCTATGAATACTCATCGGACTTTTCAGAATAATTGCCTTCTCTATTTTGGGTCAATGGATGGAATCTCTGCCACTTACCCTCAAAATATTCTTATACATGTGCTCAGATAACACTAGTCAACACGATTTTTCCCCAAGGAACAAAACGAACTTTTTCTAAAGATTTGGGGCTTAGAAATGGTTTGATGATATTTTTTTTTTCTATGGCGAACTTTTTTTGAAGAATTTTTGAAAACTGGTATTTTTTTTTAAGCTTTTTTAGAGGTAGCGTTGTTTTTTCACATAGCTCTAGACTTACGCTGGTGTAAAGATATTTTGCTATTTTGAAAAGTTAAACAGCTAGAGCAGCCCAACACTTGTGATTCAGCTTACCGTCTGGGAAATATAAAGCTTGAATGCAAAAGCGATTTTGGGTACTTTCCGGCAACTGGCCTTTTTGTGTATAGGTGCATTAATTTGGCGCGTTTAGGTACATAACCATACCATAATCTTAAAAAATTTAAACCCCAACTACAGAAAGCGGTTTGGCTGGGAAAAAAAGTTCGATTTCGGTAGTGTAATCAATAAGAAATGGCTCTTAATAATAAAAAACCGTCTCCAATCATTCCACCAATTTATATTGGATCGGTAAGCCATTCATGTTTAGCAAATAAACATTTGATGGGGATTGCGCGACATTTAAAAAACCTGCAATTATTAGTTTTTATATTTTTTGCATTAAAATGTATAGCAATTTCCTAATATCCCTGCAGTTGAAGAGAAATATGAAATTGTGTTCGAAATGAAAATTGCGTATGATATGAATTTAGTTTAATTTCTCACAGAACTTCTATGAAAAAAGAGAAGGAACGTGTGAGTCGCTTCGGGGACTCTACTTTTATACCCGTACTCAGTCAGTATATACATTTTTGAGCTTATGATTTATGTAGAATTTAAACAAAATTTACATTTTACGTTTTTGTACCCGTACTCAAAAAAGAGTTAGGGGTATATTGTATTTGTGGTAAAAGTGGATGTGCGCAACGCGGAGAACGAAACACAGTATCGTAGAGAATGACCATATCTACCAGATTGACGAATCTGAATCAATATGGATCATAATTATAACTAGAATGAAGAAATGTTCAGTTTCTTCCAACGCCTCCTACAGCAAGAGACCCGCTACTCATTCTCTTTCCGTCCCGCTGGCGGTAAAGATTTAAAATCTAAATGGTACAGCGATTAAGAATACATACATTTGGTAGCATTCTTGGCCAAAAAGAATTAAATTAACAAAAGAAGACCAAGTATAAGTTTGACGTTGATTTGAAGACCAGGCTACACAAATAAATAAATATATAGTATCGAGAAGTACCGACGAAGTAGTAAAATGCAGTCAACATGTTAAGCATGAGTTTGGCTGGAAAATTTTAAAATGCAATTTTTATGGGCTTCTGGTGTGTGGACAGCAAAGCAAAGCGTTCGTGGGCGTAAAAAAAGTTGCTTGAGAAAAACTAAAAATAGACAAACGAGAAGGAGCGTGTGAGTCGCTTCTGGGGACGCGGCTCTATTTATACCCGTACTCAGTCAGTATATACATTTTTGAGCTAAAATTTTAGAATTAAAAAAAAAACGAGAAGGAACGTGTGAGTCGCTTCTAGGGACGCGACTCTACTTATACCCGTACTCAGTCAGTTATACATTTTTGAGCTTATGATTTTTTAGAATTTTAGAAAAAAAAAAATTTTACATTTTACATTTTTTTGCTACATCTGTTATCTACATCTACATCTACAATATATATTTTACATCTAACATGTAGATTATAGATGTACCATTCCTATTCTACATCTCCTCCGCTAGGGGTTGCTCGCGCACTGAACGCGGCAGAGTGTGCGAGCGAGAAGGAGAATGAGTTGCGTTGTCGTGCGCGGGAGGGGGAAGGGGAAGCAACTGAAAATTAATTTCTTCATTCTGGCTATAATTATGATTCGATCTGATTCAGATTCGGCAATCTGGTAGATATGGTCATTCTCTACGATACTGCGTTTTTAGTTTTATCGTATCTTTAAAATTGTGGCTGCCACAGATTTTCGTCCTTTATGGGTCGGAAGGGGGCGGGGCGAAATTTGAAATACACTTGTAGCAGTGTGATATCACATGAGTCAAGAAACAAAATTTGGTTCCTCTAGCTTTTATAGTCTCTGAGATCCAGGCGTCAAACAAGACGGACAGACGGACAGACGGACAGACGGACAGACAGACATGGCTCTATCGACTCGGCTATTGATGCTGATCAAGAATATATATACTTTATGGGGTCGGAAAATTTTCCTTCTCTGCGTTACACCCATCCACTTTTACCACAAATCTAATATACCCCTTAACTCTTTTTTGAGTACGGGTATAAAAATTACATATTAAATTTTTTGGCTACATCTGTTATCTACATCTACATCCCATCTACAATGTATATTCTACATCTAACATGTTTATTGTAAATGTACCATTTATATTCTACATCTCCTCCGCTAGCGGTTGCTCGCGCACTGAAAACGGCAGAGTGTGCGAGCGAGAAAGAGAATGAATAGCGTGTCTCTGGCTGCGGAGGCGGGGAAAGCAACTGAAAATTTCTTCATTCTGGCTATAATTATGATCCGATCTGATTCAGATTCAGCAATCTGGTAGATATGGCCATTCTCTACGATGCTGCCTTTTCAGTTTAATCGTATCTTTCAAAATGTTCCTGCCACAGATTTTCGTTTTTTGTTAGGGCGGAAGGAGGCGGGGCGAAATTTTGAAATATACTTGTAGCAGTGGAATATCACATGAGTCTGGAAACCAAATTTGGTTGCCCTAGCTCTTATAGTCTCTGAGATCTAGGCGATTAAAATTTTATTTTGTGTCCTTATATTTTTTGTGCATATTTGCATTAACAAGGCATCATTAAAAGTATAAAAACAAAGTCAGGATGATTTAATGATGCATTGCCTTGAATTTGACACCATTATCTGGGCAATTCAGATTGTGCCCTTTTTATAAACAATTTTTATTTAAGCCAACCTTAAAATTTGATCTGATAAAATTGGTCAGAGCAAAAACAAGAAGTGAATTCAGCTGTGGTGGCCTGAAATGGCTATCGATAAGTCTCTGTTAAACATAACAGAAGCCTTTTTCTGTGAGCTGGTACTAATGCGTGGGTATAACCGCAGTAAATTTGGCGCTTAACATTACAAAGAGTAAACAAATTCACAAAATATGGATTCCACAGCGCCTTGAAATGAAAAGTATGACTTTTTGCAGAAAAGTAAAACATAAAGTGAATGTGAAAGCCGGAGCCTGTCTGAATGTTCATAAAAATCTATCGAAATACGGCTGAGTTAAAATTGGTTGGCCAACCCAATCCTAATCCTGTTTTCGTAGATTAATGGGGGAAAAATGTCATTTCAAGAACATATTTCTTGAGAAAACTGTTGAAGAACTGAGCTTTTTTAGTAGCGTAGTTTGGCGATATGTTAATTAAAGAGACGATGATTGTTCAGTTTATACATGGAAAGTTCTTTGTATTCATTATATATAGTATCGAACAATACCTTAAGGTGAGCGGATTTAAAGCGATACGATTTTATAGCGATAACGAGAGCAAGATGAGTCAGTTGCAGACTGTGTCTGATTGAAGAACTAGAATCAAAGACGGTGTGTAATACCAAGTGAGTGAATTGAAGCGCAGGCGGGCAGAAATTTCCGTGCCCTAATTCGAGGCTTCGGCTAGAACGCGAGAGAGAAATCGCGAGATAGAGAGAGCAATGACGAAAGAAAAGGAAAAAGGTGCAAGAGGAAGATACCAAAGAAGGGTTTAAGAAGAAGGCTGCTGCAGTGCGGAGCATATCTAAGTATGTAGATGACAATGTGGGCTTCCAGTGGGCTGTGCAAATGACGAACAATGCTTAGGATTTACTGCTAATATCGGGCTGTGTGATTAAACAAAAACATTTTTTGTTTCCAACTAACTGTTAACATTTTTAAAAAACCTAAAGACTCTATGTAGATTTTATTTTAATTGCAAGCCTAACATTATATTTAAACCTTTTACAACTTTTTTTCAGGACCTGTATGAAAATGTGGACTATGGCGTTTTATACCCTAATACTAAAATCAAAGTAAAAGTGAATCCTTCTGGAGTTGTAATGCTCAAAGGAGAAGTTCAGTTTCCAAATTTAATGTAATGTTTGTTTTTTTAGAAATTAGTTACACATTCATAAAATAAACTAATTGGTACAACTTTATAGATTCAGTTTTCAATTTAAGGTTATATTATAAATTTCTTAATTTACAGTTAACAGTTTTTATTTATTTACAGAACTGTAGCCTAAGATTAATCCTAAATAACAATTTTTATTTTTATAGCCAGAATTTACAAGGCCTCCAGGCTGGTATCTCAGGCTGAGATATGCATTAGTCTGTGCAGGGTCCTGAATTACAAGTTATTTATAATTCACGAGGACTTTATTGGGAAAAACGGGGACTTTGCCAGCAACTGAAATAGAAATCACAACACTTTTTGGTTCTTTTAATTTTAATGGGTTTCTTTATTCTTCCGTATTATTATTCTACCCGGTTATGTTATGTATTATGTTATTTTTAATTGTTCTACGACGCGTATGGTGGTTTGACTTGCGTGTTTGTTATTTGCCTGACTGCTACGGCTGGTGGACTCGCTGCCTGCGATGGCTGATTGACTGCCTCCTACGATGGCTGGTGGACTGCCTTTTTCTTCATGCAAGGCAGTGCCTTTTATAGATCGGGCGGCCTTCCATTTTCCCATGAATGTCTTACAGATATATTATTTCTACTCCAGAATGTGGGAAGGGTTCTTACATAAATATATATTGCCGAATTATAGTCTGCGCGTGCAGACGGGCTGATCGGTAACAGAAGGTTACCTAATCATTAGCCCTGCAGTCAGTGCCCAATATTCCCGGTAAGAAAAGTCGGAGACTGCTGACTGGCTCGCGCATGTGGGGGGTTTGGCCGGTAATCGAGGGTTACCTAAGCAATCGCCTCCCAACAAGTGTCCAATGTCCCAGGTAAGGTGATCGGTGTGCACCGGTACCGTGGGAAAGGAATTTCGTTGGCACTTCGGGAATATATATTGTTAGGAATATTTATTTATTTAATATTATTTTAGGTACTTATTGCGTCCAGGCATTATCGAATCTGCGGTGCTATGTCGGGTGGCCAAGGATCCGTCGGTAGTTCTGGGTCGTCTTCGGTGGGTTCGGTGGCTCCGGGGTCAAAGGTTTGATTCGGGTTTTTCGGAAGGATGGGTTTGTCAAATGTGCTTGACGAATCGATGCTCCGGTGGTAATCGCTTATATGGGCGATGATCGGGGAGGCGTTGGACGTGGGTAGAGTAGTTTTGTAGCTCTGGCGGAACACTTGGGTGGTATTGTCTCCAGACTGGTGCATGAACTGGATGGTCTTGACGATGTCTCTTTTGTTGGACCAATGGCTTGTTTGGGCGACGGATGCTTGGGTCTGCGGCCACGGCTCCGGGACTGGTTCCGGCTCATGTTCGGCTGGATCGGCGGCTTCGGAGTCAGATGGCTGGCTGGGGTCTTCGGGTAAGAGGGTTGTGTCGAAGGCGCTGTGCGTTTCGATCCTCCGTTGGTAGTCGCTTATGTGGGCGACGATGGGTGTGGTGTCGACCATGGGTACGATATTTTGGTATGCCGGGTGTAGTACTCGTGTTATACTACAGCCACACTGGTACGTGAACAGGTGAGTCGCGATAGCGCCTCTGGTATCGCAGCAACGACTTGTGTGGGCGACGAAGATCTCAGACATGGCTCGAGGCATGCCTCTTCGATCTGTCTTCGATCTGGGCTTCCTGTGTCGAGCGCCGGGTTCAAGTGTGTTTGTCTCGTGTGTGAGATCCTCGTGGTTTGTTTGGGATGCGTGTTCCCTGTTGTGGGCCTAGGACGCGGTTGCTCCGTAGTGACCGTGAGACTCGTTTTCCCGATTGATTGGTTGCTGTTTGCTGGTGTTGACCTTGGATTCGTGTTCTCCGTAATGTGCCGTTGCTTCGTATTCGTTGCGATTGGTTTGGGTGTCAAATGGTGCGTTGCGTTATTGGGTGCCGTGAGCGTTGTGGTAGGTCGTGGACGTGGGTTCGTTGCGATTTGTTGAAGTTTCTGGTATCGAGGTTCGGCGTCTTGTACGTGGATGGTTGTAAGCACGGGTTCAGTGGGCATGGGGTGACGGTCTCGTAGCTGTAGCAGCGTGGAGCCGCATTGGATCGTCGTTTCGGTGGCACCTAGGAAGTCCATGCCGACAATGACTTGTCCCAACATGTTTGGCAGGACCAGGAGCGGGATTGGAACCTCTCGTTGATCCAGCTTGATGGAGGCGTCGTTCCCAGCTAGTCCCGTGTCAGTTGGGGACGCATGTCGTTTCCCGACGTATTCTGGCGGCAGCAATCGACGGTCCGTGTGCCGCGTTTGCCACATTCCCAGCAGAATAGGATCGAGGGACTATGGCAGTCGTATGCCGCATGCCCGGCTTCACCACACCGGCGAAAGGCGGTGCGTGGGTTGGCGATGGGGGTCGTGATGATGCGAGGTGCTATATCGGGATTCGTACTGTTTGGTTGAGCTGGCGGTCTCCCTGGTGTGTCTGTCGACTCCCAATGTGGTCTCCGAAATGGCGTCCACTGCGAGTCACTGTTCCTCTGCTCTGTAGCTGGCCTTGGGTATCTTGGCGTGTTCCGCGGGGGTGCGAAAGTGGTCGGAATGGTCCGCTCTTGGATGCTCTCGAAATCTGTGGCCAACAGTGTGAGCTGCTCTAAGCTTTGTAGTTCGTGTCGGCGCACGTACATCTGATATGCTGGCAGCGCGTTGTCATAGATCCTGTTCAGTTCCTTGGCTGCGTCGTACCTGGCGTGGTGCATGAGTAGACGTATCTCGATAAGGAAATCTTTGAACAGTTCCCCCGCCACTTGCTTGCGGGCTCGGATCTGGTCTTCCAATCGTTCAAAATACCGTGATGGCAAGAAGAACGTTAAGAATTCCTGGCGGAAATTTTCCCATGAGGAACTTTGTAGGCGGCTGGTGCGGAACCAACGGCTGGCACGGTCTGTGAGCAGTTCGGCCATGGCCCGGGCCGGACTAAGGTGTTACTCGACCCGTGCCAAGAGTCAGCCTGGCTGGGGGCCCGGTATAAAACTAGCCCAGTCGTGAACGGAGAGCTCAGGGACTTGGCAGCCCCCTGTTCTAATTATGCCTTACCCGGGTAACGCAGAGCTCTGCCGGGGTGGACCGTTCCCCTTCTCTGCAGCTCGTGGGAATTTTATGGAAAAATACGAAAATATAAGCAATAACAAAAACAAAAACGAGAGAGGCACTCCCCAAATGCCTGCAGGGAGAAATCCCAAGCGGGAGAAGGCAGCGGCCCAAAGGCCTGGCCCGATCCGCTCAGACGCAGGAAAGACCTGCATGGCGAAGGACGCGTTTATGAATCCGGGTGGGTCCCATCCCGAACCTGGGATGGGTGGAAAGCCAACACACAAAACGGATACCATGGTAGGGCAGCTAAGCAATATTGCGGCTGCTCAACCTTCCGGTGAAGCGGCGGGTGATGGCTTGCCATCAACCAGTGTCCAAACCAGGAAATATAGCTATGCCGAAAAGAGGAGTGCTGGGCACATACTCCGTCGGCAGAACGCCAGCCAGGAAGTCAGTCCAACAGCAGACTGGCTGAAAAAAGTGGAATGGGCCTCGGCGGTGTTGCCCAACTTCAGTGTGGAGCCACAGAAGGTCGACGCACAACCGAAGAGGCAGCGCTCTCAAGAGACGCCCGGACCTGCCGCGAAGCGCTCCAGGGTGATACCAAACGTATCCTTCGCGCAGATTGCCAAGGAGAGGACGCTGATAGGCGTTCTCGACAAAGGCAGCGCGGAGGGGAAAATACCCAGAAGCCAATGGAAGTGGGTGGAAGCGGCACTGGCCGACCGCTGCTTCGAGCTTCTCGAGAAGGATCCCGGGCCACCCCCAGTCTGCAAAGACATGGGATGGTTCCAGGGGAGCATTAAAGTGGTGGCCTGCGAAGATGAGCGCTCCGTGAAGCTATACAAAGCTGCGGTGGCGCAAATAGGAGAGGTCTACGCTGGGGCGAAGCTCGTCGCTGTGGACTGGAGCGAGGTGCCCAGTAGACCGAGGGCCCGTATATGGGTGCCGGCCACCTTTAAGGAGCCCGAGCGGATCCTCACGATGTTGCAGAGATGCAACCCTACACTGCCAACCTCAGATTGGAAGGTGGTCAAAGTGGAGGCATCAAAGGGCCCCACAAATCAGGCAGTGGTAGTCCTAAACAGGGAATCGCTAGCCCCGAAAGAAGCATGAAGGTCTACAAGTCGGATGCAGCGGCCGAGGCGCGTTCTGTCAACAACCCAGTTGAGCAGGACGTTGCCTCGGAGATCGAGGCACCCGAAGTAGACCCGGAGCCGGAGCCGGCCCTGGAGAGCTACTCCTCGGAGACGGAGCTGATGCTCGATTTTGAGGCGCTGTGTCGGGACGATATCCTCGACGACTCTGACGCCGATATAACAGTGGTGGAGAATGATTCCAACGAAGTCTCTGAGGCTTCTGCAGATAAATCTCCACCACTGTAAAGCAGCATCAGCTGCCCTAATACTCCGCTTAGCCGCAAGCGGAGGGGACATAGTCCTAATCCAAGAGCCCTGGGTGGTAGGAGGCAGGGTCTGTGGATTAGCGACGAAGGACTACAACCTGATTGTAAAATTAGAACCTGCATACTAGCAAGAAAGCACTTAAATATCTTTCTGCTCCACAATTTTAGCAATGGCGACAACACGGCGGCTAGCCTAGAGCTACAAGGGACACGCCTGAACCTGGTGTCGTCCTACATGGCTCACGAGGAAAGCGATCCTCCCAGTGACCTTGTTCGCAAGATAGCCAGCGATAGCGAGAGGTCGGATACAAGCCTATTAATAGGCTGCGATGCCAACGCTCACCACACCCAATGGGGGAGCTCGGATACAAATGTGAGGGGTGAGTCACTTTTCAGCTTCATCCTAAACTCCAACCTAATTATTGGTAATCGGGGTAATGACCCCACTTTCATCATAAAAAACCGTCAAGAGGTTATTGACCTCACTCTACTGTCTCACAAGCTGTCAGACATAATGAAAAGTTGGAGAGTCCTAGAGGACCACTCCTTCTCCGACCACAGGTACATCGAGACAATCCTATCGCTCAAAAGCACCACACCCACAAACTATACTAATCCCAGGAAAGCCAACTGGGATACATATAGTGCAAAAATGGAGGAATTACTCCCCCCCCTAGAACCAAAATTCCCGGACACACAAGACGATCTTAATCGTCTTGTGGACAATTTCACGGAAGCTTGCAATAAGGCCTTCATGGCAGCTTGCCCCCCAACCAAACCAAGAGGGAAAAAGAAGCCCCCCTGGTGGTCTAAACATATAGATACCATCCGGAAAGACTGCAGGACTCTCTTTAACAGAGCCAAAATCAGCAGCGAGGAAGCGCACTGGGAAAATTACAAAAGTAAGCTAACCCTATACAAAAAAGAAACAAGGAGAGCAAAAAGGGCCTCTTGGCAAAAATTTTGCTCCGAAATTGAAGACACGTTAGAAGCCGCAAGGCTACGCAAGATCCTGTCAAAAACATCCCCTTCGGTGGGATATCTCAAGAAAACGGATGGTACGTGGACAAACTCTAGTGAGGACTCCCTACACATTCTACTCGATACTCATTTTCCTGGGTGTACGACCATCGAGCCGGCAGACACCCCAAGTGAAGGCCCGGAAACCTCGATGGTGCACATCCTCACAAAACGGAATATTAGCTGGGCAGTAAACAGCTTTAAATCCTTCAAATCGCCTGGCCCGGACCAAGTCATTCCGGCTCAGTTACAAAAAGCCGGGGACATGGCCATCAACTGGCTGCAAAGTATCTTCAGGAAGATACTGACAGTGGGAAAAATCCCCCGCGCTTGGCTAAAGGCTAAAATAGTCTTAATCCCCAAAGCAGGGAAACCCTCACACACAACCCCAAAAGACTTCAGACCAATAAGTCTATCGTCCTTTCTTCTCAAAACCTTTGAGAGACTAGTCGGGCTGCAGCTGAGGACAACCATAAATCCTCAGTGGCTGTCTGGCGCAAGGGGGGGCGGCTGCAAGGTGGTAGCATACGCGGACGACGTTGCCATTATTTTCCCGGGAAAATTCCCTCAAACACTCTGCGATCTAATGACCGCAAAGCTCGCGCGACTCTCAGAATGGACAGAGTCGCGTGGACTGGGAATTAATCCCTCTAAAACGGAACTTGTGTTGTTTACAACCAAATACAAAATCCCGTCCCTCAACCCCCCAATACTAAACGGATGCAGGCTCTCCTTCAGCGACAGTGCCAGTTACTTAGGGTTGGTAATTGACAAAAAACTTTGCTGGAACCTGAGCATCAAAGACAGAGTGAAGAAGGCTACGATAGCCCTCTACACTTGCAAGAAGGCCATTGGGCTAAAATGGGGCATGAACCCAAGAATAGTCCAATGGATTTACCTGGCAATAGTTAGACCAATACTACTCTACGGAGTCGCAGTGCGGTGGCCTGCCCTATCGAAGGGGACCATCACTAAACAGCTGGGCAAGGTGCAGCGCAAGCAGCCCTATGCATCAGTGGAGCTCTAAGCACAACACCAACGGATGCGCTAAATGCTATCCTATGCCTGCAGAGCCTTGACCTTGCAGGTAAGGAGCAGGCAGAAATGGCAGCAATCCGTCTTAGAGACTCTGACCAATGGGTGTCACATCACACCGGTCATGCGTCCATCCTAAATGGAAACAAAATCGTCCCCACAAAAACGGACTACTGCGTTCCGAGGGAGTATACAGATACCCCCTTCGAAACAATCATCCCTCACAGAAAGCAGCTCAGTCATAAGCTCCCTTACGGGACACTGGCTAATAGGCACACATGCAAACAGGCTGGGCGCCCCATATAACGACTTCTGTCGAAGCTGTAGAGATGAGGACGAGGAGGAGACTGTGGAGCACCTGTTCTGTTCCTGTCCGGCTCTCAGTAGAAGGAGACTGCAATACTTGGGCGCTCCTTTTCTAATTGACATTTCGGACATGTCTACAATCAGTCCCAGACGGATCGCAGGCTTCATAAGGGCATCCGGATGGGATAATGGATAACATAGGGTCTTACGAGGGAGAAGGGAGCGATATAGGCGGTATCACAACGGGCCGAAACCGGCCTAGGTGTCGGGTCTCTGACAATCCCGACAGCCGCCTCCACCCAACCCAACCCATGGCCCGCGACAGATGGTTTGTGTCCACCCCATACGAGAGCGCGCGTTCTTCGAGCAGTTCGATGAATGATAGAGGGTCATCTTGGCCGTCAAACTGGATTCCCCACTTTCGGATGCGTTCGGCCATTGGTGCGGCGTGGTTGTAGTGGTGCCCTTCCATGGGTCGGTCGATCGCTGGCAAGGCCCTCGGTACGGGCGCTGGGTGGGTCTCGGTAGCTAGGGGCCTTGGAAACGGGGCTGCAGGAGTATGCGGTATTCGGTGGCTGCGGGGACTCGTAATCCGGTCCTAGGATCCATTTGGCGAGTGTCGGATGGTTCAGGAGTAGTGGGCAGTGGTGACTTGGAGCGAGAGCGTGAGGCTGGTTTGGCATAGTGCCTCTCGAACTCTCCTAGGCGAACCCAGGCTTCTTGCGCGAGTGGCCCGGCGACTAGTGCAGCAAAGTTCTTTCGGCGTTCATCGACCGTTCCTTCGCTGCCAAATCCGAATTCTTCGGCGAGGACTTCTAGTTCGTCCCGACGGAGTTTGTGGATCCAGCCGGTGCTGACCCCTGGATTGGAAAAATGTCCCGCAGGGTATGTCTCCTCTGGTTGTTCATCGTCGTGATGTTCCATGCTGATTTCTGTTGATTTTTGGGCACTGAGTCACTGTTGAACGGCATACAGTGGAGGATACAGTGGACACCAAACAGATAAGTATTTACAATGTGGTTGAAGCAAATACTGATATAGACGTCCCCTCGCAGTACAGAGATGCCGTCCAATCGATGATTCAGGATTTTAACGAAAATAAGCAGACTGCCGTGTGCCCGATCATGCCGTTTCGACATGCGCCGAGTCGAGTTGCCATCAGTTTCAGTTTTCATACGTTTTATTGGCTATGTATTTCAAAACCTCATAAATGAAAACATTCTAGACTTGTACATGGACGATACCGTTATACACGCCGAAACCGCCGACGAATGCCTGGGAAAGCTGTAGAAGGTTTTTGATGCAGCAGCTGAATACGGGCTGAAGATGAAGTGGAAGAAATGCAGATTCCTGCAGTACACCATTACATGTTTGGGCCATCAAGTTGGAGGAGGAGAAATCAAGCCTGGACTATAGAAAACCAAAGCCATCAGAAAGTTTCCGATGCCGCAAAACATAAAGTCTGTGCAGTCCTTTTTAGAATAAACTGGTTTTTTTCCGTAAATTTATAAAAAACTATTCACTAATCGCAAAACCATTAACGGATCTGCTGCGAAAATATGTCCACTTTAAAATAGGTCTGGAGGAGCAGCAGGCGGTCGCCATACTAAAGGAAGCATTGGTGAATGAGCCGGTGTTTAGACTCTATAGCAGGAATGCAAAAACCGAGATTTATACTGATGCGTCGAAGGACGGGTTCGTAGCCGCGCTGTTACAGTGGCACGAAGGACAATTGCATCCGGTCTTATTCTAGAGTAAGAAAACGTCAGAGTCTGAATCACGACAGCATAGCTATATACAGGAAGCCAAAGCTATTTTTCTCGCATGCAGTACATACTTGGAACTAACTTTAAGCTCGTAACTAATTGCGCCGCTTTTACGCAAACGTTAAGCAAGAAGGACTTTCCGCGTGAGGTAGCCCAATGGGTTTTGTACCTGTATGTATGATTTCCAAGTAGAACACAGGGCAGGAGAACGTCTGAAGCATGTGGATTGCCTGAGCCGATACCCAATTGATGTGATGATGGTATCGTCGAAGGTCACAGCAAGAATTAAGAAAGCCCAACAGGAGGATACGATGATCAAAGAGTTTCCGAAATTCTGAAAAGTAAGCCATATGACAACTTTAAATTGAAGGCTGGTCTTGTGTACAAGGTTGTGAAAGGCACGGATTTTCTGGCGATACCGAAATCACTAGAGAGAGAAATAATAACCGAGGCTCACAACGCAGGACACTTCGCCGCCCAAAAAACAATGCATGCCGTACAGCAGAGCTATTGGATCCCACATAAGGAAGGAAAAGTACTGCAGATCATAGGGAACTGTATGAAATGCGTAATCTACAACAAAAAGCTTGGCAAAAAAGAAGGATTTTTGCATCAAATCGACAAGGGATCAGAGCCGCTTCATACTCTACATGTGGATCACCTGGGGCCGATGGATGCTACTTCATAGCAGTACAAGTACATCTTTGCGATGGTGGATAGCTTCAGCAAGTTCGTATGGATGTATCCCACGAAAACAACAGGCGCAGACGCAGTTCCCAAGAAGTTAAGGGAATGGTCTGATATCTTTGGAAATCTGGCTCGGATTGTAAGCGATCGTGGAGCAGCATTTACGTCTTCTAGTTTTGAGGAGTTTGTGAAGGAAGAGAACATCGAACAGGTATGGGGCACCACAGGGGTGCCAAGAGGCAATGGAGAAATTGAACGCGTAAACCGATCTATTCTGCATCATTTCAAAATTGTCGTCGGAGGAACCTGGAAGATGGTATAAGTTCGTACCCCGAGTTCAGAGGGCTATTAATAGCACTGTTCATGGATCTACAAAGCATTGTCCATTTGAGCTGATGATCGGTGTAAAAATACGTTGTGGACCAGATAGCGATATACTTCAGCTAATAAAAAAGGAGATGGTTGATAATTTTGACGACGAAATACAGAAGATGCGACAAAAAGCAAAAGAAAACATTCAGCAGGCCCAGAAAATATACAAGAAACAATTCGATAAAAAGCGGAAATGCGAGTACGGATACAAAGTCGGAGATCTAGTGGCCATAAGTAGAACACAATTCACAGCTAGAAGAAAGATGGCTAGCGAATTCTTAGGACCATACGAAGTAACCAACGTGAAACGAGGCGGACGCTATAATAATCGAAAAGCAGCAGACGTCGAAGGACCAAATAATACGACCACGAGCAACGATAATACGAAACAATAGAGATTTTCGGTAAAAAACGAGGACGCATGGTCATCAGGGACTGATGACTAATCAGGATGACTGAATGTTACAGGGAGTGAGCAAGTCGGCCAACTGAACGAGCATTGGCTAACAGCAGTCACAGCAGAGCAGCAGCGGTAACAGTAGATCAACAGCAGTAGCAGCAGAACGAGAAACAACAGCAGATAAGCAGCAAAGCCAGAGGAAGAACACAGCAGAGAAGAAGATCAGAAGAAGGAGAGTAGTAAGAAGATAACCGAAGCAGACGGACGTAGCGTTGACAGAAACCCAACTATTCTTACCATTACCTGTGCACCGCGATATAATATCAATAAACTATACCTAAATAACAACTTACATACATATATGTATTTAGCAAGGGGGCGTGGCTTGGCTAATCTAAAATTTACGCATTTATACCATATGAATGTGTTTGTTAATTGTAAGCTAGTAAGAATTTAAAACAAAGAATATATTGAGCAACATCTCTGCTGCGTTCTCCAATGGCCGATTAGTTAGCATGGGTTAAATTGGAAAATAACTAATATCTCATAAAAGGTGCAATTGTGGTAATGGTTTTTTCTTTTGTTTGTTTGCTGAATATCACCACTATTTTTTCGTTCAGACCAATGCCCGGCCAAATATGGCCTTTTTTTATATTCCGCAAAAAATGGAAAATAGTGCAAAAAATTACGTTTTTTAAAGAAATGTAATAAAATATAATCGGAAGAAATATGTCATTTTTTGTCTTAATTCATATTTAAGATTTGTTCCTTAAATTAGGGAAACAAAATTTGTTCTCCTAACTTGAGTACTTTTTGAGAAATATGCATTAGCCTTTGCCTTTTAAGCACGGTTTTCTTCATTTTTTCAAAAACATAAAAATGGTCCAACTTTAAACAATGATTATAAATCTTGAAATTTTTTTTAAATTATAAAATACTTGTTTTGAATAGCTTGATCAATTTCTAATTGAAGTGTAACAAAAGTTTTCCCAAATTCAATAACGCGATATCCGACTTTTGCAATGAGCTTTTGGAAAAAGACCCTATGTATCTCCAACACTCTCTACTTCATAGCGCCCGTGTTCCTTGGTAGCAGCCACTTTATAAGCTCTTAAGAATTTTCTTTTCTTTCTTACGTTTCAAGTCAAAAACTCTTTTATTTTCTTCTTGCAGTTTCACAATGTTTTCTCGGGCTTCACTACAAATCTGTTCACGCTCTTGTTCAGCTAAACGCATATCTACTCCTGTTAATAGCTTGAATGGAGTAACTTTGGTGCTTCTAAGCTCAGTACTATTAATGTTCTGCTGGACTACCTACGTACTTATACCAGGCAGCTGGACTGTCATAACTAAGCTTTGACAACATGGGTACAACCAGCTTATGCAGCCTCTCAACCTGTCCGTTCCCGCGTGGCCCACCGGTTGCAATCAGTAGGTGTTGAATATTGTTCGATTCGCAGTACTTTCTAAATGCGTGTGACGTAAACGCAGTGCCCCTATCTGAAACAATACGGTGCAGATTTCCAGAGTTTACCGCTTGTTTTTCCAAACTGTTGAAGACCTCATCTACCCCAGTGCTACGAGTTGGGTAGGGTCAAACATATATAGAAAACCCGTCAACTACAACTCATATGTGGTTATAACGCTTATTAGTTAGTTCCATGGGTCCGACATGATTGACATGGTAGGTTACAAATGGAACGTTCCCCTTGTCTATAGATATCAGAAATCCTTCCTTTTTCCCTGACTTTGCATTAACTATAATGCACCTAACACAACTATCAATGATTCGTTCGACCTTATCTTTTATCTTCGGAATAAAGTATGACTTTTCTATTAAATCTATCGTCTTCTTAGCTGAAAAGTGCCCTTGACTATGCGCATTCGAAATGATTTCGTTCTCCATTACTGACAGCACTAACAACTAGCTCCCGATTTGTAACCTTCAAAGGAATATCGTTACGAATATAAAAATCTTCGTAGCCTTCATTCCCTACTATGCTCCTAGCTACCTTAATGCAATCGTCGTTCAATTGAGTTACCTTCAAACGATGTGCTAATGCATCTGTAAGAAAGTTACAAGAGACTCGACTTAGCGCATCGGCATGCTTCATTATCAACCCCGAACGGCGCTCTATATTATAATTGAAGTCCTGCAAATATAATGCCCAACGAGCTACTCTGAGTGGAACTTCCTTTTTATTCATGGTCATTTTACAGTCATTACAGTCCGTTATGATGGTAAAATGAATACCTAACACATAAACTCGCCACATAATTAGAGCTCCTATGATCGCCATACTTCTAGCTCATAAGAGTCGTATTTTTCCTCAAACGGTGTTGTTCTCCGGCTCATATATTGAAGAGGGTGAAACACACTGTCCATAGGATCCATTTGCAATAAGACTGCTCCAAATCCGTACTTGGACGCGTCAGTGTGGATTTCGGTTGCTAAATTGGGATCGTAAAGTTTCAATACTGGCTCGCTAATCAATGCCAACTTAAGCCACTTGTTGTTTTTCTCCAAACTCGTACTTTGACTCTTTTCTCAGTAAATCCGATAAAGGCCTGGCGACTGTAGCGTATCCGTGAATTTCATAAAATATGAAGTCAAACCTAAAAATCTTTGGATACCTTTCTTATCTCGTGGTAAGGGAAATTCTTTCACAGACTGAATCTTTTCAGTTCCTGGTGTTCTCGTTCAATACTGAATAATGTATCCCAGTAAACTTACTTTCCTCTGCAATATTTGGCATTTTCCCCAATTGATTGTGAGGAATGATATCCTCACACGCATGGACCCTAAGGGGTTAAGGTCTATCCGGGTTGCCCGGATAACCGGATATCGGCGAATTGACCGGGAGGGGCTCGCTCAACGGGACAACGGAGAGAGACCCGCGATCAGAGGGCGCTGCCAGGGAGAATAGAGGAGCGCGGAAGAGAGACGGGATATTGGGATCGAACCGGCAGTGGTCCAGCGCATGACCATTTATGGCCATGCGATCACGCCACCGGTTTGGTCTCGTACGAAGCAGATGGAGAGCATCAGACTGGCCGATGAAAGATTACAGCCGACGCCCGGAGGAAAGTCCCGTTGTTGCTAGGAAGCAACGGCCACGGCCGTGCGCCAACAAGGGGATAAAAGGAGGCCCGCGACAGCGGCTCGGGACAGTCAAGTGCGGAGAGTGCAAGTGCGTGTATTGGCGAATACCAAGGAAAGTCGGAAAGTTATCTAAAAGTGTCAAGAGAAAGGACCTGGTGTACTGCTCGCTCGACGGAAGGATCCATTGAGAGCGAACGTGTCGTGTGCGAACTGAGTACGGCGGACTTGGGCCTAACGCTAGGAATCGTAGTCGTACCAGTTCTTAGAGCCGACAGTGCCACGCTTGGGGATTCCGAGGAACGGCGCGTGGTCGAGAAGGACCGATAGTGATAGTGACCGTAGTGATAAACCAAAGAATAGGCTAAGTCGTCGTCTTCAAGCATACTTCCTAAGATACCAATAAAGAACTCGTGTGTGCCAACCAAGTCTTTCTACTTGTCCACCAGGCAACACCCAAATTCGTTGCAACGAACCCACCGGCCGCTGAGTACGCCAAGCGCACATAAGGCGAACAAACGGTTCGTTACATGATACGCAAACCATTTTCCGAGGCTACCGCTGATACCATTTTATTTTCCGAAGATCTTCTTCATTATCTTGGCTAAGTATTATGACATCATCCATATAAAGTACGACAACGTTGCTTGCTACAATCTCCCTAAAAACTGACATTATAAACCTGGTGAAAATGATTCACATTGACATTGCCGGATACAAATGTATGAAAGAATGAAAATAACATGAAAACATTAAATATTCCAGTCAGCTCGGCTACAAGCGATAGGGTGTTTTCTACCTCGGGACAAATATTAAATTATCGCCGTACGCGCCTATTAAGCTCTTACCTTGATAAATTGCTATTTTTATATAAAAATATGTTAATAAAAACGCAGAGTAATTAAAATCGATGTTAATAAAGTTATGAAAAAAAGTATAATATTTCGTATTGGACCGTGATTGGAAATTTTTTAGCCGTGCGTTTTAGTGCGTGTTGAAAATTTTCATTTTCGTGTCGTGTTGGGTCGTGTCGGAAAATTGCAGCCCATGCCCATCACTACTGTAAACTCCTTCCGCAGCTCCATCAAGCAACTGTTTGGAAAAGATAAACAACTGAAGCGTGCTCCACTGCACGGTGAACGAACATTCTTCTAACTCTTGTAGCCACTGCTCTACATCTGGGCTATTCAATTCTGAGAAAGTGGAAACACTACTCTCTACGTCTTTCAGGGTTAATATGGCATGGCAATCTCTAGAAATTCGTTGCCGAAGTGAGCAAGAAGTCTATCCTGTAAATTGCGTTTTCTACCAGTCGCGGAAAAATTTAGTTTAGATAACTTCGAGCGCTAATTTGACGAAATTTTGACTTTAAAAACTTTAAAAACTCTTTTATTTTTTGTTGTGTATAGGTGTATTAATTAGGTGTCGTGTAAGGTATTGCTCATTAAAATCTATGGAGACATTTTGGAGCTAACATTCGTTAACCAAACCTAAAAAATGAAAAAAATTAACAAAAAATACCTTTCGGAAGGTTGCGGGCCCAACTGCCAATTGGGAAAAAACAAACCAAAAAGGGTTGTACATTTGGTACCTAATCGCGTTCCTTTGGAATGAAATACATAATGGAAACCAAAAGCCGTATGTTGGCATCGCCCATGCTGTTAATATGAAGGAAACATATAAAACAATGTCTAAATTGTTTGAAAATATAAAGAACACCAGTGGAAGGTCGCGTGTGACTTAAAAGTCGTAGCCATTTTAACGGGATTGCAAGGTGGTTACACAAAGCACTGCTGCTTCCTGTGTCTATGAGATAGTAGAGCTAGAGAACAGCATTACTCAAGAAAACTCTGGCCAAAACGGGAGGAACATACTTTGGAAAATTACAAGATACAGAATGCAGCTCTCGTGAAGTTTAAAGACGTTATTTTACCACCATTATACATTAAGCTGGAACTAATGAAAAAATTTGTTAAAGCATTGGACAAGGAAGGTGAATCGATGAGTTAAAACTGTTTTTCCACGTCTGTCGCTGGCAAATGTAAAAGAAGGCATATTTTATGGCTTCCAAATTCGAAAACTACTAAAAGATGATGGATTTTATCTACGAATGAAAAAGCAGCCTGGAACCAAAGACTATTCAATACAAAGATGTTGCACGAGGAGCAAATGCTCGTTCAATTTTCGTTTGACGCTTCATGGTATGGGCGCGTGGGGTATTTCTTCCAATCTCTTTTAGGCTAGCCTTTGCTCTCGGCTTCGTCAATGCCTCGGCCCGCATGGAATCGAGCGACAGAATACACCAACAAAATATGAAGTCTGACGACAGGAATACGTCCAGGGCCAGATTAGCCCTGAGCCAGTTGCCTAGTGCCTCCAAATAATGAATAATGTGCACCCAGATTGATGGGCCGGCCCTGAAAAGTTCAGAAGAATGCAAAAACAACTACGTTGCTTCGGCATGAGTCAGCAAATTGATGCTCGACTCGAGTTTGGTTTTAAAGGTTTTTGTTTTGTTTTGGTTTGGTTTTTGGTTTAAAAAGCAACTGGCTTTATCATTTATTCTATTGAGCAATAATTTCCACCTCCACGTGTAGCCCATATGGAATGCTTTCTAAGAATAAGTAATATTGAAAAATCTAATATAGCAAATTTATGCTGTGCACATTCGAATGTAAACCATTCGGGAGTTTCGTTTTTGTATAAGAATAAGTAGTCGGAGAAACATAATAAATAGTTTGAGCTAAAAGCTGAAAAAAGCTCTTCTCCGTATTTTTTAGGACGAGTACCGACCAACAATTTGATGAAAATTTTCGATTCCCTGTTAATCTGCAAATTCTCAATAATATCTTTTATCTTCTGACTGACAAAATACTTTTTCTTTCTAAGATCTTTTTCTAGTTTTTTAATTTTGCGTTGCATTTCTTTTTATAAAAGATATTTGATTTCGAAAATTGTTTACATTTTGCGCAAATAGATAGTTGTTCATTTTTTGTATCAACTTCGTGTTTAAAAAATTCATTAACTATTTTCCAACTTTTCTACATAGAATTGAAACCCCGCGTGCTCCCTCTGTCCATTGGGCGCACCGGTAAGCCTCGCCATAGAACAGCTTTTTGGTCGCTCATGCAGCATCTTGGTATTGTATAGTCTTTGCTGGAACTCATTCAGACTGGTTACAAAAAATATTCTTGGTAAGAGCAAGAGTGATGATTACGTTAATACCGTTCAAGACCTAATTGAGAATTACGAATTCGTTTTTTTTTCAGTTTGGCCAATTTCGGTTCAAGCGGCAAAAAATTGTAGAACCCACACAAGCACAGTATGTGAAAATACGTGGCACACACACATTTGCGTAACCTGAAATCTCAAGAAAAATGTTAGACATGTTTTTTTATAAATTACATATTGTGCAAATGCCGTCGGCTTTCGACTTTGCAACTTTGCAATTGACAGACCTACAATGCAGACTCGATGTTCTGAATTCTGCTATTAACAAGGCCAACCTATTGCAGGAGCAAATAGAAGAAATTGATAGCAAAGATGAATTTGGAGCCGAGCTGGAAGAAATGGCCATTGCAACCAAAGCAAAGATAATGTCGCTTACACTAGTCAACACGATTTTTCCTCAAGGAACAAAACGAACTTTTTCTTAAAGATTTGGGGCTTAGAAATGGTTTGATGATATATTTTTTTTTTCTATGGCAGAACTTTTTTTTAAAGAATTTTTGAAAACTGGTATTTTTTAAGCTTTTTTCAGAGGTAGAGCTTGTTTTTTCACATAAGCCTAAACATTTTGTGATTACAGCTTACCGTCTGGGAAATATAAAGCATTGAAATGCAAAAATTATGATTTTTGTGCGGTATTTTTTACGAAATTTTGACTTTAAAAACTCAGGAAAATTATATCCTGTGTTCTCTATTTTTTTGTGTATAGGTGCATTAATTTGGCGTCGTTCAAGGTATCGCTCATTAAAACCTATGGAGAGACTTTGGAGCTAAAATTCGTTAACCAAACCTAAAATGTGGAAAAAATTAACAAAAAATACATTTTCGAAGGTTGCGGGCCCAACTGCCAATTGGGAACAAAGCAAACAAAAAAGGGTTGTACATTTGGTACCTGATCACGATCCCAATTCCCAATGGAAATTAACTTCTAGCTGCTTTAATTATCTTTTCAAAATAGCAAAGTTCTTTACAACCAGACGTAAGATACTACAGTTATGTGAAAAAAAACAAGCTCTACCTCTGAAAAAAGCTTAAAAAAAATACCAGACTTCAAAAATTTTTCAAAATTTTAAATCTATCAGAAAAAGTCGGTTTGGATCATTGAGGAAGAGATTTTTCAATCCATGAGGATTCCGGATGCTATCCGACAATTACCAACGTATGATGGAAATAAGAGTGATCTAAGTGAATTTATCACTAATGTTGAGGAAATATTAGCATTCATTAAAGAAACCGAAAAAACACCCTACGGAAAACTACTACTAAGGGCAATCAGAAACAAATTAAAAGGAAAGGCAAACGAAGCTATCATTGCATCAGGAGATACTCTAAATTGGGATGAAATAAAATCTGCATTAATGTTACATTGTTCTGACAAACGCGACGAGTGCACTCTAATGCGTGAACTTCATAATCTCAGTCAAGTTGGATTGCCGATAAAAAGGTTTTACGAAAAGATTTGCGAAATCAAAATAGCATTGTTTAAACTGACCGAGGCCAACGAACACGAACCGATTCTAGTAAAAACAAAAAAAGAATTTTTTTCAACCACATGTCTAAATATTTTCCTATCTGGACTGAAAGGTCCACTAGGGTCCACAGTTAGGGCTATGCAACCTGAAACAATAACAGAGGCATACGAGAAGGCCCTAAAGGAAAGGGAGATATTTTTTTAGGTGAATATACAAAATCAACATTGAACACGGAATAAAAATAACGATCATCATATCGAACAGTACCATACCACAACACCATTAATAGAAAATACACAAATGACGTTCCGGCAATTATGCCAAAATAATATAATAATATCTATCAGCGCTACAAAGGTAACGACAGCAATAACAGGGATTTAAGGAACAACAAGACATTACATAACGTTGACGAGGATGACTCGGAAGAAGTTATGGCAGAGCTACATAATATTGATGAGGACACAAATTTTTACAAAAAAGCCTCGAAGAACAGACGGGCTACATAAATAATATAACTCACGACTCAACTCTTCCTTATATACTCTTGAATCTTACCAAATCACACCCATACACATTCCTCATAGACACTGGAACCGAATTGTCATTTATTAGACCAAATCTAGTGAACCAACAATTCCACATAAATCTTGACAGGCCAACCTCCATTAAAACCGTACTTAATAGACATACCATTTTTACAAAAAAAAATATCAGCCTGTTTTGAAAATTTAGAATAGTTTTTCTAATTAAACAAAACCGAAATACTTGGGTGGCGTATAGATTTATTAAAGGCGGGGACGAAATAAATTAGGTGCGCTCGATCGAATCCAATTTCAACGATTATATTCTAAAATTCATTCCACTTCATTCTATGCCTAACTAACCTACGGTGGCAAAGCGGGGCGAATTCGCCTTGAGCGAAAGAGCGAGCTTTTATTGCGCTCCCGCCTTGCCCTAACCTACTTACACTAGACTTCAAACAATTCAAAAATAATCTTAACATACAACATTAACTAAGACGACGACATGACGAAACACCGGCCCCGTTGAAGGCCTGAGCGGCTTCAACCCATTGGTAGCTACGCCAACTTGTGGATGGCCCGCCGAAAAATGCCCCCATCGCTCCTCCTAAGGTCGACGACCCTGACCATGCCGTCCTCCCCGGCGTGCGTGGCGATCACCCTCCCGAGGAGCCACTCCTGTGGAGGCATGTTGTCCTCGGCCACGAGGACGAGGTCTCCCTCCTTGACGTCGGGTTTCCGCTGGTGCCACTTGCCCCGAATTTGAAGGCCCAGGACATATTCTTTGGACCATCGCCGCCAGAACGCTTGCCTGACTGACGAGGCCAGTTACCATCGCCGCAAGCAGCTGAGACCCTCCTGGTCCGGAGTCCGCAGTGCTGGGGGGGCGATGAGCGACCCGCCTGTCAGCAGGTGCCCGGGCGTGAGTGCCTCGCCGTCGCTGGGGTCCTGGCTGAGGGCTCCCAGCGGCCTGGAGTTCAGGACGGCCTCGATCCCGACGAGGACTGTGGCGAGCTCTTCGGCGGTCAAGAGCGCGCTGCCTACCGCCCGTAGGAGTAGGCTCTTCGCAGACTTGACACCTGCCTCCCAGAGTCCTCCCATGTGCGGCGCTCGAGGCGGTATGAACGCAAATTCGCATCCTTTTCTTGACGCGAATTCGCGAACTGCGTCCGCCCCGTCCTCGAGCGCCTTCTGCAGAGCGCTGAGGTGGCGGCTCGCTCCGACGAAATTCGTCCCGTTGTCGCAATGGACGATCTGGGGATATCCTCGGCGCCCAACGAACCTTTGGAAAGCCAATAAAAAACAGTCAGTGGTCAAGTCAGATACAAGTTCTAAGTGAACCGCTTTGGACGCAAAACAAACAAAAAGCGCGATATAGGACTTGTATGGGGGCCTTCCTCGAATTTTCAATGTCGTCGAGACGGGTCCACAAAAATCAACGCCGCAAATTGAAAATGGGCGGAGAGCACGGAGCCGGTCTGCGGGTAAATTTCCCATCAGTTGCGTCAGCAGTCGAGCAGTCGAACATTTAAAGCAGCGGATACACGATCGAACTGTCTGACTGCAGACCTCCTGAGCGTTTACGATCCAAACACTCTGTCGAAGGATGCTCACAAGTGCTCGTGGGCCGACATGAAAATTGATATGGTGCAGATGACGAACACAGCTCCGCACGAATTGCGAACGCTTCGTCAAAAGCAACGGAAACTTGGCATCGTATGATATAGGAGCTTTAGCTAGTCGCCCCCCTACTCTCAACAACGAAAAAGTACACCAAGTACCAGTGTCTTCATGGATGAAAGGGTTCAACCGCTGAAGACTAGGACCAACTCTAGATCCTTTCCGAACTTTCTCGATTTCCTCACGATACTCGTGATGTTGGATAACTTCAACAATTTTGCGAAAGGCTTCATCATACTCGGTCGGTGAAACCGTTTTTTCAAACGTTATGCTCGGGTTCTTACATTTTCTTATAAAGCGGGACATATAACAAAACACTCTAAGCAGCTTGAGGTGTGACGAGAATCCCTCGATGACATCTACCAAATCCGAAATTTCTACCGCAGCGGTCAGCCCGACCGCGTTCTTCCTCTTCTCCAGCTCGACATCTTCTGTAGGCTCGAAATGAGGGTTTTTTGGCCAGGTCTCTTCTTCATCCTTCAAAAATGATGGTCCTTCAAACCAGATTGACTGGACGATTTCTTTGACGTCACAACCTCTTGACACAATATCTGCAGGGTTCTGTTTTGTAGGGACATGCCGCCACGTAGCTTCATCTGACCACTCCTGAATCTCAGCCACCCTATTCGAAACGAACGTCGACAACGAAGATGGATGCGACCGAATCCAGTGAAGAGTTACTTCAGAGTCTGACCAATAAACAGCTCGTTCGATAGGGACCTTTAATAGGGGCTTGATTCTGTGACAGAGATCCGCGAGAAGGTGAGCGGCACATAACTCAAGCCGTGGGAGCGTTTTGGTCTTGAGCGGCGCTACTTTGGACTTTGAAGTCAACAATGATATTTTTAAACCTTCTGCAGTTCTGTTACGGACATAGACGCACGCTCCATAAGCTCTCATGGAGGCGTCAGTGAAGGCATGTATTTGGATCGGTGACATCGGATCGGAATACATAAACCGAGGTATGGATATCTCTTCCAATTGAGACAGTGTATTTTTCAACATATTCCATGCTGTTTCCAAATGCATCGGAATCGACTCATCCCAATCTAGTTTGTTAAGCCAAAGTTCCTGCAATAGGATCTTGCCCTTTATGACGATAGGACTTAACAATCCAAGGGGGTCGAACAGCTTCGATGTCACCGACAGTATGTTCCGTTTTGTCGCTCAGAGACCCATGACTTCATTGTCAATTTTAAACTGAAAGGCATCTTCCTTAGGCAACCATGAGATTCCTAACGCCTTAGTCGATTCTGAATCCGAGATCGTTATGGGTTTTGCTGTGCTCTCAGATGCGGTGATTTCAGGTGAGTTAGAAAACCACTTCGCTAACTCAAACCCTGCGGTCTGAAGAACCTGAGATACTTCGGACTTAATTGCCCTTAGCTCCTCTACGCATGCAGCACCAGTCAACATGTCATCAACGTAAAAGTCGGACCCATTAACGTCAGCAGCTTTAGGGAATGATAGCTTCACAGACTCACTCAACCTTTTTAAACACCGGATAGCCAAAAAAGGGGCTGGTCCAGTCCCATAAGTCACGGTGTTAAGCTTGTATAATCTCAAGGACTCAGATGGGTCTCTTCTCCACACTATCATCTGAAACTGCCTATCCGCTTCATTCACCATCACTTGGCGATACATCTTTTTCACATCGGCAGTCAGGGCGAACCTGTGCAGACGGAAGCGGAGCAGTGTTGAGTATAATTCCTCTTGAATGGTCGGTCCGACCATCAGAATCTCATTCAAGGCCACCTGAGAGGACGTCTTCGACGACGCATCGAACACGACGCGAAGCTTGGTGGACGTACTTTGGGGCCGAAGGACACACTTATGTGGAACTACGTAGTGTGGAGTAGAAGGAACCGTATTGTCAGTCGGTGACATATGACCTAAGGAGAGGTACTCTTCCATGAATTCCAAGTACATTTTCTTCAACTCAGGGTCACGAGACAATCTTCTTTCGAGCGACAAAAACCGCCGTTTAGCAACCTCAAAGGAGTTGCCCAAACAATTTGGATCTGATTTAAACGGCAGCCTTACTTCAAACCGACCTGATGGCAATACCTGAGTCGTCTTCCGAAAGTGATTTTCACATAACGTGTGCTCAGGCGAAATAATTTTCTTTTGAGATGGCATTTCTTCCAGTGACCAGAATTTTTGCAAGGTCCTATCAATGGAAACTAACAGCTCTTCACTGCAACTCAAACTGTTTGCCGTTTGGGGGGCAGAACTTTTGGAAACATATTTTCCCGAAACAACCCAGCCAAGAAGGGTCTTCTGAAGAGTTGGATAGTCAGGACCTTGCTTGATTTGACCAACAGCTAATAACTCAAAGAATGATTCAGCTCCAATCAGCATGTCTATTCTTTGTGGCTTGTAGAAATAGGGGTCTGCCAGTGGTAGGTTCTCTGGGATTTTCCAATCAGTTACATTAACTGACTGGTCAGGATGATAACCTGAAATTGATTTCAGGATCCAAAAATCAAAGGAGAACACACTACCATTTATGCTCGACTTCACCACAGTGTGTATTTTATTCTTTACTTGAGAATTGGATTCACCAATACCAAGCAAGGTAATACACGACTCCTCTCTACGGATCTGTAAGCGGTGGGCGAGGTCTTCCGTGATGAAGTTTGTTTGGGATCCAGAGTCAAGGAGAGCTCTGGCCAAAATGTGTTCACCATTTTTTGTTCTGACACTTACGATCGATGTAGCCAAAATCAACCTGTCCAACGAAGTCGCATGCAGAGCATGAGAGGTGGAAGGGTGGTCCTGATTTAAAGGAGGAGACGAACTCTCTGGGGGTGGCGGCAACGCGAGACTATTATCAGTCACTGTGTATCGATGCAACAATGTGTGATGTGAGCGGCCACAAACTCGACATTTGGCGACCTTGCATCTTACAACAGTGTGACCCTTTTGCAGACAATTTATACATAAGGACGCAGACTTTGTGAACTCGAACCTTTGCATAACCGAGAGACGTGAAAATGGCGTGCAGTTGGCCACTACATGGTCTCCCGAATTGCAATAGCTGCATGTTCGCTGAGCTCTACTGTTGGGGGAGTGGAAGAACAAGCAAATGAACTGCGATTGTGCGACTTGCTTGGCATGACTTTTTCTTGCCTTGGCTTTGTCGACTCTTCCGCAGACAAATGCTGGTATCGACGATTTAAAACTTTTTCAAAGTCGGACCAAAGCGGCAACTTTTCGAAGTCAAGCTGTTCTTCCCACTTCTGTCTAGTCACTGGGTCGACTCTGTTCAAAACGAGATGAATGAGCATTGCATTCGAAATCTTCGTATCGTCTCCTATCGATAATAATGAACCATAGATCGATGACACTGTATCGATGAGGCTTCTTAGGGACGATGCGGACTGTTGCGAGATTTTTGGCAGATTAAACAGTGCGGAGATTTGGTTCGAGAATATTAGACATTCGTTGTCATATACTCGCTTTAGGCTGTCCATGGCCTTTGCATAATTGGCCTCGGTGACTTGGAACGCCTTTATTGTGGCACGAAATTAAATGATTAAATTTTTCGATCACCGGTATACTCTCATCATTATGAACAAGAGTCTCAAAAAGGCTAATAAAATTTTTAAACTCCGAATATTTACCACTAAATTTTGGTAGTGCCAATTTCGGAAGTCGAGCACGAGTTGGGGCTGTTGAAGCTGATACCGAGGGCGGCGTATCGCTTGTTAGCTTCAAGGCATCGATAAGCGACATTATCTTTGCCTTGGTTCCAATGGCCATTTCTTCCAGCTCGGCTCCAAATTCATCTTTGCTATCAATTTCTTCTATTTGCTCCTGCAATAGGTTGGCCTTGTTAATAGCAGAATTCAGAACATCGAGTCTGCATTGTAGCTCTGTCAATTGCAATGGAATCGACCCACCCTCTAAACGATCCTCTAAGCGGCGAATGCTTTTGACTCGGTTTTTGAGCTTACTTTTTAAGTCATCGAGAACAGACTTATTTTCTTGTGCCATTTTTCTATTTATAATCTACGCGACGAAAACCAATATTTTTGTAGATAAAGAAATAATAAATGTTCAAACAAGAACGAAAATCGAGAACGACAATAATTGAATGTCGAGGCACGAGGTGTATAGTTGGTTGCAAGTGACAGCCAAAACGATATACCCTCACACTGTAGGGTAGCGCGTAGTTTTCCAACTGAGAGCCGAAAGCAATATACCCTAAGAATGTAGGGTAGCGCGTCACTTTCCAACTGAGAGCCAAAACAATATACCCTAAGAATGCAGGGAAGCGCGTCACTTGCGAAGTGACAAGAAAAACAATATACCCTCGAAAAACAGGGTAGCGCGTCACTTGGCGCGAAAGCGAGAGACGAAAAGAATGCACCGGTGCAGCTGCTTGTATGTATGTATGTATGTATGGAAGTAAGTGTTATACACCGCGGCTTGGGTTAACGAACCAACTTTTTGGCGAATTTCACACATCGAGAGGGGAACGGGGGGGGCGACAGTGATTGCGGTAAACGATATATATATAATTGTGCGTCCAAATAGCGGTTCAAATAGAGTATGGTATGGTTTTTGTACATATGTGTTATATGGTGTTATATCTGTATGTATGTGCACTAATAAATTAAATGCATGCAAATCAAACTCTACTATATCATACGGCTGTGCCAAGAATTGAAAGCGAGGTGCAATTTTTCCAGCACAAGACAATTTATATATGTATTTATGTATGTCTTCGGCTCTAGCTTTCAATTTTTTGCACAAATACCTCAGGCTCTGCGTTCGGATCTTTAAGTCCAGCTGCCACTTTCCTCTTGCAGTCCGTGCAATCACAAGGGGCCATAGATCTTCTAGGTTGCAGCTACGGGGTCTGTGTATGGCGGTGAAACAGCAAGTATAGGCAGGGTAGCAGCAACGGTGAAGCAGCAGGTATGGCGGCAGGGTAGCAGCCACGATCAGCAACAGGCGGTGAGGGTATTGCGCGGCCGACACGATGGTTTTGGCAATGATTTGGATACACAAACACGACACTTTTATTCTATAATAGAATAAACTAGTTATTTATTATAACTTTCTGTATGTGTATATATTTTTTGTTACACTCTTTATGCAAACTGTGTCACTGTCACTTTTAATTGTTGCCTTTTTTAATTTATTCTTTACGTCCACCCGGGGGCGCCATGAAAATTTAGAATAGTTTTTCTAATTAAACAAAACCGAAATACTTGGGTGGCGTATAGATTTATTAAAGGCGGGGACGAAATAAATTAGGTGCGCTCGATCGAATCCAATTTCAACGATTATATTCTAAAATTCATTCCACTTCATTCTATGCCTAACTAACCTACGGTGGCAAAGCGGGGCGAATTCGCCTTGAGCGAAGGAGCGAGCTTTTATTGCGCTCCCGCCTTGCCCTAACCTACTTACACTAGACTTCAAACAATTCAAAAATAATCTTAACATACAACATTAACTAAGACGACGACATGACGAAACATGTTTAATGAATTCAATGATGGAACAAAATTTGAACTTCTGTTATTTAAATTCCACCAACTACATAATTGGAATGGACATACTAACCGAATTAAAAGCAATTGTAGATCTTCAAAAAGAAATTTAAAAAACACCAGTATTTGAAACCAAGTTGCATAGAATGCATAGAAATAACAGAATGTCAGGCCTTCACCTTATTAATGAAACTTCAAAGTCAATCGTCAAATTACCAGTTGACCTAGAAGAAAGAATCTTTTTATTGGAACCGATAAATATAACAAAAAACTTTTTGATTTCTGGCGGGTTATACTCCGCCAAAGATAATTTTAGCTATATGGAGGTGGTTAATTATTCGCCGCAAAAACAAAAACTTTTTTTAGAAACAGAGCTGAAAGTATCGAAATTGGATCAAGATGACATCATTACAGTAAACGTAGTTATGAATGATAAACAAAGACCAGATAAGAGCCTAACTAAAAGGCAGATCAAATTACGAATGGACCATTTAAATGTTGAGGAGAAATTAGCACTAGAGGAACTTCATTGGGAATTCCCTAATTTGTTTTATGTAGAAGGTGAAAAACTATATTTTACCAACTTGGTGAAACATAGAATAAGAACACTAGATAACATTCCATTATACACATGACCCTTCAGATACAGTCCGATAGAAACTAAAGAAATTCACCAACAGATCGTGAAACTTCTTTATCAAAACATAATTAAACATAGCCATTCTCCATGAAGTGCACCAGTGTGTCTAGTTTCAAAGAAACTAGATGCTACAGAAAACTAAATGAAAAGACCATTAAGGATAAATATCCAATGCCAAACACGAATGGCATTTTAGATAAGATAGGCAGAACAAAATATTATTCAAACCTAGACTTGGCTAGCGGATACCATCAAGTCGAAATGGACCGATACGAAAAAACCGCCTTTTCCTCCAGTAATGGATATTTTGAATTCATAAGAATGCCCTTTGGTTAACAAATGCTCCGGCCACATTTCAGAGGGTAATGGACAACGTGTTGGCAGAGTTCAATGGTAAATGCTGTTTGATTTACCTGGATGACATCATTATATTTTCACCTTCTTTATAAGAACATATCACAGACCTCAGAAGAGTATTTACTAAACTCACAAAGGCAAGGTTAAAATTACAATCGCAGAAATCAGAATTTTTAAGAAAAGAGATCAAATTCTTAGGACATATTGTTACAGAAGATGGGATTAAGCCCAACCCTAACAAGTGGGTTATTATAGGAAATTTATTAGAGATTTTGCTAAAGTTACTAAACCTATTACCCAACAGTTGAAAGGCAAGAAAACCCCAGTAAATATCGGCGAAGACTATAAAAAGGCCTTTGAAAATATTAAAACATTGTTATGTAACGATGCATTGCTACTGTTTGATCGAGGAGCGTTTTCCTCAATATCGTTGTTCAAGGATGGGGGTGTGTCAATCTCCAAGTGAGCTAATTAACTCGATGCGAAGAAATCTGCTGGAATCCAATAATAATCCGCAAAGTCGAGGGGGTTCAGTTGAGTGCTAGCCAATGACTATTTATTTGGTTTCTAAGTGCATGAGCACTGAGCATAAGCGGGCTTCTGTGTGGTGAATTCAATTACAAATTTAGTGCAAGAGCGTAACAAAGAGAGTAAAACATGAGCGTAAGGTACTACAAGGCGAGGGTCATTTAAGTGATTATTATATTATATTATGGCCTTAAGAGTTTGATCGAACATACCGGCCCCGTTGAAAGGATTGCTTTCAAACTACCGGAAGAATTGCCAACTTGTGTACTGGCCTGCAGCAAGTTCCATTCGCGGTGCGGAGGTGCACCACGCGTACACGACCATCCCTTCCGAGCACTGTAGACTGCACTCGGCCTAGTTTCCAGCGTAGTGGGGGCAGGTTGTCCTCATGAATGATGACCATTGTGCCCTCAGTGAGATTCGTTGAGGGTGCTGTCCATTTCGTGCGAGATCGCAATTCGTTGACGTAATCCATCGACCATTGCTGCCAAAACCGTTGCTTGACGGCGGTGATCATGTCGTAGCGGTCCATGTCGATTTGATAAGCTCGCTAACGTTGCAGCCTCGCGACAGAAGATCAGCTGGATTTTGATATGTTGGGACGTAGCGCCACTTCCCACCAGACGTCATCTCCTGAATGTCAGAAACCCCTTTTCCCAACAAAGGTCGATAGCGTGATTGAGTGTTGTTGCAGCCAATGCAATACGAGCTGTGAGTCGCTCCAAAAATATGACGTGATGTTGTGTTCAGAGAATATATCCTTGATTTTGTAGAACAGCTGAGACAGCAAATGTGCGCCGCACAGTTCAAGCTTAGGAAGAGACTGTTTCTTCACTGGTGCTACTCTCGACTTAGACGTGAACAATTTCACTGCGACCTGTCCTAGCGAATTCTCAGTGCGCACATAAATACAGCAGCCGTATGCCCGAATCGAGGCATCGCAAAATCCATGCAGTTGAATAGTCCTGGCGTCGGGCTGCAAACAAAACCGCGGTACCGATAGTGACGAGAGTGAATTCAATGACTCCAAACAGTTGCTCCATGCATTGCTTAGAGTCTGTGAAATAGACTCGTCCCAATCCAGTTTTAACAGCCACAACTCCTGAAGAATAATCTTAGCGACGATGACTAGCGGCGACAGCAGACCGATTGGATCGAATAGCGATGATGCAGTGGATAAGATTGTTCGTTTTGTGGTGGTGGCAAAGATTTCCTTGGGAGTGAAGGTAACGCTAAATACATCAATTTTTTGATGCCACGTTACGCCGAGTGTGCTACTACTCTCATTCTCTGATGTGTTTAGTTTCTTAATAGAGTCATCTTCCATCACGCCTGGATGATTGGAATGCCATTTGCATAAGGGAAACTGACCATAAGCGAGGGTAGCTGTGATTTCTGTTTTGAGTTTGAGAAGAGTTTCTATTTCATCAGCCCCTCCCAGAAGATCATCAACATAAAACGCCTTTTTAACAGCCGCAGCTCCTAAGGGCCACATATCCTTACAATCATCCGCCAAGTGATGCAAACTACGAGTTGCGAGGTATGGGGCGGACGCGGTCCCATATGTTACGGTATTGAGTTGATAGGTTTGAAGCTCGGCATTTGGGGACGTTCGCCACAAAATATACTGGAATTTTCGATCCTTCTCCCCCACAAGCACCTGTCTATACATCTTAGTGACGTCAGCAGTGATGTAGCAATTGCAGGTACAAATCATCCTGAATGGTCGGACCGACTAACAGAATATCGTTAAGTGACTTCTGCGATGTTGTACGGCAAGAAGCGTCAAATACGACTCTGAGCTTCGTCGAGGTGCTGCTTGGCTTGAGAACGAAATGGTGAGGAATGTAATAATGTGGTTCCTCTAAGTTTGGCTTCGGTACTATGGACATGTGACCAAGACTTTCATATTCCTGCATAAACGATAGATACTGCGAGCGAATCTCCGGTAAACGAGCAAGACGTCTCTCAATGGCATAAAATCGATTACGAGCTGTATCGACTGAATTTCCAAGACAGTTTGGGTCTTCTTGGAATGGCAAGCGCACGACAATTCGCCCACTGGCATCCTTCTGTGTTGTATCCCTATAGTGTTCCTCACAGCGACGATGAGTTGGGAGACTTTTAGCTCTTGAATCGCCGATTAAGTCAACCTTCCATAACTGCTGTAAGTTTTTGTCGATCGCCTTTTCTACAGTCACCAAGCACAACGATGGCTGTATATTCTGCTGGCGTTGGTACCTCCCAGCAACAACCCAACCGAACAGAGTCTTCTGCAACGTGGGAAGATTGGGACCAATGCGAATCTGGCCAACAGCAAGAGCTCCATAGAAGGCTTCGGTTCCCAATAACAAATCAATGCGCCTAGACCTAAAGAACGATTCATCTGCCAGTGGAGTATTGGCAGGTAGGTTCCAATTTGATATGTCGATCTCACTATCTGGCTGGTAGGCAATGTGAGAGGTTATTCCGAACTGGAGAGTTAGCTGATAGCCAGATGTGCGCGACTTAATAGAAGTCGTCGTACGAGCCTTAAGGTTAGTAAGGGACTCTCCGATACTGCGGATTCCGATGTGGTGCTTTTCACGACGAAGGCGAAGTTTTTGAGCGAAGTTCTCGGTTACAAAATTAACCTGCGAACACGAATCAAGCAATGCTCTACCAAGTTTGTATTCACCTGAGACATCCTTGACCAATACCATCGCTGTCGCTAACAGTATCTGATCCTCTGCTGCTACTTCCATGTGTGAATGAGACGCTGCTTGATGAGACTGACTAGCAGTAGGTGGCCAGGAGGGTAGCGATGATTGTGTTTCTTGTGCTGGAGTTGAGGTTTGTCCTTCTGACGATTGTGGTGTTTGTTGCGGCTGAGAGTGATGCAAGGTTGAATGATGATTCCGATTACAGGTACGGCAACGATGAGTCGATGAGCATTGTGCCACTCTTTGGCCGTTTCCAAGACAATTGATGCAGAGACCGAGGCGTTTCACATTATCGAACCGTTGATTGCTGTTCATAGCCTTGAACTGCGAACAGTTCGTAATTTTATGACCAGAACTAGAACAAAGGGTACAAGACAAATTAGTAATGGCAAACGATGAGGTTGTATGGTGATTTGAATGACGATTGGACTTATTGGTTTCAGCCTTTCGTTGCGACGAAGTACCAGCCGAGGTTCCAGACGAATGGAGAAACTGACAGTGGCGTTCCAACAACTGTGTGCATTTTAGCCAGGTCGGCAGAGTCTTGTAGTCCAGCGATTCCTTCCACTTAATCCGAGTTGGCTGATCACACTTCTCCATAACTATATATATGAGCATAGCTTGAGCAATATTCTCAGGTTTGCCGATGGATTCCAAAGAGCTGAAGATAGCGGAGGCTTTATCCACTAAACTACGAAGCTGCTGACTGTTAGCCCTTTCCACAGGTTGTAGTGCAAACAATGATTCGATTCCTTCTAGAAAAATAAGAGTAGAATTGTCATAACGTTCTTTGAGTTTTTCAAGAGCCTTCGGATAGTTTTCGCTGGTAACCTGGAATGCCTGAACTGTGTCTAACGCCGGCCCCTTTAGGCAGGTCAGCAAATAATTAAACCTTTCTATGTTAGACAGTCCAGACTCACGCACAATAAGTTGATCGAACGAATTTATGAAATTCTTATAATTCGCATAAGTGCCGTCAAACGTAGGCAGCGACAACCTCGGCAACGATGACCGCACTGGCGGCGGGTGGTGATCCGGCGTCAATATGCTAGCGTTCAGATCTCCTCCTAGTTTTTCCTTTATGGATAGCTTTATTGCTATGTAGGTATCTTCCAAGTCCGCACGTCCTTCATCGTTCGGACTAAGATCCTCGATGTCAGATTGAACGTTTAGAATTTTCTTGAAATACGTTTCCAAGATGCTCAAGCGATAGCGAAGCTCATCATTACAACTTGGGTTTTCCGATTTGCCTTCCACCACAGATTTGATACGAGAAATATTGCGCTTTATATTGCTCCGTTGGCGTTTCAAATCTTCGAGCGTCGTCATTTTGTTGTGTAGTGTAAATTACACGCACACAGAACTAGAGATTCCAAATTCAAATGCACGCAACAACAGCAAGCAGGCACCAGATCAGCAGCAGCAAGAGAACAAATTTAGAAGCGAGCGACGGCGACAAAAAAAAAAAGGGTTGAGCGCAATTCCAGTCCAGAGAGTGAGCAAAAATTCCAACGACGGCAACGAAAGAGAAAGTGAAGCAGAGAAATTCGAAGAGATAGATAACTGCGTTGACCGATGGACCACAGCAGGTAGCAGCAATGCAAACGAAACGAGAGCGCAAGCGCCGTTAAATGCGATGTGGGTGATAAGCGAATGATAGAATTAAGCGAGAATGGCGAGAGCACAGTGAGAGGTTGATGAACCCGCGATCGATCAGTTCGCTTCTGATATGATTTTCAGAAATTTCGACGGCGACTGCGAGACGAAACGAAAGTGTAGTTGTTGCACTTGCAAATTATGTACCGACGAAGCTGTTTGATGGAATATACATAAAATGCGAGTAATTTAATTGTTCACAGAATTAACACACGTGCCCCACGTTGGGCGCCAAAATGTTTGATCGAGGAGCGTTTTCCTCAATATCGTTGTTCAAGGATGGGGGTGTGTCAATCTCCAAGTGTCAATCTCCAAGTCAATCTCGATGCGAAGAAATCTGCTGGAATCCAATAATAATCCGCAAAGTCGAGGGGGTTCAGTTGAGTGCTAGCCAATGACTATTTATTTGGTTTCTAAGTGCATGAGCACTGAGCATAAGCGGGCTTCTGTGTGGTGAATTCAATTACAAATTTAGTGCAAGAGCGTAACAAAGAGAGTAAAACATGAGCGTAAGGTACTACAAGGCGAGGGTCATTTAAGTGATTATTATATTATATTATGGCCTTAAGAGTTTGATCGAACAGCTACAGTACCCAGACAATTCAAAACCCTTTATACTAACAACAGATGCCAGCAACTTTGCCTTAGGTGCGGTTTTATCCCAAGGATCATTAGGAAATGATAGACCGGTATCTTACGCTAGTAGAACGCTATCGGATACCGAGATAAGCTACTCTACAGTAGAGAAAGAAATGCTAGCCATTATTTGGGCCACGAAACACTTTAGACCCAATATTTTCGGGCAAAAGTTTACAATAATCACAGACCACAGAACACTAACGTGGTTGATGAACTTCAAAGAGCCCAACTCCAAACTGGTCCGATGGAAATTACAGCTTCTGGAGTATGATTATGAAGTCGTTTACAAAAAGGGGTCACAAAATATAGTAGCAGATGCCTTAAGCCGTATAACAATCGACGTGAATTTAAATGATATCAGTCGATTAACACACAATATACGATTCATACGTCCGAGAAACCATTAAACGAATTCAGAAACCAACTAATATTCGAAACAGAACAATACAAAAAAACCGAAACGTCAATACCATTTAAAAATAAAATAAGACGGATAATTTCTGATACTAATTTTAGTAAAGAAAAAATATCTTTAATACTAAAAAAATATTTGAAACCAGACAAGACTTGTGCGATTCTAGCCACAGAGGTCATTTTCGGCCTAGTAAACCTAATATTTGAGGAATATTTTTCCCAATCGGGAAAGTTCAAAATAATTAGATGTACAATTTTTCTTAGGGATATTACCGATCAGAACTTGCAAGAGATGGAACTTAAAACATACCATCTTAATAATAACCATAGGGGAATAGACGAAACTCTAAGTCATCTAAAAAGAATCATTTACTTTCCTTATATGAAACAAAAAATCACGAAATTCATAAATAGCTGTGAGACTTGTCAAACGCTGAAATATGACAGGCAAGCGCAAAAGCTTAGATTTCAAGAAACAGAAGTTCCAAAAAAACCTTTGCAAGTACTCCATATAGACCTATATAATATTAACAAACATATAATTTTGACAATAATAGACAAATTTTCCCGATTTGCGGCCGGGTTTACTATACCAGCTAGAGATTGTATCAATATTGTGAAAGCAATAAGAAATTACATTAACACCCACGGAGTCCCTGAAAAACTCGATTGCGATCAGGGGGCTGAATTCGCAGGTAAATTATTTAAAGACTTTTGTAGTCAATACAAGATTCAAGTACACGTGACATCCTTTCAACAATCGTCAAGTAACGGTCCAGTGGAGAGATTACATTCCTCTTTGACGGAAATCTATAGAATAATTTTTGAAAAGAGGAAGGCTGAAAAAATTGTGTTAGACCACGACGAAATGCTAGCAGAAACTTTTACAACATTCAACAACGCAATTCATTCAGCAACAAAATTTACACCCTTCGAACTTCGTTCCAAAGAGACATAATCTATAACACTTAACACGAATACCTAAGGGAACTAAATAATTTTAGGGAAAAATTTTAGCCGAAAAGTTAATAACAAATAGAACTGAGAAACTAAATAAAAATAGAACAGATCCCATGACTTTAGAGGAAGACGATATAGTTAACAGAAAAGAAAACCGACGAAACAAACTTACGCCTAGGTTCACGGAACATAAAGTATCAGAAGATAATGGTGCAACCATAACTACAGCAAAAAGATTCACAAATCGAAGACCAAAAGGATATATAAAAAGAAGGTCGAATAATTTTTTTTTTTTTTTATACAATTACCAAATAATCTTAATATAAAGGACCTTAAGAACCTAATTTAACATAACACATATAATACACAAATATTGTAATAAAAATGTACACCTTAATATTACTACAAAGAAACTAAAATTATATTGTTAATTGTGGCCAAATGCTTAGTCGATCCCTAGTAACCGCTGTATACGTCTCGACCATTTCCCATTATGGCCACACTTCACACCAAGGGGGGAGGACCCCACGCAGCAAAATACAACCAATAGCATTGAAAAGTGCCGATCAATCCGCCAAAGCGAAACCCGAGCCCGGCTCGGAGCAATGTTCCATGCACAGCAGCACTGGCCCCATCAAGAAAGGGAAAACGCTATATATATCTGAGTTCTCCCTGTACTAAACCAGTTCGTTTGGAGTTCGCTTTGGGTTCGTTTTCGAGTCGATAGGCCGTCCATCAGCCATAGTCAATCGGCAGTCTATCAGCCATAGCAGTCAGGCAAATAACAAACACGCAAGGCAGTCCACCGGGAATCCAGAAGTAACTTATGCGCCGCGGCCCAACAACCAAAACTAACTAAGTAGCAATAATAATAACCCGACACAAATAAATAACGTTCTATTTTAGTTCCTGGCAAAATTATGGTTTCTTTCCCGATAAAGTCTTCGTGAATTACAAATATCTTGTGATTCAGGACCCTGGACGGACTGATGCATGCCTCAGCCTGAGAAAGGTCCACACAGCCCCGGATCCTTGGCCACCCGACAAATTCAAGCATTTCTGGACGAGAAGTTCAAAGTTCACTACTCTCCATGGCACCTCAGACATCGCCGAGCATACCATCGTCATGCGGGATAGTCGACCCATCAAGCACCAAAATTATCCTAAAAACCCGGCCATGATGCGAATCATCGACGAACAAGTAGACCAATTGATAACGGAAGGTCTCATCGAGCCCTCCCGAACCTCTCACAGCGCCCCAATCGTACTCATTCGTAAAAAGAAAGGGAAATGGCGCATGTGCGTGGATTTTCGACAGCTCAACGAACACTCCATGCCGGACGGCCAGAATCAAAACGCACGATTTATCACTACTCTCGATCTAAAGAATGGATACTGGCAGAAACCAATGGCCAACGGAAGTCGAGAAGCAACAGCTTTCACAATACCAGGCCGAGGCCTCTATCAATGGAAAGCCGCCAGCGCCGGCAACGTTTCAGTGAGCCCTCGACATAGTAATTTGTGCCGATATGAAACCCTACGCATCCGCTTACTTAGATGATATTATCGTCATTGGGCGAGATTTTAATGAACACCTATACAATCTAAAAGTGGTCTTTTTTCAACTACGAAGAGCTAATCTACGCATCAATTCGGAAAAATGCACGTTCTTTCAAAGTCGGATCAAATATCTGGGTCACATGATCAGCGAAGAAGGCATCCATACCGACAGCGACAAAATTGCCGCCGTCAAAGAACTCAGGCCTCCTACAAACCTAAAAGAACTTCGTCAATGCATCGGAATGGCTTCCTGGTACCGGAGATTTGTACCAAACTTCGCGACGGTCGTCCAACCGATGTCCTGCCTGCTCAAGATGGGAAAACCATTTATATGGCTGCTTTTGACCTACTAAAGAAAATTCTCACGACCGCCCCGTCCTTGCGTGCCCCGATTTCAACGTCAAGTTCTCGCTGCAAACAGATGCGAGCAACCTAGGAGTTGGAGCAGTTCTCACCCAAGAAATCGAAGGCAAAGAACGAGTCAGCCGACGGCTAAACCAGGCAGAAGAAAACTACTCAGCCACCGACAAGGAGCGACCAGGGTCATTTGGGCCATTCGAAAACTATGCTGTTTCCTAGAAGGATACCGATTCGATGTAATCCCTGATCATCTCGCCCTAAAGTGGCTAAATACGCTTGACAGCCCGTACGGTAGAGTGGCGTGATGGGCCCTCGAACTTCAGCCATACCAATATGACGTGCATTATCGAGTAGGCAAACAGAACGTAGTTGCAGATGCACTATCCAGGCAACCATTAGGAACACTCGCACTGGTCGAAGAGGAGAAAACAGCCTGCCCCTGGCCCCAGCGCAGGATTCAACAAGCCCAGGATGAGCCTCGGAAATACCCCGACTACACTTACGCCAACGGCGACGACTACGTATCATGGAAACTTTGCGTAGCAAAAGATCAACGAGCCAGAATCCTCCATGAATGCCACGACCAACCCACAGCCGGCCATCTAGGAGTCAGGAAAACCATCACCCGAACAGTCCAACGGCACTATTAGCCAGGTTTTTACCGTCGTGAGGAAATATGTTCGCGGCTGTGTAAGCTGCCAGAAGTTCAAAGCTCAACAAAGCAAGCCGGTGGGTCAGATGCTCACTCGCAAAGCTGAAGAGCCATTCGCCACACTATGCGCTGACTTCGTTGAACCACTACCTCGATCGAAGAAGGGAAACACGATGCTGCTCGTTTCCTTTCACGAAGTGGGTCGAATTGGTGGGTGGCCCAGGGTTTTTGCACTGATGTGGATTAAAGCCCAAGACGACGTTAGTTTTCTAATAGTAGTAGTTGTAACTTTTATTTAATATTATGGGAATCGGCTTATGATTATGTCTATTTAAGGTGTAGTGTGTGTAAATTGATGTGTAGTGTGTGTGAAGCTGGCGAAACTCTGGCACCGATTGACGCTGACTGTCGCTTGCTTAACCCTACAAACCTCCTGCTCTAATGGATCTCTCTCCTTTGCTCAAAAAGGGCGTTGCTCAATACTGGCGGCCACATCGAGTCGCTCTCTGCACTGCCGGCCCTATTCCGATTCCTACATTGGTACCACTTATCACCCTGATCACGTCGGCCCAGGCGCTCGTCAAACTACATGACTATACGAATGCCGTCATCTGGGATAGCTACGGTAGCTACGCCACACGACAAACGTAACATCTTACGAAGAATATGTGGTCCAAACAGAACAGGCCGCCGAACTATTCGCCGTCAATCGGATGACCGAAGTAATAACTACCGACTTAGGCCACATCCGCAACTTAATAGCTACGCAACATCCTCGGGACGGCCCTTAAAGTCATCGCCGGCACGCCCGATTTCAACGACTGGAAACAGGTACGCTTTAAACAAGGCCAACTGGTGGAAGCAGAGGCCAACCACCGATTCGGAAAACGTCATACTCGAACTAACTCTGGCACGGATTCATATGATCAGCCAATTCCTACTAGACGGCGCCGTCATCCCAGAATTTGAGGCACAGCATCTAACCAACATTAGGTTAGGTTGTCCCGGACGGCCCTCACGGGGCAACGCATAGGCCAATATGGCCATTAGTTGTCCGGATTGGTGCGTATGGACCTTCTGAGTGTTTTTACGCGGTTTTGAAATCCGTGAGGAGAGTTTTGCAAAGGCAAGGAGTTTCGCTGGCGTCCTCTTGGATGCATCTTCCAGCGATGCCAGTACCGGGCTGCCAAGATGTATGTTTCTTGCCCTTGAGAGGGCCGGGCATTGGCAGATTAGATGTTCCAGGGTTTCGATAGCCCCAGATTCATCACATTTCCTGCACTTGTCACTGTTGGTGATGCCTAGTTTGACTGCATGTGCTGCAGCCAGGCAATGACCTGTGAGTATACATATTAGCATCCTACAGTCCTTCCGTGGTAGGTGTAGTAGGTATTGGCTGAGTTTACCATTGCTCTCCTTGCACATGGTTTTCGCGATCTTGCAGTTGGTGGTTCTCCTCCACCTGCTGCTGGCCTGTATGTGTGCCCTCCTTTCTAGATCGCTTTGGAGCGCTCTGAGGGAGACAGGCACGTTCTCAGTCCTGTCGTTTGCCAGCCCGACGCCTTCCTTAGCCAGTACGTCTGCTGTCTCGTTGCCTTCGATGCCCTGGTGGCTGGGAACCCAATAGATCCGCACTGACTTAGTCGTGCTTAGGAAATGCCTCCCTGCTTGCCAGGACATTTTTGGAACTGACCGCTGACGACTGCATGGATCTTATCGCCGCCTGGCTGTCCACGAACAGGTTGATCACATTATGTGGGCGTACCGTACATCGAGCAACCTCCGCCGCTTTTCGTATGGCAAAGACTTCTGCCTGGAATATGCTGCATTGGTCCGGTAGCTTATAGGACAGCCTTATTTCAGGGTCTGTACAATATATGCCCGCACCTACTCCTTCCTCCATCTTGGAGCCATCCGTGTATATGTTGATGTGTTGGGTCTGGTCCCGACCCCTTTTCCAGTCGTCGGGTCCCATAAATGAGGTTGTGTTTACGTCCAGGCAAGTTTGGGGGATCATGTAGTTAGACATACTGCTCATGTCTCGGCCAATTGAACTGTGCCCGAATCCCTATAGAGACATGTTTCCTGATGCTACTAAGCGTTGTGCCGCCTTTGCTGCAATCAGTTGAGCGTGGATGTCCAGGGGGTCGATTCCGATTATGGTTTCGAGAGCTTTTGTTGGGGTTGACCTCAGCGCCCCCGTAATGCAGAGCAGTGCCTGCCGCTGGGTTCTTTCCATAAGCTTATTGTACGTCTTCTTTTCTGTCGCTTGCCACCACACTAAGACTCCGTACATCAGAGTCGGTCGCACCACCTTTATGAAGATCCAGTGCATTAAAGCAGGTGACAGGCCCCATGTGCTGCTGAGCATCTTCTTGGATGCGTATAGCGCAATGGTGGCCTTCTTCACCCTTTCCACTACATTGGGTCTCAATGCCAGCTTGCTGTCCAGTACTATGCCGAGGTATTTGACTTGTGTTTTAGGGGTCAGACTGGTTTTATCAATTTTCGGGGGGATCCATGCCGGTACCTTGTATCTCTTGGTGAAGAGAATGAGGACCGTCTTGTCCGCGTTGATACTGAGTCCTACTTTTCCTGCCCACTCACATATCTCCCTGAGTGTTGATTCCATTATGGAGCTGAGGGTCGATGGACATACTCCCGTAATAATTATGCTTATGTCATCTGCATAGGCTGTTATTTTTGGGGCTCTCCTCTCGAATCTCTTTATTAAGTCGTCGACCACCAGGTTCCACAGGAGGGGCGACAGGACCCCACCTTGTGGTGTGCCTCTATGCGCCCGCCTCACCATGGAAGCGGTGCCCCACTCTGATTGCACCCGTCTGCAACTTAGAAGGTTCTTTATCCAGAGGTTGTTTGCGGGATGTGTATTGGTCGCTTCTAGGCGGTCCATAATAGCGTTCGTAGTGACGTTGTTGAATGCTCCGGATATGTCTACGAAACACTCCTAGAGCATACTTTTTATTATGGAGGGCTCTCTCGATGGTGGCTACTAGCGTGTGCAGTGCCGTCTCTACCGATTTCCCTTTGGTGTAGGCATGCTGGTTGGTTGACATCAGTCTCCCTACATCATTCCTGATGTGTAGATCCAGCAGCTTTTCTAGTGTTTTGAGTAGAAAGGAGGTGAGGCTTATCGGTCTGTAATCCTTGGGGCTCATATGGCTGCACTTTCCTGCCTTTGGAAGGAAGACAGTCCTCGAGGTCCGCCATTGAATAGGGATATAGCCCGTGCTCAGGCAAGCTGAGTATATTGCAGAGAGCCATGGGGTGATCACGACTTTGGTCACCTATAGCATGGCTGTGAATATACCGTCTAGTCCAGGTGCTTTTGTACCCGCAAAGGAGTCTATAGCCCAGTGGATTTTCTTAGACGATATGAGACCTGTTGGGGGATGCTCTTCCTCAGTTGCTAGGTCCTGATGCGTTGTAGCGTCAGCAACCTCGGTGCATCCTGGGAAGTGAGCTTCCATTAGTGCTATTAGGGCTTCTTCACTGCCCTCAGTCCACTGTCCATCTTCTCGATTCAGCTTCTCTGTATGGTAGGTTGCTTTGATAGCAGCTGTTTCTGGGACTTTCTCGATATTGGAGCAGAAGTTCCTCCACAAGTTTCTTTGTGCCCTGCGTATTTCCTTCTTGTACTCCCTGAGTAGGGTTTTGTATTCCTCATTGATTATATCCTCGTTCGCCTGTTTGGCGATTTTGAAGAATTCTTTGAGGTTGTTTCTTTGGAGCGATAGGTCCCGGTTCCACCAGAGTGGTTTGGTCCTCTTTTTCGTTCTCGAGGGTGGGCACGATACGTGGTACGCATCCAGTAGTTCCTTGGATAGGGTCTCTAGGGACGTTTCTATGTCTTCCGGTGATTTCACTGTGCCCGGACGATTCGCGAGCTTCGAGGTAACTGTCTTTTTAAACTTTTCCCAGTTTGTGTTCCGGGGGTTTCTATAGACAGTTATCTTCGGAGAGTGTTCAAATTCGCACTTAAACTGGATGTACCTGTGGTCTGAGAAGGATGGTCTTTCAAGGACTCTCCAGCCAGATACAACCGTACTTGTTCCCGCTACGAGTGTTAAGTCTAGCACGTTTGAAGAGGTGGGACCTACAAAGGTGTATTCCTCTCCTACGTTTGCTACTTCTAGGTTAGTTGATAGTATGAAGTCTAGGAGGGACTCACCTCTATCGTTGATGTCGGGGCTTCCCCACACGTTGTGATGTGCGTTTGCGTCCGTACCGACGAGAAGTTTCTGGTCCTTCGGGCTGGATTCCGCCACTAGGTGCATCAATGCTTCAGGTGGAGCCGGCCTGTCGTGTGCCATGTAGCAGGAGGCTACCATCAGGCGCCTTTCCTTGCTTTCTAGCATCACCACGGTTAGATCGTCAGTGCTGTAATGAGACATAAGGTGAGCATGGATTCCCTTCCGTACGAGTACGGCGGTTCTGTTCCTGCTTACCGATGGTGGATAGAATACGTTAAAATTTGAGGACTTTAGCCCGGCCACAGCATTGCCTGAGGCAACCCATGGCTCCTGGACTAAGGCTATGTCGGCGGGCCCTTGCTCCATGGCAAAGAGGAGCTAACCAACATTAGCTTGGTGGAACTTTTAGGAGTATCAAAAGTAAGCGTCTTCCAGAGCGTCGACCTACTCACACTCCTGATAAAGTTCCCCCAACCCAAACTAACGTGCCTAAAGCTGCTTATATTCCCGGTACAATACCAACGGAAAATACTGGACTTCGGCGAAGGAAACATCGTAGCAGAATGTGGAACAGAAGCCGTCAACGTTGGCGACTGCGAAGCCACTGTCGGCGCGACATCCTGCCGGGAGCATCAAGGGACAACCTGCGCCCAGCTGATGGTGGCGGGGTCTGTCGCTAGGTCACCTAGAGGCAATCAGCCACGTGGACCATGGGACTGTCATCATTAACGACGCCCAAATAACCATTCTGGAGGAGACCGGCGCTCAACAAAACATCTCTGGGACCTATCTGGTGACGTCTTCCCACCGGACCTATCACTATATATAACTATACTCGAACGTCCTGGGGACTCAGAGTGACCAGGATCCACCTAACCGCGGTGGATGTACTCCATCCCCCAGGACGGAACCCTAGGAGCTACTGCCGGCTCTACATGGTTCGCCACAAACAGTAGAAGCGACACCCAAGACTAAGAGTCAGCGCCAGGACACCAGCACGCAGGGGTTTACGTAATAAGTCTCGCCAATAATATTAAATAAATAAATATTTCCTAAAAAATATTATTTAACCAAATTCCTTTCCGACGGTACAGGTGCACACGGATAACCTTACCTGGGAGGTGGGGCACTTACTGGGAGCTGATTGCGTTAGGTAACCATCTGTTACCCTGCAATCGACTCAGCAATATATATACTTATGTAAGAACCGGCCATAATTCGGAAATTAGATAGCTGTAAGACATTGGTGGGAAGAGCGATGCCCGGCCGATCCATAAAAGGCACTGCCTGGAATGGGGACAGGGCAGTCGATCGGGAGCAATAGCACGTCGCAGTCAATCAAACAAACACACTAACTAAGTAGCCATAATAATAGCCCGACAAATAAATAAAAATATTAAAACTCGAAAAGAACCAAAGTTTTGTGAATAGCTAATCGTTCTCTTTCAGTTTCTGACAAAGTTCCTGGTTCTTTCCCGATAAAATCCTCGTGAATTACAAATATCTTTTGATTTAGAACCCTGGACGGACTGATGCATACCTCAGCCTCAGATAGGTCCTCACAACAGAATGCAGCTCTCGTGAAGTTTGAAGACGTTATTTTACCACCATTACACATTAAGCGAATCAATGCGCTACCTAAACGCTGTTTTCCACGTCTATCGCTGGCAAAAGTGAAAGAAGGAGTATTTGATGGGCCCAAATTCGAAAACTACTAAAAGATGATGGATTTGAAAATATTTTATCTTCGAATGAAGAATCAGCTTGGAACTCATTCCGAATGGTAGTTACAAATTTTCTTTGTAACAGCAAGAGTGATGATTACGTTAATATCATTCAAGAACTAATTGAGAATTATGAAAAAATTGGATTCAACATGTCAATAAAAATCCTTTTCCTGCACTCCCACTTGGACTTTTTCCGACAAACCTAGGCGACGTTAGTGATGAACACGGAGAGAGGTTCCATCAACAATTAAAATCTATGGAACGACGGTATCAAGGTGTTTGGAATGAGAATATGTTGAGCGACTATGTGTGGACTCTCAAAAGGGAATCTGATTCGTATGACAAAGGAAGAGATCCACAAAACTTAAATTATTTTTAGAACAGTAACAAGCTGTAGAAACCCAAAATTTATCACATACGTTTAAAACTTGTAGCAACATAACACCAAATAAAAAATGTGTATATAATTTCAATTCTATATCTCAAGTATTTCTACTTTGGTTTCATTGGAATATGAAAAAGTAGATGGGACAAATGTCTAATTTGTGTGGACCTGTACTTGTGAGAATATAAAGGAAACATTTGACCTGAACAGGTATCCTACCTCAGCTTGGGCATAACGAAACAAAAAACTGTCAACAACATTTGTGTGGACCTGCACTTGAGAGAATATAAATTAAACATTTGGCCTGAACAGGTATCCTGCCTCAGATAACAAAAAAAGTAACTGTCAACAACATTTTATACCAAAGGGTCGTGTGGAGATCAAGAGTGTGCTTCCTTAGCGTTTCCTTTACTAATTGGAAATAACAAAAAGGATAAGGCGTTTAGGTCGATGGTAGGCATGTGTAGAGTTGCTGATCGAGTCACGCTATGAATTAAATGGGGTTGTTATAACTCTTCTGTTAGGGACTAATGCTAAATATACAATGGTTCTTATGTTAGCGAAGTGGTGTAAAGTGTGAACTAATGAATGTAGCGATCCATTATTCCCATGGTTCGTTACACTATCATTGTTCAAAAGCTACTCATAGCATTTTCTGGGCACTTCAGCTAGTTCATTAATGATTTTGATTTTATAAAATTCAAACTTGCATCCATGGTTACACCGAATACTTCGGCTAAATTTCCTGTCCTATCATTTAGGAATTTATCTATTACTACGTGAAATAGAATTTCTATAGAAAATTCGCCAATTTATACAGTTGATAAAATTTGGATTGTGCCACGAATCGAATGTTCTCCAATTACTTTCAAAATAACTACTTCATTCATTTTTTCCCCACCAATTTTGGCACCAATCCTTACTTAATTCCGTTTTGCAACTGTCGCTATGTTCTGTCTGCTCTGCCGTCATAGTTTCTTGTTGTTGCATTCCTGCTAGGACATACCGCCATTTGTTGGCCGAGCTTTCCACTTGGCAATGACACGTCATTGTTGATAAAAATATCTGCTTCGAACCGGGTTCGTATGTTTGTCGGATATAGTGCCTTCTGCACCCCAGTGTCGACCTGTGATACATGCGCCAACACCACGGAGACTGCTATCTCCTCAAATGTCATGCTTTTTCACTTCGACAGCAATGACGTCACCAGTCGGCTGCCGTATCCCGTTTCCATTGCCGTTTCCTTTGGTCTCCTACTCAGCATGTTCAGCAAAATGCTGGCTGGTGTCTCTCTACAACATAGATTGAGGGAACACACCAGAACTTCCCCTGATCCGTTCTCATTCTTCTTTATTTAATTAACCGTACAATTTCTTATTTAATCTACGATATAAAAATGTATGTGTGTAATATAATACTATCAGGGCGGCTCCGATTTCCACTTTCGAAAAAAACTTCCTATTTACTTTTGAAAACGGAAAGTTAGGCGCTCCCACATTCGGGAAAAGAAAAATTTTTCCGTTTTCAAAACGGCAACATATTTCTCGCCGAAACGAAAAGTAACAGGCTTTTTATACAACAAAACGAAACTTAATTGCAAAAAAAAAACAAATAAAAAAACTGATGACTGATTGATGCATTGACATGGATTTGATACCATTACCAGTGCAATTGAGCTTTTGCAAATTTTATACATAATTTTGGATTTTGGATCTGAAAAAATTAGTCAGGCAGCCGAATTTAATAACGCTAATGACTTTTTCTGATAAATTTCGGGATTTACAAATTTTATTAGCATTCATTTTTTATTTTATAATTTACATTTCGAGATTTAAAAATTTGTATATTATTGCTTTTTTATGGTTTAGTTTTTTTTTTAATAATTTTTGTAATTTGACATTTTTTTATTTTTTTTTTAGAGTTAGTGCATCTATTTTTTACATAACTTAAGTATGTTATATCTGATTGCATAGAAGTTCTGAGAAGCTGACAAATGCAGCTATAAATCCGACCCAGACACTTTGTAGATGCAGCTTAACGTCTGGACGACATTAAGCTTACAAATTCAAATTTGATCATTTTTTGCGATATGTTTTCAAAAAATTTTGACTTTTCAAACATAGGAAAAGTCGAAAAAAAATATTTCTTGGTGTTTAGAGTGAGGACGGCGCTGGCGGGGCAACAGCTCTGTGGGCATTCCAGCCACACCACTGTTAGCAATCCAGCTACGCAAGCTGTTGTCCTCGCTCTCGCTCTCACGCTTAGGTGCTTTTTTCCGGCGACGCGCTCTCGCGCGCATATTCACCACGCTTGCGCTCCCGCCCACGCTCACGCTCCCGCTCTCGCCTCCAACAGCCCTCGGCAGCTGGAGTGCCACCGATCTATTCAATGCGCTTCTTCACCCACAAGCAAACGGCCGGTTTTGCACGCGATACAAATACATTTATATATAAGCCCAGAACAACCCCGAAATATATACGAGAAGAAATTGGAACTGCCTAACGTCTTTAATTTGGGATTCTGAACGGTGAACTTCGGAAGCCTCTTCGCTCAATCACTTGGCATGAATTGGTTTGTATAGACGCATTAATTTGGCGTCGTTTAAGGCATCGCTTGAAAGAATTTATGGATAAGCGGCCAAGTTGCAGCCGTTTGACCTTAACGACTGAAAGTTCATTAACTGAAAAAATACCGTCCGGTACGTTGCTGTTCCAACTTCCCATGAGTAGCTAATATATTGGATTTCATGCTTTAACCCATACAACCAGAAGTAATTTTCAGTCTTTTCAGTAAGTTTTAATAAAAATTTGTATACCCGTAATCAAAAAAAGAGCTATGGCGTATATTAGATGTGTGGTAAAAATGGATCAGTGGAAAGTGGAAGTGGAAAGTGGTAAAAAGTGGAACAGAGAAGGAAACTTTTCTGGTTGTCTTCCTTTGTCATTCGAATCAGATTCCCTTATAAGAGTACACACATGGTCGCTCAACATATTCTCATGGCAAACACCTTGATACCGTCGTTCCATAGCTTTTAATTGTTGGTGAAATCTCTTTCCATACTCATCACTAACGTCCCCTAGGTTTATCGGATAAAAATCTAAGTGGGAGTGCAGGAAATGGATTGTTAGTGCCATGTTGGCTTCGGCTTCCAAGAAAGTATGTTACTACCATTCGGAGATAAAATATTTTCAAATCCATCATCTTTTAGTAGTTTTCGAATTTGGGGGCCATCAAATACGCCTTCTTTAACTTTTGCCAGTGACAGACGTGGAAAAACAGTTTTTAGGTAACTCATCGATTCACCTTCCTTATCCAGTGCTTTAACAACATTTTTCATTATTCCCAGCTTAATGTGTAATGGTGGTAAAATAACGTCTTCAAACTTCACGGAGCTGCATTTTGTATGTTGTAATTTTCCAATGTATTTTCCTCCCGTTTTGACCAGAGTTTTCTTGAGTAATGCTCAGTTCTAGCTCTACTATACCATAGGCACAGGAAACAGCAGTATTTTGTGTAACCACCTTGCAATCCCGTTAACATGGCTAAGACTTTTAAGTCACACGCGACCTTCCAATGGTGTTTTTATATTTTATATTTTCAAAAAATGTAACCAGTTTTTTGGGTCGTAAAATCCCCACCAGATTCTTGAATAAACCGAAAATGTCGTGGGAAATGCACATATCATCCTTCGTCGTATAAAATTGTGGCTTTATATTTAGGCTTTATATTTAGGAAGATCCAGGTTCCAGGTTTTCGAAAGTTGCGGGCCCAACTGCCAATTGGGAACAAAGCAAACAAAGAAGGGTTGTACATTTCGTACCCGATCGCGTTCCTTTGGTATGAAATGTTGTTTACAGTTACTTTTTTCGTTATCTGAGGAAGGTTACCTGTTCAGGTCAAATGTTTCCTTTATATTCTCACAAGTGCAGGTCCACAAAAATGTTTTGACAGTTACTTTTTTCGTTATACCCAATCTGAGGTAGGATACCTGTTCAGGTCAAATGTTTTCTTTATATTCTCACAAGTGCAGGTCCACACAAATTAGACATTTGTCGCTTCTACTTATTCATATTCCAATGAAACCAAAGTAGAAATACCTGAGATATAGAATTTAATTCCCTAACCCATAAAACAATCAGTAATGTTAGGCTTTTCAGTAAATTTTAAGGATATACACTTTTACACAATAATAATTAATTGTGGCCCTGGGTTTTCTGTAGTTGTTAGAATGATCCAGGACGACAGTGTTTATTATATTTAATGTTTTATTTGTATTATTATTAGATATTTTTTCTGGTTACAATGGGTGTATGTTTAAACGAGGTTATGATATTGGATACAATAGAATGCTGCGCTTTTGCTTTTTGCGTGTTTTCGAGAGAGACTTTGGCACCGAACTGACGGGCGTCGATCGTTGAACTCTTGTTCTCTCCTTTATTCTTTCGACGGCCGCTTCTGGTCTGTATATCTGTTACGGGCTCTGTTAGCTCAACAGACTCTGCTGGTCTCTGTGGCTTCTCACCTAATCCCACAGATATTGTAGGGAATTATTTGACCGTTAAGTCTCGTCTTGCAAGACCTTTGGTGGGACTTTTGTATGTTCTGGTAATGACCAATCTGACCAATTCAGTATACTCACGTAGAAGATTTTGCAACTGTTCATATCACGTTTAGTCGCAGTAATAATTGCACAACGCTTGACTAGTTTAGTTTCCAACTGAAGAATTTTATGATCTTCGTTTGAAGGTGGTTACAACGCGGACGCTCGATGGTCAATTTCAAAGCCATTTCGAAAAAAATGAGAAAACTTGTTCCTCTTGATAATAAAAAGACGCCATTACCTTATAACTGGGATTGTAGACGGGTTGATCTACAACTTCGGCTCCAAATGACGAAATTTAAAAACATCCGTTATATTTTTTAGTATTCGCCAGGAAATGTTTTGATTGGATTGCACCGCAGTATATGCCGGGGGCTTCCGATTGAAACTTCAATGCATTACATGTGACAGAAAATTAGACGATATCAAAGCAGCGAAGATCTTTGTAGGTGATTGCGAAAGCAGCACGATTCAAATCTTTATTTACAACTGGTCTTCTTCCAATAAAATTTCGTCGAACCCGAGCTGGTAATTATGCAGCTTGAACATGCGGAATATGGACACGTCTCCCCTCATTTTCTTCCGCACGTTCATGTGAGTTTGTTTATAGCTGACTTTTTGACTAATTACACTACTCGACACGAGTTTTCCTTAAGGAACAAAAAAAACTTTTTCTTAAAGATTTGGGGCTTGTAAATGGTTTGATGACATTTTTTTTTCTATGGCAGACATTTTTTTTATAGAATTTTTTAATTCTGGTATATTTTTTTAAACTTTATTCAGAGGTAGCTCTTCTTTTTTTCACATAACTTTAGTATCTTACGACTGGTTGTAAAGAACTATGCTATTTTTAAAAGATAATTAAAACAGCCAGAAGTTAAGCCCAAACACTTTGTGATTTCAGCTTACCGTCTGGGAAATATAAAAAATATATCCTGCTACCACTATTTTTTCGTTTATAGGTGCATTATATAGGCGTCGTTTAAGGTATTGCTCATTAAAATCGATGGAGAAACTTTGGTTGATTGCACTTCTCATGTAAAAGGGTCCCTCTGACTCGACTCAACGCGATTTGTGTATCCCCGAATACCTGGTAACTTGGCTAAACAATTGACAAAACGGAGTTGCATCCGATCAGCAGAGCGAATGTAGGTAGCTTGATTGCTGGGGAGGAGTTGTAAGGTGGGGAATCTCTGGCATCAGCTAGCGTATCAGCCTGGGGGGTTGTTTTTACGCATCCGCTCCAACACACCTACAGAACATATTATCAAGAGTCCCGTAAAGCTCATCTGACTCCACAAGCAGCACGACAATAAATAAAAGTGGCGAAGAAGAAAGTACAAAGTGACTCGGACCATACCGCTTACCTAGGTGTCATGGTAACGCTCTTGCCTCTATACCCACCCTACCAATGATCTTCCGCTGGCAACGATTATAGGAAGATCCCCAAAGCGGTTACAACACTTTAATTACCCTTTTATACCCATCTAGAAAAACCGAACACACGTTTAACTCCATTCTTAATTGTTATTTAATTCCACATAATAATTTCCAAGCTTTTCATTCGAACGTTAATACTAAGTGCTAGTCATATGCACGACATTGTAAACTACATTAAAGTTACTGATAGAAGAGCGAAAACCAAAACAAAAACGAAATTCTTAGCGCTTGCTAAGGCCTTCGTCGTTGCGATAAGGAGGTTTGGTATTTTATTCCGTTTTTACACTAATTCAAAAATATGGGTTATTTATATGAGACACCAATCAAGTTTATAAATGTTTAAGCAACTTGCGCGTTTGAAACCTTCTTTTACGGTTTTAGTTTGAAATATCCTTTTTTTCTTCTCGCTTTGGTCGGTTATTTTTACGTTTTACGTTACTTTAATTCGATATGTTTAAACAGATAAAACAAAAGAAAAAACAAAAGTCAATTAAGTCTGCTGCCGTCGTCGAACTGACTTTGGAATACTCTACACTTTTCGCCTCCACGAAATCTACCGAACCCTCTAAGTTTGCCCAATATTCCAATCGCGTAGGTGGGGCTCCTGCAACTGCTATAGACATTTGACATCTCATGGATCCCATGGTTCGCCACAACAGTAGAAGCAACCCACTCTACGCCCAAACAAGGAGGCCAACAATATTCAGGAAATAAATATTTCGTTAAAAAAAGTTTATTCAGCCAAATTCGTTTCCCACGGTACAGGTGCACACGGATAACCTTACCTGGGAGGTGGGGCACTTACTGGGAGCCGATTGCGTTAGGTAACCATCTGTTACCCTGCAATCGACTCAGCAATATATATACTTATGTAAGAACCGGCCATAATTCGGAAATTAGATAGCTGTAAGACATTGGTGCGAAGAGCGATGCCCGGCCGATCCATAAAAGGCACTGCCTGGAATGGGGACAGGGCAGTCGATCGGGAGCAATAACACGTCGCAGTCATTCAAACAAACACACTAGCTAAGTAGTCATAAAAGAACCAAAGTGTTGTGAATAGCTAATCGTTCTCTTCAAGTTTATGGCAAAATTCCTGGTTCTTTCCCGATAAAGTCCTCTTGAATCACAAATATCTTGGACGGACTGATGCAAACCTGAGCCTGAGATAGGTCCTGACACTATATACAATTATTCCATTGTGTTTAGCTCTCACATAGCCCAATCTGGATGCTCTGTGCGTGAGTTGGTCTGGTCGCGGGCCACAGCTCCAAATTACTACTTCCTCCGTCTGAGCTTTGCTGCCAGACTCCTTCGTGTTTGTTCGTGTAGGGCTAACTGAGCAGCGCTTTGTCGATCTCCAGGACCGTTTGAGCCAATAGATCCTGAGCAGCCCGGCAGTACCCATCAACCAGTTTAGATAGGGCCTTCTTATACTCAGGGCAGCTGCGGCTGAAGACCGAGTGAGCTGTTGAGCGGGTGTCCCCTGGTGTGCCTATATAGTTATAGTTAATAATGCTTGTGCCCCTCTCCGCCACATTTGTAGCAGGCGTCTCTTGGCACAGGCCGCTTGGATCTACACCTGGCTGCAGTGTGTCCATAAGTCATGCAGACCACCCAACCTTGCCAAGCTCGAGGAGCTTCTTTGCGAGTGCCGGTTGGAGGTTCAGCGTAGCTACCTGCGTGGCACCATATACTTTCCGCATGTACGGCACTGCTCCTTGGGGTAAGTCGCCGCCGATCGCTGCAACTATGGCCTCGCATACTTCCTCGCCTGTCGTCAGCTCGTCTATGTCGAAGAATTCAACCGCGACTGTCTCCTGAATGGCCTTCACGGCTGCCTTGTCGCCAATCGCTTCCTGTATGGCCGTCTGTAGCTCCTGGGTGGCGGAGTCTGAGGATCGTTGCATCCTGAGGAGCAGCTGCCCAGAGGAAGTCTTCCTGATACCCTGCACCTTGCTCCTATACCTTGGAGCGATGGGGCTGCCTTCACCAGCTTGAGGATGTCGGCGTAGGTCGTCTCCTCCGTGCATTTAACCAGCACTGCGTCTGGTTGGGCTGTTCTCTTGCGCTTCGCTTGTCGTCCTCTGACCTCACTCCACTTCTGAGTGGGGTCGGTGTCGGCGCTTTGCGCTTTGGTCGCCAGCTTTTTTTCAGCCCCTTGTCGGATGTCGTTCTGCCTGCTAGCGGGTTGCTCTTTTGGAGGCCTCTCGGGCAAAGTACGATCCTTGGGTCATGGTGTTGGCGCGTTCCTGCGGGCTCTTGGCGTCGTCTGCGTCGCCTTTGCCGCACTTGGGTTCGTCGGGGTTCGTCAGCGTCGGGGTGGGCCAGCCTGGGTAGGAGTCCTGCAGCATGGCAGTGGCATTGACATTTGCCTGCCGGTGCCATTTCCTCCGATGGCGCCTTCAGCTGGGACCTGACCTCCACTTGATGGCCCTATTAATCGACCTCCTGCCCTTCTCATTCATCTGGTGCACAAGGTCGTCCAATATTGAGCCCATCTCGGCGATGTCTTGGGCGCTGATCCTGCCTCTCTTCGGAGGAGTTTTCCCCACACTGCTCGATGGAGTGGGGGGGTCCCGCGGCCTATTTGGAGTTTCGGCGTCTTTTATGTCATCCTGTGTGGACCCGCTGGCAAAGCTGCGCATCGAGTTTTGTTTCATTGGCGGCGCTGAGGCTGCTAGTTGGTGTGGCGTTGTTCGGGAAATCTTCGGGGCTTTTTGGAAAGCCGCTGTTTCGTTGCTTGTAGTTGTGCTTGCTTCGTAGGTCGTAGTAAGTTTGGGAGAAATGTTTCTGAGGCCTCTAGAATCCATGCCCCGACCGCGGGATTGCTCCGCGCGTGTGGATTTCCACCTGAAGTAGTTAAGTTTTAAGAAGATATTACCATTCCATTCGCATTTTATACCTACTGTAAGGTTGTTTGCATTTTATACCTCCTGCCAGGTTTCATTACTGCCGATCAGTATGATACAGACGCAGACCAAGCGGCCGCCCAGTATGAGTCAGACGCTCCTTGGATTTGGTTTGGTCGGCGATATTTTTGGGGCGTCCATAGGCGGCCGCAGATTTCATACATGCTTGCAGATAACCCACACCTACCGCCTATACTCGGTCGCCAGTGCCCCGTTTTGGGGTGCACCGCCTAAGCGGTTGGCTGTTGGTCTGCTCCATGAAATTTGTCACCCGTTGTTCGCCATGTGTTCTACCTTAGAATGCATCAGGGAGACAAAATATATTCGCACTTTGGTACCGCTGCCGAATCTACTGGCGCCATCTGTTGGTGGGCTGCTGCATGCGATCGCGGGCTCCGCCCCCTGCCGGAGCTTTTCGGTAGCCCTTTTCGGTTTTCTCCGTTGTTCATCACTGCTATGCATCTGATCAGCTGGCATGACGAGTGAATTTGCAGTGAGAATGGAGCCGGAAAAAAGAAACATTAAAACAAAAATTGAAAGTGCAACAAAAAATACGTGAAAGGTATCTGCAAAGGGCGCACTCAGAGAGGATATTTGTCACCCATCGCCTTGGTCTTCTTTTTGTGGTCACAGCCTCTGGAGCTTGAAAAAGCGGCGTTGGCCATGGATGGTCATCTCCTAGGTATGTGCTGGACTCCAGTGTTGGTGCAGATTCTCATCCGGTCTTGTTTCTTTGCAGGTATCGTAGCCATCAACTACCCACCCGGGAGCACCAAGGAAACGCGTCCGCACTTGGTCAAAACGTGTGTAGTGTGTGTGTGAAACTCGCGAAGCTCTGTCACTGACTGACGCTGACTCTCGCTTGCTTAAACCTACAAACCTCTTGCTCTAATTGATCTCTCTCTCCTTTGCTCAAAAAGGGCGTTACTCAATACTGGCGGCCACTTCGAGTCGCTCTCTGCACTGCCGGCCCTATCCCGATTCCTACATTAATTGTCTGCAAAAGGGTCACAATGTTGTAAGATGCAAGGTCGTCAAATGTCGAGTTTCTGGCCACTCACGTTACACATTGTTGCATCGATACACAGTGACTGATAATAGTCTCGCGTTGCCGCCACCCCCTGATAGTTCGTCTCCTCCTTTACATCAGAATCACCCTTCCACCTCACCTTGCGAATTCGTTGGACAGGGTGGTTTTCGCTAAGTCTTTGTAAGTGTCAGAACAAAAAACGGTGAACAAATTTTGGCCAGAGCTCTCCTTGGATCTGGATCCCAAACAAACTTCATCACGGAAGAACTCGCCCACCGCTTACAGATCCTTAGCGAGTCGTGTATTACCTTGCTTGATATTGGTTAATCCGATTCGCAAGTAATGAATAAAATACAAAAAAAAAAATAAGCTGCAGAAGGTTTAAAAATATCGTTCAAAGTCAAAAGTAGCGCCACTCAAGACCAAAAAGCTCCCAAGGCTTGAGTTATGTGAAGCTCACCTTCTCACGGATCTCTGTCACAGAATCAATCCCCTATGAAAGGTCCCTATCGAACGTGCTGTTTATTGGCCAAACTCTGAAGTAACTCTTCACTGGATTCGATCGCCGTTCGTTTCGAACAGTGTGGCTGAGATTCAAGAGTGGTCAGATAAAGCTACATGGCGGCATGTCCCTATAAAACAGAACGCAGCACATATTGTGTCAAGAAGTTGTGACGTAAAAGAAATCGTCCAGTCAATCTGGTTTGAAGGACCATCATTTCGAAGGATGAAGAGAATTCGCCTAAAAACCCTCATTTCGAGCCTTCAGAAAATGTTGAGCTGGAGAAGAGGAAGAACGCGGTCCACACGCGACTTTCCACTGGTGTTCTGTACTTTTTATATTTTCAAGCAATTTAGCCATTGTTTGATATGTTTCCCTCATATTAACAGCATGGGCGATCAGGCAACCTTCCAAAAGGTATTTTTGGTATTGTTCATTTTTTTCATATTTTAGGTTTGGCTAACGAATTTTAGCTCCAAAGTTTCTTCATAGAGTTTATTGAGCAATACCTTAAACGACATCTAATGAATACACCTATACAAAAAAAAATAAAAAACACAGGATATAATTTTTTTTCGGCTTTTCCTGAGTTTTTAAATCCAAAATTTCGTAAAAAATACCGCACAAAAATCATAATTTTTGCATATAAATGTTTTATATTTCCCAGACGGTAAGATGAAATCACAAAGTGTTTGGGTCTAACTTCTAGCTGTTTTAATTATCTTAGAAAATAGCAAAGTTCTGTACAACCAGACGTAAGATACTAGAGTTATGTGAAAAAAAGAAGCGCTATCTCTGAAAAAAGCTTTACAAAAAAATACCAGACTTCGAAAATTCTTCAAAAAAAAGTTCTGCCATATAAAAAAAAAAACATAATTCTTTAAAAAAATTTAAAGTCCCATATCTATCAAAAGTTGGTTTGGATCCTTGAGGAAAAAAAAGACTTTGATTTTGTCGAGTAGTGTTATTTTGTATTTTTCTAAGTGGCTATTATATTTTTTATTCAGTATTTGGAGTTTTGTTTTTTCAACAACTGCTAATCCGGCCCTGGACCTATTCCTGTCGTCAGACTTCATATTTTTTTGGTGTATTCTGTCGCTCGGTTCGACGCGGGCCGAGGCATTGACGAAGCCGATAGCAAAGGCAAAGGATAGCCTTAAAGAGAATGGAACAAATACCCCGCGCGCCAATACCATGAAGCGTCAAACGAAAATTGAACGAGCATTTGCTCCTCATGCAACATCTCGGTATTGTATAGTCTTTGCTCATATGCAACCAGATACTTAAGTAAAGTGAAAAACAGAGCACTAGCTCTGAGCTCTGAGATTTAAAAATTCCAGAATTTAAAAAATTCTTTAAAAAAAATATACAATAAAAAACAAACCATAATTATTTTAAAAAATGTAAATCCCGAAATCTATCAGAAAAAGTCATTTTGGGCCACAGCGGATATGTCTTGTCGACTAGTGTAACAGGACAGTTTCATTGTTTTATGTTTAATTCTTCAATTTTTTTACTTGAGCTTTTTCGGGCGCTAACTTTGCTTTCTATCAGCTCAGCAAGTGCAAAGTAAAGCATTTTTTTTTAATCATTACACTAATACTAATTTATACAAAATAGCTGTACCCGGCCACGCTTCACTGTGGCTCATTGTGGTTGCATGGATGAGAAGTGACTCGGATTGTAGCAGGGTTGATCAACAACATCAGCTTTAGATGACGTCATTTGAAAGCATCCGATATAATTTTGTGTATTCGCCAGTAAATGATTTGGATTTTATTTCCATAGATAAACGACAATGATGGCTCTGGCGGATGAACCAAAACTCACAATTTTACCTTTCCACCAGCGCAGCATATGCCGGGGTCTGCGATTTAGACTTCAATGCAATGCTGGCATAGGACAGACAATGAACCGATATCAACGCAGCGAAGATCTAGAGCTATTGCGCAATCTTTTCCCAAAGCAGCGCAATTCAAGTCTACTGGTCAAATTTGAGGTGGCAATTGTGCAGCGCGTACCTTTGCAATATGGGCACGTCTCTATTCATTTACTTCTACACGTTCCTCTAGATTATTAAGGATATTCCGATTACTTATTTCACGACGTGTAAGTCGTCCAAGGTTTGATCGTCTAATAGCAATTGTTGAATAATATCTCAAGTTTAGAACTAATCTTCGACTATGACAATAAAAATATCGTTCAAAGTCAAAAGTAGCGCCACTCAAGACCAAAAAGCTCCCAAGGCTTGAGTTATGTGCAGCTCACCTTCTCACGGATCTCTGTCACAGAATCAATCCCCTATGAAAGGTCCCTATCGAACGTGCTGTTTATTGGCCAAACTCTGAAGTAACTCTTCACTGGATTCGATCGCCGTTCGTTTCGAACAGTGTGGCTGAGATTCAAGAGTGGTCAGATAAAGCTACATGGCGGCATGTCCCTATAAAACAGAACGCAGCACATATTGTGTCAAGAAGTTGTGACGTAAAAGAAATCGTCCAGTCAATCTGGTTTGAAGGACCATCATTTCGAAGGATGAAGAGAATTCGCCTAAAAACCCTCATTTCGAGCCTTCAGAAAATGTTGAGCTGGAGAAGAGGAAGAACGCGGTCCACACGCGACTTTCCACTGGTGTTCTGTACTTTTTATATTTTCAAGCAATTTAGCCATTGTTTGATATGTTTCCCTCATATTAACAGCATGGGCGATCAGGCAACCTTCCAAAAGGTATTTTTGGTATTGTTCATTTTTTTCATATTTTAGGTTTGGCTAACGAATTTTAGCTCCAAAGTTTCTTCATAGAGTTTATTGAGCAATACCTTAAACGACATCTAATGAATACACCTATACAAAAAAAAATAAAAAACACAGGATATAATTTTTTTTCGGCTTTTCCTGAGTTTTTAAATCCAAAATTTCGTAAAAAATACCGCACAAAAATCATAATTTTTGCATATAAATGTTTTATATTTCCCAGACGGTAAGATGAAATCACAAAGTGTTTGGGTCTAACTTCTAGCTGTTTTAATTATCTTAGAAAATAGCAAAGTTTTGTACAACCAGACGTAAGATACTAGAGTTATGTGAAAAAAAGAAGCGCTATCTCTGAAAAAAGCTTTACAAAAAAATACCAGACTTCGAAAATTCTTCAAAAAAAAGTTCTGCCATAGAAAAAAAAAACATAATTCTTTAAAAAAATTTAAAGTCCCATATCTATCAAAAGTTGGTTTGGATCCTTGAGGAAAAAAAAGACTTTGATTTTGTCGAGTAGTGTTATTTTGTATTTTTCTAAGTGGCTATTATATTTTTTATTCAGTATTTGGAGTTTTGTTTTTTCAACAACTGCTAATCCGGCCCTGGACCTATTCCTGTCGTCAGACTTCATATTTTTTTGGTGTATTCTGTCGCTCGATTCGACGCGGGCCGAGGCATTGACGAAGCCGATAGCAAAGGCAAAGGATAGCCTTAAAGAGAATGGAACAAATACCCCGCGCGCCAATACCATGAAGCGTCAAACGAAAATTGAACGAGCATTTGCTCCTCATGCAACATCTCGGTATTGTATAGTCTTTGCTCATATGCAACCAGATACTTAAGTAAAGTGAAAAACAGAGCACTAGCTCTGAGCTCTGAGATTTAAAAATTCCAGAATTTAAAAAATTCTTTAAAAAAAATATACAATAAAAAACAAACCATAATTATTTTAAAAAATGTAAATCCCGAAATCTATCAGAAAAAGTCATTTTGGGCCACAGCGGATATGTCTTGTCGACTAGTGTAACAGGACAGTTTCATTGTTTTATGTTTAATTCTTCAATTTTTTTACTTGAGCTTTTTCGGGCGCTAACTTTGCTTTCTATCAGCTCAGCAAGTGCAAAGTAAAGCATTTTTTTTTAATCATTACACTAATACTAATTTATACAAAATAGCTGTACCCGGCCACGCTTCACTGTGGCTCATTGTGGTTGCATGGATGAGAAGTGACTCGGATTGTAGCAGGGTTGATCAACAACATCAGCTTTAGATGACGTCATTTGAAAGCATCCGATATAATTTTGTGTATTCGCCAGTAAATGATTTGGATTTTATTTCCATAGATAAACGACTATGATGGCTCTGGCGGATGAACCAAAACTCACAATTTTACCTTTCCACCAGCGCAGCATATGCTGGGGTCTGCGATTTAGACTTCAATGCAATGCTGGCATAGGACAGACAATGAACCGATATCAACGCAGCGAAGATCTAGAGCTATTGCGCAATCTTTTCCCAAAGCAGCGCAATTCAAGTCTACTGGTCAAATTTGAGGTGGCAATTGTGCAGCGCGTACCTTTGCAATATGGGCACGTCTCTATTCATTTACTTCTACACGTTCCTCTAGATTATTAAGGATATTCCGATTACTTATTTCACGACGTGTAAGTCGTCCAAGGTTTGATCGTCTAATAGCAATTGTTGAATAATATCTCAAGTTTAGAACTAATCTTCGACTATGACAATTTCCTCTTTGCCTACTATTATACGGCTGAGATCTTTTTCTATAAAATAAACAAATACAACCTTCTTCTGACAAATACGAACTGTACCAAATTTAATCCAAAACGTCCCAGTAGTATTCACGTGATGATGCACTATACATTTTTCCTTCTCCATTTATATATATACTAGCAGACCCGAGAGCTTCGCTGCTTACTAAAAGAATTTAATGTTTCGGAGTTCATCGAAATGAAATTATTATCAAAAGCAACAAATATACTTACATAAATTGCAATGTTTTCAGAAAACAATTTTTCACATAAAATGGTATAAAAACAAAATCTATCATACAATTCAGAATGACACAAAATGAAATGAATAGACATAAGATATTTTTTTGACTAATTTTTAGTTTTTGAGAAACCTATTTGTTTTATAAAAATCTATTTGTTTCTTGTTTAATTTTATTTATATAATGGTTTCTAACGTAAAAAAAACGAAAGTTCGAGCTCGACCGTAAATTTTTAATTTATTTTAAGTATTGAAATTTTAAGTATTAAATTTTAGACTGATACCTAGCCGAGTTAAAAAGTTATTAATTTTCAACGTTTTGTTTACCGTGCCAAGCATACGATAAAGATATGTAGGGGAGAGGGCCCTGTAGTGGACCGGGTACCAGTTGTGACAAAGATTCGAAGCAAAAAAATATACAGAAATGTGTTACTGCCCAGAAAAAGCGTTGACGGAAGGCATCATTAGCCAAACCAGCAGCTAAGCGCACCAGGGCTCTTTCAGATAATGATATGGACTTTTGTATTATCTGTCTGAAGCTTCAGCCAAAAAAAATTGGCTTCAGTACTCATTAAATACAATGGATGCAGTCGTTAGGTGCACTTGAAGTGCCTTGATATGCGTGCCAGTTACTTCACTTGCATACATTGCGACTCTGATTAAACTGATTATTGTTAACAAGTGTCATATTTTTGGTTCTTTATGCCAGTAGGCTCATAAACTAAATAAAATTTTAGTTTCTTGTTATTTATTTTTTATTTTCTTTCATATTTTTTATCGAGCTTCTATCGCTTCGGGCACGGGCAATTCAGTCCGCCTGCCCTCTTTTAGTCTATAATTAATCGTCATCATTATCGCACTCAAGTTCTACCGTCTTGATATATCACTCACTTCTCTCGCATATGGAACAGACCCTGCGTCTTCAATCGACATCGCTTTGATTAGATCAACCGGCACATCTCACTATCTTCGCTACACCTATACACCCCATATTTCGCCTACTACAACAAATAAATTCTACACACATAAACTATATCGAATCCGCTCGACTTCTGAATCTAAATCAACAGCTAGTAAGTAGTAGCTCAACATGGCCTATTTTTTTTCGAAAAAAAGTTTACTTCACTTATTTCTTGATAACATTTTTCTGAATGAAGGAATCAATTTAGTTCTTCACTGATAGGTAGCTAATACCGCTAGCTTTAAATTGGTACACATATGTTTGTATAATATGCAATTGGTCAAAAGCTAAGAGGCAAAAAACAAAACAAAACAAAAATGTCTACAACCGGGCCCTCTCCCCTATATAAAATAAGAGGACGTAAAACAATTTGGATAAAAATTATCTGTACTCTAAATAGGTATAGATACAAATTACTAAAAAAAAAAGGCCCCTAAACACGGTTTTAGAATTTACCAAACAAAACCATTTTTGGGGTAAAAGGGAAATTCTAAATATTTGGTTACGATCCATTCAACCACGCACATAACCTTATTTTCGTCTCGTGTAAAGTACATTCATTTTGTCGCACTTTGTAGTTTACGTATTAATTGGAAATATTTATTCCGTGTATAACTTATAAAATTATAATTCACACTTTTTTAAGTTTTTGAAAAAATTGGTCCAATATTTTAACATTTAATTTATTTACAGTACGCTCGTCATTTTGAAAAAAACTATTTCTTACGATAGCTCAAAAATGTACATATTAACACGTTTTAAAGCCTATTAGGCAAACTCCTCCCACATTTGAAATTTCACTTCAATTGATTACTTGTTTTGTTTCCACCTAATGGAAAATTTCTTTTTATTTTGGAACGGCTATAACCAATAATAGTGGAGTATGCTCGAATCGCTCGAGTTTCAACCACTTTGAAAACACAGGGGATGGTGAGCAGACCAATGGGAGCAACGTGATATACCGTAGGCAGGGCTCAACTTAATGTTAAAATTCTTACGTGCATTGTATCAGGGGTTGAATTGTAAGAGCTCATGAAAAAGAGCGATTTTTAATTTATGGAGGTGTGTACATTGATATTCATAAATCCTACTTGCCATAATAGTAAACAAATTTTAAATATGAATTCAAGATTTTGTGTAGTTAAAATATGGGTCGTGTTATGGGCATAACCATATTAACTTTTGAATTTAATATCCCTCATAATATGTATAATCCCAAAGATGGGATAAGAAGTAACTGAATGACATGCGCAGAAGTAAAGAGCGAACTGGAGTTTCATGGTATTGTGATTAGGTACGCCAAAAGCTATTGGTGGTGCGTGTAATATAGTCGGAAACTTAGCTTCGTTACAGCAACTTAAGCTAGGCAATATAAAATATATACAGACTGTCGCACCAGTGACATAAACAAGCCGGTGCTAATCCACAGCTATGGAGAAATTGGCACAATTTGTAACAAAATCTTTTGAGTATAATTTAATTAACAATCGCGTTCATGATTTGTTTAACTCAATGACAGACGTGCGAATTCAAAAACAATCGGAAACTAAAACTTCTACCCTCGCAAACTCGAATAGTTCAGGCGAAAGTTATACCGATAACTGCACTAGTGATGACGAAACTGTAGATATTGATATAACTGGTACCTCTATTTCGGAAAATAGTAAAATTGTGAATTTACAAAAACAATCTCTTAAGGATACAACATTAGGAAAACACTCTTTAATCCAGAATACAATTAAGACAAATGTGGCGAAACCAAGAAACTGGCTAATATCAGAGGATTTGCAGACGGAAACCAGGTCAGGAGGTAAAATAGCAAACATATGTATGAATCAACAAAATTTCACAATGGAATAAGATAGATTTTTTCGAAAGGTGTTTCCAATGTTTGTGTTATATCTAGCAGTTCAATGCAAGCTCAATTCAATTAAGTACTCTATTATTTATCTACGAAGTATCAGCTCATGATTTGACCAAAATGATGGATGCCACAAGAATTTTTGTCGGAATGGCAGCCGGAAAAAAAATGTTAATTACTTGGACGCAGGCTCCGACTTGCCTTTTTTTTGTCTGGACGTTGATATGCAATGACTGCACCATCAAATGGCCCATGCGACACCAAGCCGAAGCCTTCTACGCGCGGAACCCAGGCAGAAACGCAGCCCCTCCTCCCGACCGACCGAGGGGCGCTGCCGCATGACGCGCGACGCGTGTTACCGAACCGATCGCGAGCATGCAGGAAAGATAGGTTGTTTAGGGTGCTACTTCCAGACTCTACTAAGGGCAGGCGGACCGAATAGCCCATGCCCTAATACAAGCGAGAGAAAGATAGATGAAGAGAGCGATAGCGAAGGCGAAAAGAAAGAAGAAAGCTAGATGCTTATATAAACCGCGATTCGTGTTTATATATGCGACGAAGGAAAAGTGCGAGAGATTACAAAGGCATGCAAGTGCTAGACCAGATCATGACCATTGCGGAGGCATGTGAGGTGCTCGTGCGCTACGCGATGCTACGAAATAGAGAGCGAGAGAGTGTTCGAGAGAACGAGAGAGCTAAAATGATCGATAGAACGAAAGAGCGACAGATCGAGAATGATAGAAAAGAAAAGGAGAAAGGCTATTACAGTGAGAGGGCGGGGGTGGATGCATGTCGATTACATTTGGGTACAGTGGGCAGTGCAAATAACGAAAAAATAACAGGAACTACTTTAAGGCTGCACCACTGACTAAAAATAGTAAATAATGCTCGGCTGGGAGACCAAATATAGATATTAATCTAAAATTAGAGGAAAATTAGAGCTAAACACAACTCAAAGAGCTAAACATGCAAAGATAGCTAATAAATTGTACTAATTACGGGAAAGGTATGTTAGTTTTAGTGATTTAAGAAGAGGAAGGCAATTAGTGGTGGATATTATATGGTAGAGGGAATTGAAGTCCAAGCATAGGACCCTATGTAATTCGTGCAAGGAATAATTTGATCTACAAACCGGAAGGAACAAAGGAATAAAGTTTCTAGTAGATCTAATAGGAATCGTAAAGTATATGCGGCTTAACAAGTCAGGGCTATCTACGTCACCCTTGATCAGGTTGTGCATCAAAATCACACCAAGCATTTTTCTACGACTAACTAAGGTTGGAAGGTTTATTAAAATCAATCTACGAGGGTAAGATGGCAGTCTCACACCTGAATCCCAGTTAAGGCCACGCAGAGCAAAAAGTAAAAAGTTTCCTTACCATGGTAGAAATGTGTTCAGAAAACTTTAACTTGGGGTCTAGTTTAATACCAAGATAATCAACCAAGGTAGTTCTCTCAAGAGAACCACCGCAGAGGCTATAAGGAGCCAATGAAATGTCATTACTTTGCATTTCGAGGCATTTAGGTGTAACATATTTGCACAACACCATGACTGAAAGTTATTGAGATCGGATTGCAAGCGAGAGTGAAATGAAATGTCCTTATACTGGACATAAAATTTAACATCATCCGCATACATGAGTACTCGAGAGTTTGTTAATACTGAAGGCAGGTCATTAATAAAGAGTGTGAATAGTAGGGGGCCTAGATGGCTGCCCTGTGGTACTCCAGAAGTAACCTTAACTGGTGAAGAGAAGGAGTTTTTGAAGAGGACTCTTTGAGACCTAGAACGAAGGTAGCTAGAAATCCATCCGGAAACCATAAAAAGTCAAGTTTGTATGCTAGAACGGAATGGTTTACAGAATCGAATGCTTTACTGAAATCAGTGTAAATATCATTCGTCAGCACATTGCCTTGTAAACCTTTAATGATAAAAGAGATAAACTGTAATCAATTTGTGGTTGTTGATCGTCGCCTTATAAATCCATGCTGAGACGGAGATATAAGTGATTTGCAGAGATGTTGCAAATGCGGAGTTAACATTTTTTCAAACATTTAAGCCTACCCGTTCGATCCAATACAGTAGGCCTAATATCGACCAACACTTCGAATGTAGCAACTATCTGCTAACATAAATTATGATTAAAATTAAAGGAAAAAAAAAGTGGATATAGGAAATAATTAAAAATTAGTGGATTGTAAGAACAGGTATATCTTACTGGCTATAATTTTAAGGGATAATTCAGGGGATAGGGTGTGATAAAGATTATTATAATTAGAGCATAAGATTCGAAAAGGGTCGTGTTGAGCCTAATTAGACCTACAGAAGTGTAAATGAAACGGACGAAAGGTACGGGTAGGTCTAAGGGGAACAGAAAAGTCAAGCAGGCCAAGAAGTGCTTCTGAGTCAACAAGCCCAACTAGGAGCTTGTGTACAAACATAACGCCGTTACAAATCCTGCGATGGCGCAAAGAAGGGAGGTCTAAAAGATGTAGCCTCGATTGATAAGGTGGCAAGATTCTATCCGAGTCCCAGTTAAAATTACGTAAGGCAAAAATTAAAAATTGTTTTTGGACCGACTCGAGAATGGACTGTTGCTCCTTGTACTGTGGACTCCACACACAAGAACAATATTCCAGAATCGGACGAACCAAGGAGACGTACAGTGTTTTGGTGACATACGGGTCATCAAACTCCTTGGACCAACGCTTTATAAACGCTAGAACACCCTTAGCTTTATTTACAGTTGCAGCTATATGGCTATTAAAACACAGTCTATGATCGAAAAGAACTCCAATGTCATTAGAACTCGAAATTCGTTCGAGGGCATGAATTCCTAGAGCGTACGAGACAATGTGTGGAGTGCGACAGTAAAAAGTCATAAGTTTGCATTTAGAAAGGTTCAGAAAGAGGAGATTTGTTGAACACCAAATTTGCAACTCGTTTAGGTCGAGTTGAAGGCGTTTGTGCAGGTACCAATCAGAGTAGGAGAGATAGATTTTAACATCGTCAGCGTACAATAGTGTAGAGGAGTATGTTATAACTTGAGGAAGGTCATTCACAAATAAAATAAACAGAAGTGGACCTAAATGACTACCTCGTGGCACTCCTGATGTAACATTAACGAAATTCGACAACACATTAGTAAACAAAACACGTTGTGTGCGGTAAGAAAGATATGACGAAATCCAGTTTAGAAGATTAGTGGGAAACCAATTAAAGAAAGCTTGTGAATGAGAAGAGAATGGTTCACGAAGTCGAAAGCCTTGCTAAAATCCGTGAAAATTACGTCTGTTTGCAGGGAGCTTTGAAATCCTCGGTTAATTGAAGAAGAGAACTCGAGAAGGTTTGTCAATGTTGATCGATGTTTAAAAAGTCCGTGTTGCGATGGAGATATCAGACTCCTGCATAGGTGTTGCAATTGCCTGGTAATAAGGAACTCAAGCAGCTTTGGAATAGCGGAAAGCTTAGCAATACCTCGTTAGTTCTCAATGTGAGATCTTGAACCCTTTTTGTGAAGCGGAATGATATAGTATTCGTTCCAAATCACTGGAAGACATGACCGTTCCAATGATAGGTTGAAAAGATATGTCAACGGTTTGCATAAGGACTGGGCACAGTGTTTAAAATATAACTTGGTACCTTGTCTGGACCCGCCGAGAATGATATGTCAATCTTTGACAAACCTTCTAGAACATCACTTTCCTCAAAGAAAGGCAGAAAAATGCTGTTGGCATAAGGTAAATGGTAGGGATACGGAGTAGATGCATGGTAGATATGTGACGAGTACGTTGATTGGAAGAAGATGACAAATAAATTTGCAATACCAGCAGCAGAAGATTCAGATTTGTTTTGATAATGGAGGGATGGAGGAAATGCATTGGACTTACGTTTAGAATTAACGAACGAATAGAATTTTTTTGGATCACTACGAAAATGTTTACTACATCGGGAAAGGTATTGATTATAACAAAGACTATTAACACAGAGGAGTTGAGAACGAGCGGAGGAATATTGAGCGAAGACAATCATAGATCCAGTTTTCTGATACTTTTTATAGAGCCTAGTTTTTCTTTTCTTTAAATAAGACAAATTCTTGGAGAACCAAGGAGATTTTGACGACAAAGATTTGATGACAGGAACATATATATTAAGGGCGTCGTTAATAGTTTCATAGAACGATTTGACTGTTTCGTCAATGTTCGGGAACACGTGGCTCGGGTTAGCAACGCTATGGTCGGATCCGTGACAAAGCACAGATCAAGCAATCGACCCAAGGAATTTTTCACATGGTTGACTTAGACAGGGATAGGTCTAGCAAGCCGTCGATAAAGTCATGTCGTGACATGGGCACAAGATTATTAGACTTGTTTACCGAAGACCAAACAGTACCTGGAAAATTGAAATCACCAAGAATTGAATCATATGGTCTTTATCTGATAGCGAGGAAGAAACAGTTTTTAAAGCGGACAGGTGATGCTAGTATATTTAGAAATCCGAGGAAGGTGGAATACACGAGCTTCAATGCACAAGCTGAGGTGGTTGTTGTAATGCTGCGTTGATGTTGCTACGACAGCTGACTGCCCACCCTACCATGATCAACCTAGCCGCAAGACCAAATTAATGGCCGATGATCTCTGAAACAACCAACACTTTAACCTACTTCCATACTACAACGTGGCATGGGTTACACAACACGAACAAACCAGAACATATTACAATTCATTTAAAACTTATTTAAATTTCCATTTTTCCTAACCAACTCTAAAATCTCGGAATTCAACAATATACGAATTCTGAATATAAGCAGGTAATGACAAATGGTATATAAAAGTCGGCTATACCGCAAAAAAAAACTGTTTTGAAATACAACTAGGATATTTTTTTTTTATTTTTATTATAACGAGAAGGAACGTGTGAGTCGCTTCTGTGGACGCGACTCTACTTTCATACCCGTACTCAGTCAGTATATAAATTTGTGAGCTTATGATTTTATCTTGATTTTTAAAATATTTTACATTTTACATTTTTTTATACATCTGTCATCTACATCTACATTTAAATGTCGATTACACATCTGAAATGTAGATTCTACATCTTCTCCGCAAAGGTTGCGCATTTCACAGGGCAGAAGGTGTGCGAGCGAGAAAGAGAATGAGTAGTGTGGTCTCTTGCTGAAGGAGGTGGGGGAAGCAACTGAAAATTAATTTCTTTATTCTGGCAAGTAATGATCCGATCTGATTCAGATTCGGCAATCTGAGAGATATGGTAATTCTCTACGATACTGCGAGGAAAAATTTTGAAATACTCTTGTAGCAGTGCAAAATTATCAAAATAATGAGCGATTTATTTTTATTTATTTATTTGGCGCTTAATAGTACAAAGAGTCAACAAATTCACAAAAGTGGATTCCAGAGCGTCTTGAAATGAAAAGTATAACTTTTTGCTGAAAAGTAAAACGCAAAGTGAATTTGAAAGCCGGAGCCTGCCTGAATATTACAGTTTTTATTTTTATTTAATAAATTTACTTAGAGGTTGCTACCGAATTTCACAAACAATTTTAAGCAAGAAAACTATAATAAATTTTTTTTAGCTGAATGAGTTGGATAATTGGTGAAATCTACATATTCATATATATTGATAACATTGATATCGCCATTAATCAGTTATTGGCAGTAAAAAACCTGCACAAGTTTTTGCGAACTAGTTAACTAAATATATCAACCTCAGCTGAACCTCTTGATTTTCACCAATCGTTAATTTTTTAACAGTAACTAAAACAATAAAAAAAAAATACCTTATTATCAATATGAACTAGTTTCTAAGTTTCATTATTATTTGAAAAAAACCGACGAGTTACATTTTTTTTCATGTATATTTACCCAAAAATTTGTATTTTCTTTTCGTGGTAGCAACCCCCAAACATAAAACTAACGAGAAGGAACGTGTGAGTCGTTTCTGGGGACACGACTCTACCTATACCCGTACTCAGTCAGTATATACATTTTTGAGCTTATGATTTTTTAGAATTTTAGACAAAAAAAAAATTTTACAAATTACATTTTTTTGCTACATCTGCTATCTACATCTACATATACAATGTCCATTCTACATCTAACATGTAGATTGTACATGTTCCATTCATATTCTACATCTCCTCCGCTAGGGGGTTGCTCGCGCACTGAACGCGGCAGAGTGTGCGAGCGAGAAGGAAAATGAGTTTCGTTGTCTTGGTCAGGAGGAGGCAGGGAAAGCAACTGAAAATAATTTCTTCATTCTGGCTATAATTATGATCCGATCTGATTCAGATTCGGCAGTCTCGTAGATATGGTCATTTTCTACGATACTGCGTTTTTAGTTTTATCGTATCTTTAAAAATGTGTCTGCCACAGATTTTTGTCCTTTGTTTGAGCAGAAGGGGGCGGGGCGAAATTTTGAAATACACTTGTAGCAGTGTGATATCACATGAGTCTGGAAACCAAATTTGGTTGCCCTAGCTCTTATAGTCTCTGAGATCCAGGCGCTCATCGAGATGGACAGACAGACGGATGGACGGACGGACAGACAGACATGGCTATATCGACTCGGCTATTGATGCTGATCAAGAATATATATACTTTATGGGGTCGGAAAATGTTCCTTCTCTGCGTTACACACATCCACTTTTACCACAAATCTAATATACCCCTTAACTCTTTTTTGAGTACGGGTATAAAAATTTGCAAATAATTGTTTAATTTTATTGTATAACAAAGAACAGAATTGTGGGATGTCCACTTAAAAAAACAGAAGAAAACAATTTTGGTATAATTTTGGCCCAGCCTAATATATACTTTATAGGGTCGGAAAAGATTTCTTCTCTGCGTTACACACATCTATTTTTACCACAAATACAATATACCCCTTAACTCTTTTTGAGTACGGGTATAAAAATCAAAGGGTATAAAGTGCCCTGTAGATAGAAGAAGACAATGATGCGGCCGCATCTTTAATCATGCGGCGCATCATTGGCAAGTGTTGCCGTATTCTGTATAGTATTTTTACAAAATACTGAAATTATACGGGCTATCGACGGGAGTATCGACAGCAAACAACTGTCAAACAGTAAATTCAATTTAATGTTTAAATATGAGCAACACGGACTCCTCCTTAACAAGCTCCATAAACAATTGGGTGCTCGTAGTGAAACTCCCAAATCCACAGTTTGACATATTTACAAATAAATCGCTCATTATTTTGATAATTTCTTTAAATTTCAATAAAAACGCTTTTTCTCTCTTCTTCTTGCTTACCGAGTTTGTTTACATTAGTAGTAGGCCGAACAGCTGACAGATGCTTCGAAAAAGATGCGGCTTTGGTGTAAAAGCCTCGCAGCATTTTTCCGCACCTTCGACAATGATGCGGCAGTCTAAAAAGGGTATAATACCTGATTTTTATACCCGTACTCACTACGAAAAAATTCTGTTTAGACTCATTAGAGTGCTACTCTCCATTGAAATCTTTAGTAAAAGGCGAAAAATTTATTCGACAATTGAAGAGAAGCCAGAGGCTCTGTATTTTAGTAAAAGAGTATGTGTTTAACGCAGAGAAGGAAACTTTTCCGACCCCATAAAGTATATTTATTCTTGATCAGCATCAATAGCCGAGTCGATACAGCCATGTCTGTCTGTCCGTCCGTCTGTCTGTCCGTCTTGTTTGTCGACTAGATCACAGAAACTATAAAAGCTAGAGCAACCAAATTTTGTTTCCAGACTCATGTGATATCGCACTGCTACAAGAGTATTTCAAAATTTTTCCCGCAGTATCGTAGAGAATTGCCATATCTCTCAGATTGCCGAATCTGAATCAGATCGGATCATTACTTGCCAGAATAAAGAAATTCATTTTCAGCTGCTTCCCCCACCTCCTCCAGCAAGAGACCACCCTACTCATTTTCTTTCTCGCTCGCACACCCTCTGCCCTGTGCAATGCGCAACCTTTGCGGAGAAGATGTAGAATCTAAATTGTGTATGTAGAATCTACATTTCAGATGTGTAATCGACATTTTAGATGTAGATGTAGATGACAGATGTATAAAAAAAATGCAATATGTAAAGTATTTTAAAATTCAAGATAAAATCATAAACTCACAAATTTATATACTGACTGAGTACGGGTATAAAAGTACAAGTCGCATCCACAGAAGCGACTCACACGTTCCTTCTCGTTTTTTTTATTAACTGTTAAAAACACTAGTTAACACGATTTTTCCTCAAGGAACAAAACGAACTTTTTCTTAAAGATTTGGGGCTTAGAAATGGTTTGATGATATTTTTTTTTTCTATGGCAGAACTTTTTTTTAAAGAATTTTTGTTTTCTCATGGTTTATCTAATGATGTGTTAGCTTTTATTCAAAGCAAGTTAAATGCCGTTCAGCTTAAGTTCTCTAATGCGGGAATCACAGACCGAGCATTAGATCGCAAATGCATGAAATAGTTCAATATTCAAAGCGGAAGAAACATGTAGACCAAGTAGAACAGTATATACCATCAGCTTACCGTCTGGAAAATATTAAGCTTTCAAATGCAAAATTGATGATCAACTTTGATTCGCAATATCTTTATGTATATCTATTCTATCGCCACGAATCAAAAATCCTGTAAAAGATTTTGAGTTAAAATTATGAAAGAGCCCAAAACGTTGGTGTAGCAATGTTTCAAGCGTTTCAAATGAGATTTTCGGAGGTTTGGTCAACCAATTTTAGATCCGCTGCTTTCCGTAGATTTAAATAAGTAATATCTTAAACGACGCCGAATGAATGCACCTATGCACAAAAAACCCGGAAAGAACGTGTGAGTAGCTTCTTTGGACGCGACTCTACTTTTATACCCGTACTCAGTCAGTATATAAATTTGTGAGCTTATGATTTCTGTTGAATTTTAAAATATTATATATATTAAATTTTTTTCCTACATCTGTCATCTACATCTTACATGTTTATTAGGCTGGGCCAAAAAACTTTTTTTTCGAAATTCAAACGGGACACCCCCTAGTTTTGTTTCCTTGGATTTAATAGTAAGTTACATGATTTTTTTAATTTTTTAGAGGTTTCTACCAAATTATACAAAAAATTGTTATCAAGAAAATTTTGTTTCTCAATAAGTTGGATAATTGGTGAAATCTATTGCATATACATATATTGATAGCATTCATATCTTCATTAATCAGTTATTGGCAGTAAAAAACGTGCACAAGTTTTTGCGAACTAGTAAACTAAATATATATACCTCAGCTGAACTTCTTGATTTTCACCAATCGTTATTTTTTTAATAGTAACTAAAAAAATATAATAATACCTTATTATCAATATGAACTAGTTTCTACGTTTCAATATTATTTGAAAAAACCGACGAATTAAATGTTTTTTAATGTATATTTACCCAAAAATTCGTATTTTCTTTTCGTGGTAGCAACACCCAAACATTAAACTAAAAATTTAAAAAAATTTTATAATTTTATTGAATAACATTAACAGAATTAGAAGGTGTCCACTTGAAAACACAGAAAAAAATGTTTTTGGTCAAATTTTGGCCCAGCCTAATGTTTATTCTACATCTGAAATGTAGATTATACATCTTCAATGTCGGTTCTGCATCTTCTCTGCGAAAGGTGGCGCATTGCAAAGGGCAGAGTGTGTGCGATCGATAAAGAGAATAAGTAGCGTAGTCTCGTGCTGGAGGTGGTGGGGGAAGCAACTGCAAATTAATTTCTTTACTCTGGCTATAATATTGATCCGATCTGATTCAAATTCAGATTCGGCAATCTGGTAGATATGCTCATTTTCTACGATACTACGCTTTTACTTTTCTGGTATCTTTAAAATTGTGGCTGCCAACAGATTTTCGTCCTTTGTGGCGGCAGAAGGGGGCGAAGCGGAGTGTGATATCACATGACTCTGGAAACAAAATTTGGTGGCTCTAGCTCTTATAGTCTCTGAGAACTAGGCGCTCATCAAAACGGACAGACGGACGGATACACAGTTATGGCTATATCTTCTCGGCTATTGATGCTGATCCAGAATATATATACTTTATGGGGCTTCTCTGCGTTACACATATCCACTTTTACCACAAATCTAATATACCCCTGAACTCCTTAACCCCTTAACTATTTTTGAGTACGGGTATAATAAAAATAAAATGCGGAGCGCAAAACAAAATCACGTTGGTCACTACACTATAAATTTGTAGAACAAAATCTGTGTGTAAGCTGCTACATATCTCCGCAACGCGTTCACCAAATTGCATTTTGTTTTTTTTTAAATGATAGCTAGAGTATGTGGCATTGTTTCTGTATAGAAGTTTTTACTTTTCTATATATAAGTTCTTCAAAAAGTTATTAAGCTTTCAAATTGAAATTTCATCATTTTTTGAGGTATTTTTTTTCTTCAAAATTTTGACTTTAAAAACTCGGAAAAGTCGAAAAAAATAATTCTTGGCCAACATTTTTAGTTTTAGAAAGACGCATTAATTAGGCGTCGTTTAAGGTATTGTTCATTAAAATCTATGGATAAACGGTCAACTTGCAGCGGTTTGACCAAAACGACTCTAACCTTTAAAAAAATGTTGGGCCCGCAACCATCGAAAAGGTATTTTTTGTTCATTTTTCCATTTTTAGGTTTGGTTAACGAATTTTAGCTCCAAAGTCTCTCCATAGATTTAAATCAGCGATACCTTGAACGACGCCAAATTAATGACCTCTACACAAAAAAAATAGAGGACACAGAATATAATTTTTTTTCGACTTTTCCTGAGTTTTTAAAGTCAAAATTTCGTAAAAAATACCGCACAAAAATCATAATTTTTGCATTTCAATGCTTCATATTTCCAGACGGTAAGCTGTAATCACAAAGTGTTTGGGCTTAACTTCTAGCTGTTTTAATTATCTTTTCAAAATAGCAAAGTTCTTTACAACCAGACGTAAGATACTAGAGCTATGTGAAAAAAACAAGCGCTACCTTTGAAAAAAGCTTTAAAAAAAAATACCAGACTTAAAAATTCTTCAAAAAAAAGTTCTGCCATAAAAAAAAAAAAATATTATCAAACCATTTCTAAGCCCCAAATCTTAAGAAAAAATTGTTTTGTTCCTTGAGGAAAAATCGTGTTGACTAGTGTTATCACCGCTTGAGTCACATTGTTCATCCGTTTCTTGACGGACAACCTCTTACCGTTGCACAATTTCGGATGATTCAGATTCCGCAACATGGTTATGATTGATCACACCTTCAGTAGTAAATTATACGGCGAAGTTCCTGGCGCATCAATTAGTCCGAAAATTCCGTGGGATCGTTTATCGCTTCATCCTCGTCGGTCATGCTGTCTACGGATTTGTATGAATGCAGCTCTCTAGCGATTTGATCTTTAATAATGGAGTTCAAACTATCGACATCCTTATTTTTCGCTGCTAGTATTGCCCGTTCACTAATCCAATCAAGATTTTTATAATTTTTGCGATGCCGGGGAACACGTTAGTGATTAGTTTCTCTTCGACAATATAAATCGCAAAAATCGCTCGGCCATTGCCAAGCGCCTGAAAAATATCGTTTCTGGTCCAATGCCAAACGAACACGTTCAGGTACCAAAAATTCAACCCATTTTTGTTTGCTTTGTTTCCAATTGGCAGTTGGCCCGCAACCTTCCAAAAAGTATTTTTTGTCTATTTTTTCATGTTTTAGGACTGGCTAACGAATTTTAGCTCCACCGTTTATCCATAGATTTTAATGAACAATACCTTAAACGACGCCTAATTAATGTGTCTATCTAAAACTAAAAATGCATACTTTCTTTCGACTTTTCCCGAGGTTTTAAAGTCGAAAATTGGAAAAACTACCGAAAAAAATTATGAAATTTTAATTTGAAAGCTTAATATCTTCCAGGCGTTAAGCTGCAGATACAAAGTGTCTGGGTCCGATTTAAAGCTGCTGTCAGCTTTTCAGAACTGTAAAGTTCTATTCAACCAAATATAAGATACTTAAGTTATGTGAAAAATAGAAGCACTTCTCTAAAAAAAACATTAAAAAAATACCAGATTTTAAAAAATTCTTTAAAAATAAACTACATCATAAAAAAAACCATAATTCGTTAAAAATTGTTAAACCCCGAAATCTATAAGAAAAGTTATTTTGGGCCACAGCCTAATTCTCGTGTTGACTAGTGTAATTAAAAAAGCAAGACAAACGAAGTCGGCTTTCCAACACGCTAACCGTGTGAAAAATAGGGCCAGACTTCCAAAGATTGGCCTTGCGATTTATTGATTATCATCGCAAAGGCTTATCGAACGGGAAACTAAAGCCTTTTGAATGGAATTAGTGGGATAAGGGCTAACTCTTCTTTGAATTTGCCATTGATTACACTACTCGACAAAATCGACCTTTTTTTTTCCTCAAGGATCCAAACCGACTTTTTCTGATAGATATGGGGATTTCAAAATTTTTTAAGATCATTGTTTTTTTATGGCAGAACTTTTTTTGAAGAATTTTTGAAGTCTGTATTTTTGCTTTTTTCAAAGGTAGCGCTTGTTTTTTCACATGATTTTGTAAAGAACTTTGCTATTTTGAAAAGATAATAAAACAGCTAGAAGTTAAGCCAAACACTTGTGATTACAGCTTTACCGTCTGGGAAATATGAAGCATTGAAATGCAAAAATTATGATTTTTGTGCAGTATTTTACGAAATTTTACTTTGAATCAAAAAAAAATAAAATTCTGTCCTCTATTTTTTTGTGTATAGGTGCATTAATTTGGCATCGTTCAAGGTATCGAGATCTAAGAATTTAGGCTAAAAAATGGAAAAAAATGAACAAAATACCTTTTGAAGGTGCGAGCCCAATTCCCATTCGGAATTGGGATCGCGATCAGGTACCAAATGTACAACCCTTTTTCGTTTGCTTTGTTCCCAATTGGCAGTTGGGCCCGCAACCATCGAAAAGGTATTTTTTGTTCATTTTTTCCATTTTTTAGGTTTGGTTAACGAATTTTAGCTCCAAAGTCTCTCCATAGATTTAAATCAGCGATACCTTGAACGACGCCAAATTAATGCACCTATACACAAAAAAATAGAGGACACAGAATATAATTTTTTTTCGACTTTTCCTGAGTTTTTAAAGTCAAAATTTCGTAAAAAATACCGCACAAAAATCATAATTTTTGCATTTCAATGCTTCATATTTCCCAGACGGTAAGCTGTAATCACAAAGTGTTTGGGCTTAACTTCTAGCTGTTTTAATTATCTTTTCAAAATAGCAAAGTTCTTTACAACCAGACGTAAGATACTAGAGCTATGTGAAAAAAACAAGCGCTACCTTTGAAAAAAGCTTTAAAAAAAAATACCAGACTTCAAATATTCTTCAAAAAAAAGTTCTGCCATAGAAAAAAAAAAATATTATCAAACCATTTCTAAGCCCCAAATCTTTAAGAAAAAGTTCGTTTTGTTCCTTGAGGAAAAATCGTGTTGACTAGTGTTATCACCGCTTGAGTCACATTGTTCATCCGTTTCTTGACGGACAACCTCTTACCGTTGCACAATTTCGGATGATTCAGATTCCGCAACATGGTTATGATTGATCACACCTTCAGTAGTAAATTATACGGCGGAGTTCCTGGCGCATCAATTCAGTCCGAAATTTCGTGGGATCGTTTATCGCTTCATCCTCGTCGGTCATGCTGTCTACGGATTTGTATGAATGCAGCTCTCTAGCGATTTGATCTTTAATAATGGAGTTCAAACTATCGACATCCTTATTTTTCGCTGCTAGTATTGCCCGTTCACTAATCCAATCAAGATTTTTATAATTTTGTGCAATGCCGGGGAACACGTTAGTGATTAGTTTCTCCTTCGACGATATAAAATCGCAAAAATCGCTCGGCCATTGCCAAGCGCCAGCAGTTATCTCGAAAATTCAGTAGCTGATGGGCCGTTCTGCAACCCTACTCTTTTGTTTGTTGTCAACTCCGAACTTCTTGACGTTGAAAGTCGCGATTGAATGCATCGTGCATCGAACGATTTGGCTCTGGAATTCCCAATGTTGACATCAGGCTGCCGCACATGAACACGCACATGTCTTCGCTAATAACTAAAGCTTCGTTGCGCATTTCGTTTTTAATTTCAAGATTGAAATTCAAATTTGTCGTGCGAACTCTGTGCAAAATGTCGTCTGCCATCTCGTCCATCCGGTCCAGCCATCTCAGCCAATGTGGTTGCATCGGCGAGCGTTGAGTCCCAATTTGTATCGTTATCGAGCAAATTTTAATTCCGGAAAAGTGGCGCACAGCACGCCATCCACAGTACGCAAGGAAGCAAAGGATGTAGGGCCTCTAATGTTCACTAAAAAATCAAGCGATGATCTTGAGCGCACTCATGCATGTGGCGCCGGCTTCCAACATAAGTATCTGGGAGAATGGCAAAACAACCTATGTTGGAGGAGTTTCCTTCAGTAGCGATGGCGTCACGCAAGTGGATGTACTCTTTTGATCGTATCTTCGACTGATTAAAACGAATGAAATTGTCTGCTCTGATAATGATTTTGTGGACGTCAGAATGCATTGTATCCAATGCAGTTTTGAATAATCTGAACAATTCATAATGTTCATGCAGAAGATTTTGCAATTGGTTTATTATTTCACGTTTAGTTGCAGTAAAAATTACACAACGTTCTATTGTTGAATATCCAATGAAATAGATCTGAGGGAACTTTTGATCTTCGTTTGGTGGTGGTAACAAAGCGCCCACCCCGATTGTGAATTTTCCCTTGAATCTGAATGTTATAAAGCAATTTCGAAAATAATAAACATGAGAATTGTTCCTGTTGACGCCATTACCTTATAACTCGGATTGTATTCGGGTTAACCAACAACTTCGGCTCCAAATGACGTCATTTGAAAGCATCCGTTATATTTGTATGTATTCGACAGGAAATGTTTCGATGGTATTTCCATAGAGAAACGTTTACAATGGCTCTGGCGGATGAGTCAAAACGCTAAATTTTACCTTTCCACCAGCGCAGCATATGCCGGGGTTTCCGATTAAAACTTTAATGCATTGTAATGCTGGCATACGACAGACAATGAACCGATATCAACGCAGCGAAGATATTGGTAGGCTATTGCGCAATCGTATTCGAAAGCAGCGCGATTCATGTCTACTGGTCGAACTAGAGGTGGTAATTGTGCAGCGCGAACCTGTGCAATATGGGCACGTCTCCATTAATTTACTTCTGCACGTTCCTCTTGCGTTAGATTAATAGAGACATTCCGATTATTTATTTCACGACGTGAACAAACCTTGGACGGTTTGATCGTCTAATAGCAGGCATATTATAACTGAACTGATGAATAATGAGTTTGGAACTCATCTTCAACCATGACAATTGGTTTTTTTTCATAAATACATTCTTCTGTCAAATACGAACAACTGAATAAATGTTTAAACCAAATATGCACAACCGTTCTTACGTGATGATGCACTATAAATTTGTATCTCTCCATTTTCATATATATGATATAATCAGGCAGGCTTCGGCTTTCACTTTCACAAAAAAAATGTGATTTGCTTTTCAAAACGAAAAATCCGGCGCTCCCGCACTCGTAAATCGCATGACTTTTCCCGTTTTCAAAACGTCAACAAACTCCTCGCCAAATGAAAAGTAAACAAATAAACTAATCTTAATTTACAAAAGAAAAGCAAGAAGGAACATATGAGTCGTTTCTGGGGACACAACTCTACTTATACCCGTACTCAGTCAATATATACATTATTGAGCTTATGATTTTTTAGAATTTTAAAAAAAAAAAAAATTTTACATTTTACATTTTTTTGCTACATCTATATCTACATATACATATACAATGTCTATTCTACATCTAACATGTAGATTGTACATGTTCCATTCATATTCTACATCTCCTCCGCTAGGGGTTGCTCGGCGCACTGAACGCAGCAGAGTGTGCGAGCGAGAAGGAAAATGAGTTGCGTTGTCGTGCGCGGGAGGGGGAGGGGAAGCAACTGAAAATTAATTTCTTCATTCTGGCTATGATCCGATCTGATTCAGATTCGGCAGTCTGGTGATATGGTCATTCTCTACGATACTACGTTTTTATACCCGTACTCAAAAAAAGAGTTAAGGGGTATATTTAGTTTGTGGTAAAAGTGGATGTGTAACGCAAAGAAGGAAACGTTTCCGACCCCATAAAGTATATATATTCTTGATCAGCATCAATAGCCGAGTCGATATAGCCATGTCTGTCTGTCCGTCGTCCCGTCCGTCCGTCCGTTCGTCTGTCCGTCTTGTTGAGCGCCTAGATCTCAAAGACTATAAAGCTAGGGGCAACCAAATTTGGTTTCCAGACTCATGTGATATCACACTGCTCAAGTGTATTTTAAATTTCGCCCCGCCCCCTTCCGCCCACACAAAGGACGAAAATCTGTGGCAGGCACAATTTTAAAGATACGATAAAACTAAAAACGCAGTATCGTAGAGATGCCCATATCTACCAGATTGCCGAATCTGAATCAGATCGGATCATAATCATAGCCAGAATGAAGAAATTAATTTTCTGTTGCTTTCCCCGCCCCCTCCGACAAGAAAACTAACCACTGATTCTCTTTCTGCTCACACTCTGCCGCGTTCAGTGCGCGAGCAACCCCTAGCTGAGGAGATGTAAATATAAATGGTACATGTATAATATACATGTTAGATGTATAATATACATAGTATATGTAGATGTAGATAACAGATGTAGCAAAAAAATGTAAATTTTTTTTTTTTTTCTAAAATTCAAAAAAATATAATCTCAAAAATGTATATACTGACTGAGTACGGGTATAAGTAGAGTCGCGTCCCCAGAAGCGACTCACACGTTCCTTCTCGTTAGTTTTATCGTATCTTTAAAAATGTGCCTGCTACAGATTTTCGTCTTTTGTGGTGGCGGAAGGCGGCGGGGCGAAATTTTGAAATACACTTGTAGCAGTGGGATATCACATAAGTCTGGAAACCAAATTTGGTTGCCCTAGCTCTTATAGTCTCTGAGGTGTCACACAAGACGGACAGACAGACATGGCTATATCGACTCGGCTATCTGATGCTGATCAAGAATATATATACTTTATGGGGTCGGAAACGTTTCCTTCTTCGTTACACACATCCACTTTCCCGCAAATCTGATATACCCCCTAACTCTTTTTGAGTACGAGTAATTTTCAGTTGTTTCCCCCGCCCCTCCTGCCGTGACCTCGATACCTATCTCTTTCTCGCTCGCACACTCTGCCGCGTTCAGTGCGCGAGCAACCCTAGCGGAGGAGATGTAGAATCTAAATGGTACATCTATAATCTACATGTTAGATGTAGAATATACATAGTAGATGTAGATAACAGATGTAGCAAAAAATGTAAAATTTAAATTTTTTTTTTAATTCTAAAATTTTCAATAATGTATATACTGACTGATTACGGGTATAGTAGATAGTAGAGAAAGACACGTTCCTTGTCGTTATAATAATTTTTAAAGCCAATCTTAAAATAGGATTTAAAAAATTGGTCAGGACAAAAACAAAAAGTGAATTTACAGCATTGGCAGCCCGATTTGGCTATCGATAAATCTCTGTTAAACATAACAGAGGCCTTTTTTGTATGAGCTGGCACTGACGCGTGGGTATAACAGCAGTAAATTTGGCGCTTAAAGAGTAAATAAATTCACAAAAGTGGATTCCAAAGTATGACTTTTTACTGAAAAGTAGAACGCAAAGTGAATGTGAAAACCGGAGCCTTCCTGAATATAATATACAATAACAACAATAACGTCTTTAAACGGTGCTACTGGCATTTTTCACTTTAACGCAATTTAAAGATTTTCGGTTTTAACTAGGTCCCATAAACAGAATTCAAGAGAAGAATATGTTGAATTCTGTAAGACTATCTAAGAACAAGTATAATTTATAAGCCACCAACATTCTTGGTAAGGAAGTAGAAGGGAATAAGTTTGGATGAATAATGTATTGCCAAAATAACGGCGATCTGTCCGGCAAGGATATCGCCTTTGCCGTTAAGATAGCATTCAGCATAGCTCGAGTATCCTGAAATACTATGATATATATAAAAAAAATGATTGTCAAATTTTGCAGACCTAATTACTGGTAATGTAAGTGACTCCTCAGACGACAGTTACAGCACGACATAAGATTTGCACTAATGGCTTACTATGGCTGAAAATTGTAGCTCTAAGGATCAAACTACAATCGACCTAATGTACAGCATCACTCATCTATAGTATGCATTAATAAGAGCATCGCTCACGTACAAACTTTACACTCGATCAGCTTAATGAACTGGAACGACTTTTTGAAGAAACACACTACCCTGATGCTTTTTATGCGAGAGGAATTGAGTCAGCGATTGGCTCTTAGCAAGGCTAGAGTGCAGGTAATTATTTAAGCATTGGTAATAAATCGTCTTTAAAATTATGTGTCACGAAATGTCCAAAACAACCTGCCTATAGCACCCTGAATACAAATTGATATTATATTTTTATCTTCATTATACTTGTACTAATGACAAAAAGACAAATTTTCTTGTCAAACAAAGCATGAATACAATGTATGAGTTGGATTTTCAACCACCACCGTTCCAGAAGATATGGGGTGTTAAGTGGTTTCTTTCTACCCTTCGTCATAATAACGGCAAACAAGAAAATTGTTTTTAGCATTAGGGGGCCGGTTAATGTTTAAATGTGGGATTTTCACTTTTTTTTTTAATTTCGGTCGAAAAGCGTTCAAGTTTGGCTCCGAATATCAAATATATATCAGATACTTGTTAAGGTTAATCATAAAGGTAAAACCTATTTAACAGGCGATGATGTAGTATGATATAAATCAATATGATACATGAAAATTAGTACAACTTAAAAACATTCCTTTCATTATATGACACCAAATTGTCAGCCACATGTACTACTACATATATGTATATAAGGAAACTTTTAAATGGTAATCATTTCTCTCAAAAATAAGTCATTAGCTGCAAAGTCATACGCGTCACTATACAACCCAGTACTAAGTCGCTATTTATGTAATCTTATGATTTACATAGGTAACTATTAACATATAGTTTTGTCTTTACACCCAATTGTTACTTTATGGACTTGGAAATACTTCTTTTTGTCTTTTACATATTTTTGTACATCTACACGACTTAAATAGTAATATTTGATTACCGGGAACCAAAACCATAGCATCAAACCAGGAAAACTTGATCAGCGCTCTGTGGTGGATTTCCTACGATAGTTCTGGTGAAACCAGATGATTAGTGATTTTGATGTATAAATTCATGCATCAGATTTTAAGAAATTTATTTGATGTTCAAATGGACTTCTTTTGCCACGATTTCACTGAACAATACAGTACATGTTTAATTATAGCACCAAGTATATGAATCAAATTTAAACAACAGGAAATAAAATTATACTTTTGATGAGTTTCTAAAGTATTTTAATTTAATTTTATTCAAGACTTTAATTTTAAAAACCTATAGCCTGATAAAAAACTAAAATAAAAACTGATATAAAAATAAATTATAACGGATTTTTATGTACCTACTTTTAGGTTTGGTTTCAAAACAGACGGGCAAAATGAAAACATGAAAGTCAAATTCATAAAGGTAAGCTTAAAAGACTTGTTAGGAAAAAAGTTACATATATAAATACTGTTAGCTTAGAGGGGCAACAATTATAAAATATTTTCTGACCTATTTTTCCTATTTCAGCTTTATGTAGGGGTTAGAAAATTATATACTTTATTACATCAATTTAAATACAGCGGTTATACGGTTTAGCACCTCATGTCTTCAACGACGATTCGTAACAACTGACTGTACTGTCAAAAGGGAGGCAAAACGCGAGAGAGACAGTGTTTCGAGAAGGCAGCTCTCGGCTTGGCTGATGTAATACTCACCTATCCATTCGCGTACTTTTCAGCTATTTTTTTTTCTTTTGTAATTAAGATTTGATTAGTTGTTTATTTTTCATTTCGGCGAGGAATTTGTTGACGTTTTGAAAACGGAAAAGTCTTGCGTTTTACGAGTGCGGGAGTGCCGGGTTTTTCGTTTTGAAAAGCAAATCACATTTTTTTTGTGACAGTGAAAACCGCCGCTGTCTGATTATATCTATATACATATATGAAAATGGAGAGATACAAATTTATAGTGCAGCATCACGTAAGAACGGTTGTGCAGATTTGTTGTTCGTATTTGACAGAAGAATGTATTTATGAAAAAAATTGTCGTAGTTGAAGATGAGTTCAAAACTCGAAAGATTATTCATCAATTCAACTATAATCAGGGTGCCATAGAAATCGCTAGTGAAATGGGAAACCGCGCAGAGGATTTTCACTTCAAAATTTCTGCCGTGCCACAGAATTCCGAGCGATTTCATTTTCTTAGCATTGTCACAAACCAAATTCGAACTAAGCATAGGGTTGACACCTTTCAAGATTCAATTCGAATAGGGTTCATTTTTCTGTTTTATTGATTTTATCATATAAAAACAATTGGTTTTTCTTTTTTTCTTTTATGATATAAAATAATTGATTTTTCAAAGCTGTACTTTTATAATTTCAAAGCAAAAAAACATCCCATATCGTGCGAGTCAAACAAAATAATGTACTCCGCAACTCTAGCAGTTGTCTGGCAACTCTCCATCATAGCAGCAATCAGCTGTTCAAAAAAACACACATCTGAATTGTACGGTAAACTTAACTAAAATGCTTTTACCGAGACTGCTTGGCCATCGAAGAACTACATATTACAACAACATATTAGAATAGAATAGAATAGAATAGAATAGAATAGAATAGAATATTAAGACTCGTTTTCGCGTTCAGATGATACGTATGTGGTTTCTGTGATTGTCTTCTCAAAGTACTTTGTAATTTAGTTCATTACAATTACCAGTTTTTGGTATAATGAACGCTATGCTTATCTTTCGAGCTGCCATCGGGTCTGCGCTTAGGGGTTTTTGCCATAAATGCAATTGCAATAATGTGTAGAAATGGTTTTTTAGTTTTGTTTTGGTATTTTGAAGCGATGCCACCTGGTAGAACTACAAATGACTACAAATGTTTTCACAATTTGCACAAAAAGTATGCACACGTTTGACGTAAAGGAAGTGTTACTACAATGAGATATTTTTTGTAATGCTTAATTAAAGAAAAACAGAATGCTTTCAATATATTTAATATTAAATATATTTCTCCAAATTCGACTTAAAAAAGGTGGCATTACTGTATTAACTTCGAAAGTCCGAATCGCCCTAGGTGGCCACCTCGGTCTTAAGTGAAAATTCAGTCAGCGGATTGAAAAGTGATTTACTAAAATGCTTATTCTATTAACTTAACATGTATAATGTTAAATTATTTGGATGAGGGTTAACCACCAATTGAACAACCTTTAAGGGAAAGTAAGATTCGAATCGTTTTAAGTGTGTTTTATGGGTGTATTTAATCAAATTACTGGATAAAATAGACGATCAAACTTTGAACGATTTTCACGTCGTGAAATAAGTAATTCGGAATGTCTCTATTAATCTAACGCAAGAGGGGAACGTGCAGAAGCAAATTAATGGAGACGTGCCCATATTGCACAGGTTCGCGCTGCACAATTACCACCTCTAGTTCGACCAGTAGACATGAATCGCACTGCTTTCTATCTATCTTCGCTGCGTTGATATCGGTCATTGTCTGTCGTATGCCAGCATTACAATGCATTAAAGTTTTAATCGGAAACCCCGGCATATGCTGTGCTGGTGGAAAGGTAAAATTAAGCGTTTTGACTCATCCGCCAGAGCCATTGTAAACGTTTCTCTATGGAAATATCATCGAAACATTTCCTGTCGAATACATACAAATATAACGGATGCTTTCAAATGACGTCATTTGGAGCCGAAGTTGTTGGTTAACCCGGATACAATCCGAGTTAAGGTAATAGCATCAACAGGAACAATTCTCATGTTTATTATTTTCGAAATTGCTTTAAAACATTCAGATTCAAGGGAAAATTCACAATCGGGTGGGCGCTTTGTTACCACCACCAAACGAAGATCAAAAGTTCCCTCAGATCTATTTCATTGGAGATTTAACAATAGAACGTTGTGCATTTTTACTGCAACTAAACGTGAAATAATAAACCAATTGCAAAATCTTCTGCATGAACATTATGAATTGTTCAGATTATTCAAAACTGCATTGGATACAATGCATGCTGACGTCCACAAAATCATTATCAGAGCAGACAATTTCATTCGTTTTAATCAGTCGAAGATACGATCAAAAGAGTCATCACCTTGCGTGACGCCATCGCTACTGAAGGAAACTCCTCCAACATAGGTTGTTTTGCCATTTTCCCCAGATTTATGTTGGAAGCCGGCGCCACATGCATGAGTGCGCTCAAGATCATCGCTTGATTTTTTCAGTGAACATTAGAGGCCCTACATCCTTTGCTTCCTTGCGTACTGTGGATGGCGTGCTGTGCGCCACTTTTCCGGAATTAAAATTTGCTCGATAACGATACAAATTGGGACTCAACGCTCGCCGATGCAACCACATTGGCTGAGATGGCTGGACCGGATAGACGAGATGGCAGACGACATTTTGCACAGAGTTCGCACGACAAATTTGAATTTCAATCTTGAAATTAAAAACGAAATGCGCAACGAAGCTTTAGTTATCAGCGAAGACATGTGCGTGTTCATGTGCGGCAGCCTGATGTCGACATCCGGAATTCCAGAGCCAAATCGTTCGATGCACGATGCATTCATCGCGACTTGCAACGAACAAGACTATGATCGAGATGAGCTGGACGAAAGAGTCCGAACTAATGTGCCTCGGTTTGAATGTCAAGCAGAATTACGTGTACGATTCGCTTATGATGGTTGTTGACGAGGAACGGGAGGCATTTACTTTCTCAAGGCTAGATATGGCAAGATATTCGTCATTTCGTTGATTAGGTTAAATTCTTTTGATTCAGTTCTTCTCCAGTTCTTATTTTCTGCATACATTTACCGATTTACGTTTGAAAACAGAAAGGTGATCGCAAAACGCAAACATTTTTCCGTTTTTTAAACGGAAAAATTTTTCTCGCCGAAAGGAAAAGTAACAAATCTATATAAACAAAACGAATCTTAATTGCAAAAGGAAAAAAAATAGATGACTTATTGATGCATTAAAACAGGGGTGTCCAAAATTAGTGTAAGCAGAGCAATCACCAATACTGCCAAACAAAAACACAAATACTAATAAGGGAACAGTGCAAACTCAAAAAAAGACAATGAAAAAATAATAACACAAGTCGGATTAACACCAATCAGAGAAGAGACAAACCCGACTTTTACTGGACGGTTCGGATACACACAAAGATGTTTGCATGTGTTGGGCTTTCGGTATGCTGGTACACAGCACAAACTGTGTATGCATACAAGAATTGGTTTCCAAAAACAAAAGAGCTCGCAGGGCAATGGGCCTGGGCATCGCTGCATTAAAAATATAACTGACACCATAACCAGGGCATTTTATTTTTATAAATAATTATACCGTACTCAAAAAGAGTATATTGTATTTGTGTAAGAGTGGATGCCTGTCTGTCTTGATGACACCTAAGATCACAAGACTATAAGAGCTTGAGCAACCAAATTTTGTATCCAGACTGCTGTGATATCACACTGTTACAAGTGTATTTCAAAATTTCGCCCCACCTCCTTCCGCCCCCTACAAAAGACGAAAATCTATGACAGCCACAATTTTAAAGATACGATAAAGCTAAAAACACATGTTTCCAAAATCCACTGACTGAGTACGGGTATAAGTCGAGTCGCGTCCCCAGAAGCGACTTACACATTTCCTTCCTTTTTATACCCGTACTCAAAAAAAGTTAGGGGGTATATTAGATTTGGTGAAAGTGGATGTGTGTAACGCAGAGAAGGAAACGTTTCCGACCCATTAAAGTATATATATTCTTGATCAGCATCAATAGCCGAGTTGATATAGCCATGTCTGTCTGTCCGTCCGTCCGTCCGTCCGTCTGTCTTGTTGAGCGCCTGGATCTCAAAGACTATAAGAGCTAGAGAATTTGGTTTCCAGAATCATGTGATATCACACTACTACAAGTGTATTTCAAAATTTCGCCCCGCCCCCTTCCGCCCCCACAAAGGACGAAAATCTGTGGCAGCCACAATTTTAAAGATACGATAAAACTAAAATAAAACGCATTATCGTAGAGAATGACCATATCTACAGATTGCCGAATCTGAATCAGATCGGATAAAAATTATAGCCAAAATGAAGAAATTAATTTTCTGTTGCTTCCTCTGCATCCCCTGCCAACGACCCGGTACCTATCTCTTTCTCTCCGCACACTCTGCCGCGTTCAGTGCGCGAGCATAGCGGAGGAATGTAGAATCTAAATGGAACATGTACAATCTACATGTTAAATGTATAATATAAATAGTATATGTAGATGTGATAACCGATGTAGCAAAAAAATGTAAAATGTAAAATTTTTTTTTTTTTTAATTCTAAATAATTATTTGCTTAAAAATGTATATGCTGACTGAGTACGGGTATAGTAGAGTCGCGTCCCCAGAAGCGACTCACACGTTCCTTCTGGTTTTTTTTAGCCCAAGTCAAAATGAGCTCTGCGATAAATAGTGTTGTGAACTAAATGTTAATGCATCAATGTAATATTTGTTTTCGTTTGGATTTAAGATTCATTTTGTTGTATAAAATTCCGGTTAGAAAAATGTTTCCGTTTTGAAAAGATGCGTTTTGCGTTTTCAATTGGAAATTGTTGATAACTTATTATTATAAATTTTCAATAAAGAACTGGTCAGTTACACTTTCGATGACTTCACTTGACTTTACTTTCAGGTCAGTATATACTGGAAAAGTATCCGAAGTATATGCTTGTTTTTTTGGTATGTTTCGACCCACCTCAAAAAAGATATCAATTTGATATAATTTTCCAGCAAACACGAATCAAACATTGCAATAAGAGAACAAAAACAAAAACAAAATGAAATATTTTAATCATGAAGAAAAATAAAATCTAGTTAATCAGTATTATATGAATGACAATTATATGGATATTATAGTTTATTATTTTTATTAATTTTCATAAATATAAAACAAATATAGTTTTCAAAACATTTTTTCTTCACGGAAATCCGGCACGGGAGGGCGTCGCCATCTGCTGCTGCTGATAGTCAGACACATTACCTTGCCAAATAAATATTGGGGAGCCCAGGATATGGCTGGGGAAGAGCGGCCCCAGCCCGAAGAAGTGAATTTTATTAACTTTAAACAAAACCAAGCAGCTGTCTAGCAGAGTAACCGCACAGAATGCAGTGCACACCTCTGGTCACACACTGGCTGCTCGAAGAATATATGACATTCGTTTGCTGGCAAACAGTTTTTCAATTTGTGTACTAGGCTTTAACTTCCTTAACTTAGCTTTTCTCCTTCTTCCTAAAAAGATTTAGCAGTAAAAATTTGGTTTTAATCAAAGTTTGAGTATCTTGTACGCTAAAATCCATACATATGTCCAATACATACATATGACCAAAATTAAAATTTCTACATATGGTACTCAAAAAATTCAGAGGTATATTAAATTCGTGAAGATGTACATATTTAATAACAAGAAACATAAATAGCCGATAATTCCATCTAACCATTCTCGTCCGTTTTTGTCGCCTTATTCTCAAAGACTACTTATAAGAGCTAGAGAAATCGTATTTTGTGTGCAGACTCCTGTAATATCACACTGAACCTGTTTGTTACACGATACATATACGAATGTACGAGTACGGATCTAGCTTGGAGATAGGCAGGGTGGAAGTGTAGAAGAGACCGGTCCACTCCCTTGAGTAGAAGCCGGATACAAAGCTCAACCTTAAGTAATAAGGCACAGTTTGAGCAGAAAGGTTCGTGGAACAATTTGGTGATATACAATTTGGTGCGATATCACAGTAGACTACACACTAAATTCGGGTTTTTTTCGGTTATAATCTCTAGGATGTAGAAGCTGAACAAGATAGACGGACGGACAGACGTAAATGGATACATATGTTCATACAAAGGAATTCAATCTTTTTATCAATGTCAATCTTGTCAATCAAATATGTCTCTGGTCAACAAAACGTTATAATTATGCTTTCTAGTACAAAATCTTAGCTTTTGTAGATAATACGATTTACAAAATAAAAATGGGTTTTTTGTAGCCTTAATAAGCAAACATTATAGACTTTGTACTCTACAATATTGTAATAGATTTACGATAAGGGTGATTTCTTTTTAATAAAAAAGTGTTTTTTTTTTCATGAAAATTTAAAGTCTAATAGAATTTTCACAAACATATGTGCATCAACAACAAATTTTTAAAGCTTTCTCTCATTATTTATGTTGAGCTACTGAGCTTCTTCAGTAGCGTTGTTTTGCCAGATTATTTAAGAGACGACGATTGTTCAGTTAATATATTCACAGTTTATTGTACTTAAGTTTAGATATATGTTTTATCCAAAACTACGAAGGTATGCGGATTTGATAACGAGAGTTAACGATGGGTCAATTGAAGAACCGGTTCAACACTGTTGAAGTTGTTATTATGTAAGGTTTAGTTTAGAACTCTGTGGCAGGCAGATCACTGTGCCAAGCAAAACGTTTAACTACGGTGATGATCGAATCTGAAGTGTCTTCTGCTTTCTCTGACGAGCCTCCCCCACAGCGGCTGTCGAACGCCGACAGAGAGCAAAGCACCAGATAGGCATAAGCAAAGCAAGCAAAACGGTAATAAAGAGAGCGTTACATTTAAGAGATGTTACATATGGTCTCATTGCTCATTGTGCTGCCATGGGCCGGCGCTTAGCCGAACATACTCCCCCGTTGAAGAGCACGGGTCTTTAACATCCTTATTTGCAGCACTGTTATTCTATTGTCTTCAGCACCGTCTTCAGCACCGCTACTCCGGACTGTATGTCTGACCCTATCCTGGGTCGAGCGAGGGGCCACTTCAGATGAGCTAACTGAAAATAGAGAAGCAGAAAGTGGAGCTGCCTTGAGAGACGGAGAAACCTCTCCTGCAACTATCCATCCCAGTCTGGTCTCCTGAAGACGTGGCAGTCCAGTTCCCAACTTGATATTGCCAGCGCATAGAAGCTCGAAGAACAGAGCCGCTCCAATCAGAATATCAACTGGCTGGGGCTGGTAAAACTTCTGATCCGCCAGAGGTATGTTGGAGGGCATGTTCCAGCGATTAATGTCGTGGATACCGTTGGGTTGGTTACCCATAATGGTTGGAGCAATAAGTGCCGTAATGGTCGCTGCATAGTTGGACGCGTGTGATTCCAGTTGGATATCAACGCAGCATCCTTCGGATATGGCACACGACTCGCCTAGACCAGAAACGGAAACTTCCAAATCTTTCTTCTGTAGCTGCAACTGTTGAGCCAGACGAGAAGTGGCGAAAATACACCTGCGATCCAGAATCGAGCAGGGCACGGCAAGGAATCAACATCCCAGAGCGACTCCTCACGCTGATTGTGGCAGTGGGCAAAATCACAGCGTCCCGTCGATGACTCTGGGCCGATGTTGCGATGTTACGGCATGTTTACCGACAGAGGGTATCGCGGGAATTCGTGGAGTCGATGTTGATTTGAAGAGTTGAGGCAGAATGGCTTGAGAAGTGTAGGACGAAGACTCGAAATGAAGTAGTGTGTGATGCTTAGCACCACATACTCGGCAGGATCGTGAACGACATTCACCTTGCTGATGGCCTGATCGGAGGCAGTTGGTGCATAGGGATAGCTTATTAGCTTCCTGGAGCCGAAGTCGAGCAGAAAGGTTGCTGAACTGAGAACATCGATATATCGAATGTCCGGTATCGCCGCAGAGCGCGCAGGCAATCGCCTTGAAGGTAGTTGCAACTAGGCAGTGTTTCCGATTGCTATTAGTGTACATGTCCTTAGCGTGCTCCTGAGTCTCCAACCTCTGGCATCTCTGCTCCAGAAAAGCGGTAAATTGCTGGCTTGTGGGTATGCTATCCATTGACGAGCATTCCTCCCACTTGGCTTGTGTGGCGCTGTCCACTTTCTGTAGCAGGATATGTATCAGAATGCAGTCAGCAATCTGGTCCTTTGTCCCCACACTCTGCAAGGCGCTCAGATTGGCATTCACAGTATCTGACAATGACCGGAGTTGGGACACAGACGAGGTCTCAATACGCTGCACACCCAAAATGTCGGTGACATGTGCCTGAAATATTAAACGCTTGTTATTGAATCGTTTATTAAGAAGGTCTAGGGCGATGGGATAGCTGGATAGGTCCTTTCAGGCAGGATCGTAGGTTCTGCAGCTTCTCCACATTCGTTAGGTCAGAATCCTTGTCAATTATGGAAGCAAACATGCCCCAAAACGCATCATATTGCGCGTAGCCCCCGCTGATTCGGAAAGCTTTAATTCCGGCAGGCGAGGCCGACTCTGCACTATGACTGTAGCTGGGGCCTCTCCAACATGATCCGTCCGCATTGTTGAGCATGGGAGCATTGTGGGCTGCCGCTTGTTCAACTCACGCTTCATGCGAATTTCCAGCATGACCACGCATTCGTCAAACTCCTCCCTCAAGGGACTGCCAATCTCATCGAGATCAATCCTCTCCAGGGCATTATGGTGCTCGTTGAACGAAGCGACCAGATCCGCTAGCAACTGTAGTCGCACATTTAACTCCTCCTCACTGAGTTCGCCAATCCTCTCCTTGCCGACGGCAGTTTCCATTCTCCATGCTGCTCCTACCATGGATTGCACCTTGCGCTTGTTGAATGCAGCTTCCGAATCGACGAACAAAGGTGAGGGGTGCGAGATTGAAGGGGTGCTATTAGAAGCCATCGTGTATGCTCAGTAGAAAGCTGGGTTTAGAGTCACTGAGCGAGTGTAGAGGTTAACAGCCGGTGAATAACCTCGAGCAGTTTTACATGAACTGTACAATCGATCGCAGCGTTCAAAACACACGTTCTTGCAGTTTTACAGATCAGCAGCGTGAGCTAACAGTTTGAATCGCACTGCACTTGTGCATCCGACAACAACAAAGGCATGCACACTGAGAGCACAAAACCGAAACGAAACAGCAGCAAGCAAGCAGACCGCAAAGCAGATGACGCGAGAACCGTTTCTGTTGCTTGTGCACATACGACAAACCGAAAAACCGTGGTTCAAAGCAAATTTATCCAACGAAAATGTTATGTTTTTTTGTGATAAAATTTAACGAGTTTATGTTTCTATCACGTCGGGGTCACCAAATGTTGAGCTACTGAGCTTCTTCAGTAGCGTTGTTTTGCCAGATTATTTAAGAGACGACGATTGTTCAGTTAATATATTCACAGTTTATTGTACTTAAGTTAAGATATATGTTTTATCCAAAACTAGCGAAAGGTGTGCGGATTTGATAACGAGAGTTAACGATGGGTCGATTGAAGACGCGGGGGCCGGTTCAACACTGTTGAAGTTGTTAGGTTTATGTAAGGTTTAGTTTAGAACTCTGTGGCAGGCAGGTCACTGTGCCACACAGAAAAACGTTTAACTACGGTGATGATCGAATCTGAAGTGTCTTCTGCTTTCTCTGACGAGCCTCCCCCACAGCGGCTGTCGAACGCCGACAGAGAGCAAAGCACCAGATAGAGCATAAGCAAAGCAAACAAAACGGTAATAAAGAGAGACGTTACATTTAAGAGATGTTACATATGGTCTCATTGCTCATTGCTGGCCGCGCCGAACAATTTATTTTAAAAAAATAAACCCTGTAAACCGAACCTATTCTATTTTGATAGATTTGCTGCTTTAAAAATGTTTAATGAAATTTGGATACTATTTTTTTCTTTCATTTTAAAAATCTGTTATTTTATTTAAATGTTATTTTTAGAGGTAGTGCTTTGTTTATACACATAACTTAAGTATCTTACATTTGGCCGTGTTGAAGTTTGGCCGTTGTTAGCTTAAGCTACAAAGTTTTGAAAGCTGAATCAAAGTTTTTTTTTGGTTTTTATCTTAAATAACTATTCTTACCAGCCGACTGGTAACGTCGACTGCAGTCGTTCTTAATGTAGCTTTATTATTAAGTAATATGATACTAACGTATCAAGATTGTCGATCAAGATTATATATATATATTAAGCTGGGCCAAAATTTGACGAAAACGTTTATTCAAGGGGACACCCCCCAGTTTTGTTCTTTGTTATTTTTTTATTCAATAAAATTATACCATTTTTTTTTAAATTTGTAGTTTAATGTTTGGTGCTACCACGAAGATAAAATACAAATTTTTGGATAAATGTACATTAAAAAAAATTGAATTCGTCGATTTTTTCAAATAATATTGAAACTTGGAAACTAGATCATATTGATTTTTTTTTTTTAGTTACTGTTATAAAATTAACGTTTGGTGAAAATCAAGAAGTTCAGCTAAGGATAATATTTTTAGTTAACTAGTTCGCAAAAACTTGTGCACGTTTTTTACTGCCAATAACTGATTAATGACGATATGAATGGTAGCAATATATATGCAATAGATTTCACCAATTACACTACTCGACACGAGTTTTCCTCAAGGAACAGAACCTAGTTTTTTTTTAAGAATTGGGGTTTGAAATGGTTTGATGATATTTTTTTTTTCTATGGTAGAACTTTTTTGTGGAAAACTGGTATTTTTGTTAAGCTTTTTTCACATAGCTCTAGTATGTTACGTCTGGTTGTAAAGATAATTAAAACAGCTACAAGATAAGCCCAAACACTTTGTGATTTTAGCTTACCGTCTGGGAAATAAAAAGCATTGAAATGTAAAAATTACGATTTTTGTGTGGTATTTTTTACGAAATTTTGGCTTTAAAAACTCGGAAAAGTCGAAAAAAATTATATTATATTTGTATATCCTGGGACCTTTACGAAGGATGCGGGCCCAACGAACGAATTTAGCTCAAAAGTATCTCCATAGCTTTGGGAACGGGATCTTGGGAATTGGGATCGCGATCAGGTACCAAATGTACAACCCTTTTTCGTTTGCTTTGTTCCCAATTGGCAACCTTTGAAAAGGTATTTTTTGTTCATTTTTTTCATTTTTTAGGTTTGGATAACGAATTTTAGCTCAAAAGTATCTCCATAGCTTTTAATGAGCAATACCTTAAACGACGCCTAATTAATGCACCTATACAAAAAAATAGAGGAAAATCTATTTACTTATGCTGGATACTGCATAACAGAAAGGAAAAATAGAGAAGACACAGTGCGTTGTTTAAGTTTACATATTCAACACTCCTTCTCAACGCATTATGTTTGAATTCACAAATATCATTTTAAATTACAATCAGCATAATCCCATGTATTTTATACATTTCTCGTGCTTAACTTTAGACAAATTTTTGGTTAATACATTAGATATCATTTCTTCAGTGGGAACATATCCTATTTCAATTACATTTTTCTTAAACATTTCCCTAACATGATGATATTTAATATCTATGTGTTTGCTTCGTGCATGGAAGGTCGCATTTCTAACAAGATGTTGAGCGCTCTGATTATCGCTAAAGATCTTCACTGGACGGAGCTTTCCAACGCTAACACCCAGTTCTTCAACCAGCTTGATAATGTAGGCCGCTTCTTTAGACGCCATTGATAGTGAAAAATATTCAGCCTTCGTACTGCTAAGGGCAACCACATTCTGCTTCTTGGATTCGAATGAAAATGCAGCTCCTGCACCAAAAAAGGCCCAACAGCTGTATGATTTGCGGTCCGTGTTATCGCTGGCCCAATCGGCGTCCACATAGCAATGTATTGCACGACCAGTACGATGGTAATGCAACTGCCGATCAGCCGTGCCTCTTAGATATCGAAGCACACGTTTGGCAGCGACTTCATGTTCAGTGTGGGGATCAGCATTCTGTTGCGCCCATTTCTCCACAGAATGGAGAATACGGGACGCGTGGTGATAGCCACATACATCAGAGACCCAATTAATGATTGATAGGCACCCTGATTCACACGTAGGCAGCTCGGATTTTCGCATTTTACTTGATGTCCTGCCTTTAGTGGTATAACATTTGGCTTGCAGCACTGCATTGAGTAATCTCTGAGTAGATCCTCTATATAATGCTTGTGGCCAACCCTCACGCTACCGGTCTTGCCATCTCTCTCTACTTCCATGCCTAGGAAATGCTTAAGTTGGCCGCCATCGACCACTTTGAACTCGTCAGCAATGGCAGTCTTGACGCTTTCGAGATATCCTCTGTCAGAAATGGCTATTGTTACAAATATTAGTAGAAACTTTTCTAGAAAACAAACACGGCTCGCTGGCACATGGTAGGAAACCAAGCTTGATGAGTGTAGAATTGAGTTTCTCGTTCCATTCCCTGCCGCTCTGTTTCAGCCCATACAACGATTTGTGCAACTTTAGCACACGCTCATGATACTGATGATCAATGAATCCCTCCGGCTGACGCATGTAGATTACATCATGTAACTCGCTTTTAAGATACGCTGAAAAAACGTCCATTTGGCAGCCTATATTGCCTTTGCTGTTTCAGAATAACCGACCAAATAATGTTCTTCGCATTTTGGCGAAAATTTCTCATGGCGCACCAAAGATCCGCAGATGGCCGACACAGGGCTTCCTTCCTGTCCACACTTCAAACGGTGTCATGCCAGGTAAAGTTGAAGATTCTGCACGGTTACGCAAATATGCAGCAGTTTTGATTGCTTCTGCCCAGAATCGCTCGCCCAAACCTGCATGAAAGAGCTGCGGGCCATTTCTACCAATGTACGATTGGCTCGTTCCGCGACACCATTCTGTTGGGGGTATGAGGCACCGTTAATTGTCTTTTCACCCCGTTGTTAACAAGAAATGACTCAAACGCGTCACTCAAGTATTCGCGACCGTTTTCGCTTCTCAAGAGTACCAACTTCTTTCCCGATTGATTTTCCGCGAATGATTTAAATTGTTTGAACTTGACTAAGATTTCGTCTCTTGTCTTCAGAAAGTCAACAAACACATAGCGTGATTTGTCATGGATGAATGTTACGAAATACTGAGCTCCGCCTTATTCATTGGTCCGCAAATGTCACTATGCACCAATACAAGAACATTGTTTGCACGGCTTGCACTAGCTTTTGAGAAATGCTTTACACAAATTTTGCATTTTGCGCAGGTTTCGCACACCTGGCCGTTCATGTCATTTAATAGACTTGTTTTAATACCGTTGACCATTTTTTCACACGTCATCTTTTTTAGGCTTTCATAGTTTAAATGTCCGAAATGCTCGTGCCAAACGTTTACTTGGTTTATTTGCACATTTAAGCATTTTTTTTTCTTGATTTCGAAACAAGAAAAAATCGTGCTGCTTATTTGCAACCATTATAGCGACTTAATTGTTTTTCACGCGCGCTTCTGTCTTTGTAAATTCAACAGAGAAATCATTTTCGATGGCCATGGACACCGACATAAAATTGCATTGCAATTCCTTTACATACAAAACGTCAACATGTTTTATGTGGGTATTTTCCCAAATCAAATTCACTGTGACTGTGCAGACCGAACTGCGATGGGTCGTTATTCTTTTTTTATCCTTTTATTTTCTTTATTAGTTTGTAATACTAAGGCTGAAGCTTATCCAGAGTTACTTCTGTTATAGAAAAAATTGAACATTGTCAATTGCTTAAGCCGGTCGGAGCCACCTCGCTCCTGCCTTTTCTGCCTTTTTGCGATAATAACTCTGTTGAGCTACTGAGCTTTTTCAGTAGCGTTTTTTTGCGAGGTATGAAAAGACGATGTTCGGGTACTATTGCAAAGTTTACTGGACTTAAGCTTATATATATATGGTTTGTATTGAAAAATAGCGAAAGGTGTGAATTTTTCAGCGAGAGTTTATGATGGGTCGATTGAAGCCGCGGGGCCGGTTCAAGACCTTTGAAAGCGATATATTTATTCTATGAACGTATAGAACTTTTGGCAGGCAGGTCACTGTGCCAGACAGCAAAACGTTTAATTACGGTGGTGATTGATCTTGTGCATCTGCTGCGCAGACGAGCCTCCCTCACAGCCTTCGTCGGCTGACGAGTTTCGGGAAGGGGCAAATGATTCAAGAGCGCAGCGTCAGGTAGGCAATGTTGTGCGTAAGATATTAGCTCTGCTCTCTTTGCGCTGCCATGGGCCGGCGCTTAGCCGAACATTCTCCCCCCGTTGAAGAGCACGGGTGTTTAACATCCTTATTTGGCAGCACTGTTATTCTATTGTCTTCAGCACCGTCTTCAGCACCGCTACTCCGGACTGTATGTCTGACCCTATCCTGGGTCGAGCGAGGGGCCACTTCAGATGAGCTAACTGAAAATAGAGAAGCAGAAAGTGGAGCTGCCTTGAGAGACGGAGAAACCTCTCCTGCAACTATCCATCCCAGTCTGGTCTCCTGAAGACGTGGCAGTCCAGTTCCCAACTTGATATTGCCAGCGCATAGAAGCTCGAAGAACAGAGCCGCTCCAATCAGAATATCAACTGGCTGGGGCTGGTAAAACTTCTGATCCGCCAGAGGTATGTTGGAGGGCATGTTCCAGCGATTAATGTCGTGGATACCGTTGGGTTGGTTACCCATAATGGTTGGAGCAATAAGTGCCGTAATGGTCGCTGCATAGTTGGACGCGTGTGATTCCAGTTGGATATCAACGCAGCATCCTTCGGATATGGCACACGACTCGCCTAGACCAGAAACGGAAACTTCCAAATCTTTCTTCTGTAGCTGCAACTGTTGAGCCAGACGAGAAGTGGCGAAATGCACCTGCGATCCAGAATCGAGCAGGGCACGGCAAGGAATCAACATCCCAGAGCGACTCCTCACGCTGATTGTGGCAGTGGGCAAAATCACAGCGTCCCGTCGATGACTCTGGGCCGATGTTGCGATGTTACGGCATGTTTACCGACAGAGGGTATCGCGGGAATTCGTGGAGTCGATGTTGATTTGAAGAGTTGAGGCAGAATGGCTTGAGAAGTGTAGGACGAAGACTCGAAATGAAGTAGTGTGTGATGCTTAGCACCACATACTCGGCAGGATCGTGAACGACATTCACCTTGCTGATGGCCTGATCGGAGGCAGTTGGTGCATAGGGATAGCTTATTAGCTTCCTGGAGCCGAAGTCGAGCAGAAAGGTTGCTGAACTGAGAACATCGATATATCGAATGTCCGGTATCGCCGCAGAGCGCGCAGGCAATCGCCTTGAAGGTAGTTGCAACTAGGCAGTGTTTCCGATTGCTATTAGTGTACATGTCCTTAGCGTGCTCCTGAGTCTCCAACCTCTGGCATCTCTGCTCCAGAAAAGCGGTAAATTGCTGGCTTGTGGGTATGCTATCCATTGACGAGCATTCCTCCCACTTGGCTTGTGTGGCGCTGTCCACTTTCTGTAGCAGGATATGTATCAGAATGCAGTCAGCAATCTGGTCCTTTGTCCCCACACTCTGCAAGGCGCTCAGATTGGCATTCACAGTATCTGACAATGACCGGAGTTGGGACACAGACGAGGTCTCAATACGCTGCACACCCAAAATGTCGGTTACATGTGCCTGAAATATTAAACGCTTGTTATTGAATCGTTTATTAAGAAGGTCTAGGGCGATGGGATAGCTGGCGTGGCTGAATTCTAGCGAAGAGATTGCGTCTAGAGCAGGTCCTTTCAGGCAGGATCGTAGGTTCTGCAGCTTCTCCACATTCGTTAGGTCAGAATCCTTGTCAATTATGGAAGCAAACATGCCCCAAAACGCATCATATTGTGCGTAGCCCCCGCTGAATTCGGGAAGCTTTAATTCCGGCAGGCGAGGCCGACTCTGCACTATGACTGTAGCTGGGGCCTCTCCAACATGATCCGTCCGCATTGTTGAGCATGGGAGCATTGTGGGCTGCCGCTTGTTCAACTCACGCTTCATGCGAATTTCCAGCATGACCACGCATTCGTCAAACTCCTCCCTCAAGGGACTGCCAATCTCATCGAGATCAATCCTCTCCAGGGCATTATGGTGCTCGTTGAACGAAGCGACCAGATCCGCTAGCAACTGTAGTCGCACATTTAACTCCTCCTCACTGAGTTCGCCAATCCTCTCCTTGCCGACGGCAGTTTCCATTCTCCATGCTGCTCCTACCATGGATTGCACCTTGCGCTTGTTGAATGCAGCTTCCGAATCGACGAACAAAGGTGAGGGGTGCGAGATTGAAGGGGTGCTATTAGAAGCCATCGTGTATGCTCAGTAGAAAGCTGGGTTTAGAGTCACTGAGCGAGTGTAGAGGTTAACAGCCGGTGAATAACCTCGAGCAGTTTTACATGAACTGTACAATCGATCGCAGCGTTCAAAACACACGTTCTTGCAGTTTTACAGATCAGCAGCGTGAGCTAACAGTTTGAATCGCACTGCACTTGTGCATCCGACAACAACAAAGGCATGCACGCTGAGAGCACGAAACCGAAACGAAACAGCAGCAAGCAAGCAGACCGCAAAGCAGATGACGCGAGAACCGTTTCTATTGCTTGTGAACAAACGACGAACCGAAAAACCGTGTTTCAAAGCGAATTAAACCAACTGACAAGTATTATGATTTTTTTTGTTCGTGATATAATCTATATATGTATATATATGTTTTAAATCAAGTCGGGGTCACCAAATGTTGAGCTACTGAGCTTTTTCAATAGCGTTGTTTTGCGAGGTATTAAAAGACGATGATTGTTCAGGTACTACTTCAAAGTTTACTGGACTTATATATATACATATGGTTTGTATTGAAAAATAGCGAAAGGTGTGAGTTTGCTAGCGAGAGTTTATGATGGGTCGATTAAAGGCACGGGGCCGGTTCAAGACCTTGGAAAGCGATATATTTATGCTATGAACGTATAGAACTTTTGGCAGGCAGGTCACTGTGCCAGACAGCAAAACGTTAATTTACGGTGGTGATTAATCTTGAAGTGCATCTGCTGCGCAGACGAGCCTCCCTCACAGCCTTCGTCGGCTGACGAGTTTCGGGAAGGGGCAAATGATTCAAGAGCGCAGCGTCAGGTAGGCAATGTTGTGCGTAAGAGATTAGCTCTGCTCTCTTTGCGCTGCCATGGGCCGGCGCTTAGCCGAACAAACTCAATATTAATTGCTAATAATTGTGTACATCATTGAACCTATCATTGCTGATCACTTTTTGTGCCGGTTATATCTGTTTCACTTGCTATTCAATTGATTAAATATAATTAAACATTCCGATCGTTAAACAAACATGCTCAAACGATTTGTTTGTGCTTTAATCCATTCCGCTTTGGATCAACGCTCTCTGTGCTTATCGTTCGTGCGCCTGCTGCATCGCCTACTTACACACGCTCTGAGCGTACATGTGCAAGCTCTCTTGCTCTCACTCTCTGAATTTTGCCTGCATTCTTCTTCAATTACTGTTTCGGTGTCTCTGCTGTCGTGAGCATCACCGTTTGTTTTCGTCACCTCGCTGGATCGTCTGCTGCTGCTGCTGATCGTCGCTCGCTCTGCTGCCCACTCTCTGATATTGCTTGCGCTTCCACTTTTCATTTTTCTTCGAGCACAGTGATCAACTGCTGTCAAAAATGGCTGTTGTCTGCAGTGCAAAGAAATGCGAATTCGGTGGCAACATAGTCAGCGATTCATTCCTCAGCTGCTGGCTATGCGACAATGTCGCCCATATAAAATGTGCTGGTGGTGGTAATTTATGACGACTACACGATCTCATCTCAAAACGTATGGGTCTGACTTGGTCATTGTTTGCCTGCCAGAAGATTGAGGTCGAAGTGCGCACTTTTATAAGACAAACTCTTACTGGCTTTCTGGATGTCCGGAAGCAATTTGTCGCTCTCAACGAGATGTTCCTGACCTTGGAATCTCAATTTCTTGGCCTCAAGCTTCTGAGTAAATCTCCTAGACGGAAAATCCCTAACACCGATAACAGCAACTTCTTGCAACCTATTGGAATCGAAACGCCTTCTTCTCACCTACATACATCGGAATCCTTGGCTTCGCCGAGTGGTCATGCCTTGCCGGAAATCATTCCATTTCTCACACCGACTAACAATCTTATACCACTCACTGTATCCATCACTGCTGACACCGCTGTTAGTGCTTCCAGTGTGCGTATGCATGTTGCCGATGACGTCCGCACTGTTCCTGCCACCGTTCCACCAGTATCTACTGAAACTGCTTTCGTTTCTGCCTCGGGACTCACTGTCCTCACTTTTCATGCCACCGTTCCTGTTCCACTCCAACTAAGAGCAGTAGTACCTCAAAAGGCAATCTTTGTCTCTCGCCTCCTCACAGAAACCACACCGGAAGATGTTAAACTACATCTTAGTCATTATCTCAACTCACCGCCTGATGACTTTATCATAACTAAATTTAATTTTAAACATAAGCGTAATATTTCATCCTTCAAAAATTTTCTTCCCGATTCTCTTCTATTCAAAGCCCTTGAACCATTCGCATAGCCTGAGCACACTATTTTTTATGAATTTCTGACAAGAAGTTCTTCCCAGAGTCCTAGAGTCACTGTCCCTAAGATTTCAAAAAACTGAGGAATTTCACCATCCAATATCAGAATGTACGTCTTTTGGGTAAATTTACCAAAATATATACAGACAGCTCCTGTTTTGAATTCGACGCTATTGCTATAACTGAAACCTGGCTCTTCCATCTCCGATCATGAAATTTTCATCCACAAGTTCACCACCTACAGAATGGATCTGGTGGATCATTTTCTAGTGGGGTTCATATTGCAGTAAAAACTGATTTTGCGTCCGAGCTGTTTCCATTTAACAACACCCATGAAATTGAATTTGTAGCAGTCAAAATCCGTATTGGAGCGTCGTTTATCTTTTTGACCTGTTCATACATTCCTCTTAGATCTGATACTGTCGTCTATTTTAACCAACTTTCTGCCATTCATTCTGTAGTTTCTGCTGCAGGTTGTGCTGATCATATTATACTAATGGGCGACTTCAACATACCACTTCTATCTTGGCAGCAGGATGAATAAAACATGCTGTTACCTGGAAGACAACATGATTTTGTTTATGGTATAATTGATGTCTCCCTTTCCCAAATTAGTTCCGTCAAAAACAGTGGAGGTAGACTGTTAGATCTCACTTTCGTCACCGATGCTTCTCGAGCAACGGTTGTCAGAGGTAGTCCTATGTCTTTTCCTGAAGATCCGCACCATTCAACTTTGTCTATAGTTGTCGAGCTTTCGAATATTAATTCCATTATACCTTCAACTAATCGAATAAAGTGTTTTCGTAAAGCGAATTTCACCGATTTAAGTTTATATCTCTTGCAAATTGATTAGTCCTTTCGTCAGTCGTTATCAGATATAAATGGAATAGTCAACTCGTTTTATGACACGTTAAACTCTGCTCTCAACACCTATGTTCCTGAAGTTACCGTTCAGGTATCCTCAAAACCGCCCTGGTTCTCCAAGTATCTGTCCTACCCAAAAAATAAGAGATCCCGGCTATATAAAAAGTACCAGAGAGCTGGTTCTTTATCAGACTTTGCTCAATACTCGTCTGTTCGCTCTAAATTTCTTACTATCAATAGTCAATGTTAGAACCTTTATCTTTCCCAATAAAGTACAAATTTCCGTACTGATCCCAAAAAATTCTTTTCGTTCGTCAACTCAAAAGGTTAGTCTAACGCGTTCCCCTCTTCTCCTCATTTACTGGATAAAACAGAAACGTCAGCTCAAGGTATTGCAAATTTATTTGCCGCCTTCTTTCAATCGACGTATTCATCTCACACCTACGACTCATCCACCCCTTATCCCTACCGTCTTCCTCATATTAGCAACGTAGTTCTTCCCTTATTTAAAGAAAGCCCAGTTTTTTATAGATTGTCATCGATTGACATCTGTTTCTCTGCAGGACCTGAATAAGTTCCGAGCTGCATTTTAAAGTATTGCGCTCGAGCCCTATGCCAACCTTTGACCTTCCTGTTTAACTTGGCTCTTGAACGTTATTGCCTCCCCGTGATTTGAAACGAATCCTTCCTTATTCCTCTTCACAAAAAAGGGTCTAGATCCAACGTTGAAAACTACCGCGGTATTGCTAAACTTTCTGCTATTCCAAAACTGCTAGAGCACATTGTTACTCGTCAATTGCAACACGCATGTCGTAGTATCCCGCCGATCATCGTTCGGCAGCTAAGCTACAAAGTGGCTGAGGGTTCGGGCAGAATTACCGGCTGGATCAAGCGGCTTGGCACGCGTCAAAAAAGATGTGAGGCTGGAGTCACGAAATGGAGTCGAAAAGAAGCGGTCGAGATTTACAGCCCGGGTATCTTGTCCTCGACGTGACTGTTGTCCGTTTCCCCCTTTCTCGCCGTGCCTTTCCCTCTGGAGGACCAGTCGAATGGTGTGTACGCGATCAAGCACGGCATTCACGAAACTGGATCCCCCCTCCCCCTCAAGTATTACCTTCCCGTGTCAGGCTGTAAGTCCACGCTCCCGTCCCACGCGTTCCCAAATCAAGCGACGGCCCGTTTGTTTTCTTCTGTCCGTTTTCGTTATTCGTCTTTTGTTTTGACGACGACCAATTTCTAACACCCGAACCGAACGCTCGTTGTTCACTTCTCTCTGCGCATTCTTGATTTGCCTTGCGCCTGTCTTCTTCTTCATGAAGAAAATTTTCGTAGGCCTAGGACAGGCTCGATAGCAACAGAATATACAAAATTTCTTCAGGAACTGTTAAGTTAATTTCTTTCAGATTTTCCACGATCGCACAAAAATTATTTACGTGATTTATTACCGATTCATTTTCGCTCAATTTAACGAAAAAAAACTGCTTTAACAGGCTTATGCGACGCGCGGGGCCTGATGGCATATGGATACCCGCTAGAACTTTCCATGCTTCTTTTGCAGATGTACAGTTTTTCACATAGTTTATCTCCGATGGAAGCATACTACTCGCAAGAGCCTTCTCGTCTTTTAAATCAAACTGTGCCTTCTGCGCATCATTATTTTCTTCATTTTTAACTTCTAGACCGAAAACTACTGACCAAAACTCAGAGTGTATTAGCACGCTTTTCATTTAGATTACGCACGCACTATAATTCTCATTATCGAGCTTATCGATTGAATGGAAAGACGACCCCATTTTCGCAATCGATCGAGTCACAATTTCAGAAAGTCAGAAAATTCACTTTCAAGCGCCGCAGACAGAAATTCTGGGCTCATAACCTATTCGTTGTGGTAATTATTTGTGACTAAATATGAAGAGCAAGATGTCCGTCAAAGGCAGACGGAATAAAAATCAAAAAGGGAGACGAGAGAACGCCGCTTCATTGCGACTCATACATACACGTACACGGCACGGAAGTGCCGAGAAGCACAGCCCTTGTTCCAAATATTTTGAATAATTCTGAACATTGGGTGGAGCGACGGAGGAAGCGAGATCCTCCGCTGTTGTGGAAGTCGATTCACTGGGAGAATCCAGAAAAATAGAGAAGACACCGTGTCTTGTTTAAGTTTACATATTCAACAGCAAGATTAAATGGGGCTACAATGTCTAGAAGCTTCACAATAAATAGTCAAAGTTTAACTTTGATTCCGGTGAATATTTTCCTGTTTGCGGTGCATTATGTGCTAAACTTTGTTTTTTCCACCTATAAATAAAGTTTAATGGTTATTACATACAATAATTTGTATGAATATAGAATATATTCTATATATTCTAAATTTTATTTTTAATCAAATATAATTTTTTTAAATAAATTTTTTTATTATAAAACTTATTTCAACATTTTTTTTTTATTTTTTACAAGGTAGATGTAAAAAATGTCTCATAAACTTAAAATTTCTATATAAGAACTATTTTCTGATTTATTTTGAGATATCATATGTCCAATGGATGAATATATATAAAATCATTCAAATATTAACTCAATTTTTATCTTTTTTCAACTTTGACCTGAATTTAAAAAAAGTATGGTTTTTCCGAAATTTTTTTATACGGGCTCTTTGCATAATCCTTTACCTAAGTTTAAAATGTCTATCTGCATGTCTCTACATCGATAACAGTGGCGCTACCTCGCCAAAAACATCAACATTTGGAAAACTAGAGCTGCGACAGCTTAAGCTAAAAGTCCTATTGCTTTTAAGCTTGCATTTTTAAAGCTCTGGAAAATTCTCTATCGGATTCGTGTATTGGATTTATCCAAAGCGTTCACAAAATTCATTAACTTTTGCCACCTCTTTGCGGCTGAGGCCCCACTGTGCGGCCTTAAATGGCTACTCTTATCCGTTACACCAAGTGCTAGGTGTTTGGTCCCCCAGCCGAGCATTATTCCGTATTTATTGTCAGTGGTGTAGCCTTAAAGGTAATTTTGTTATTTGTTCGCTATTTGCACTGCCCACTGTACCTTATTTTAAACGACATGTATCTACACCCGCCCGCTCACTGTAAGAGCCGTTTCAACCGTTGTTTCGTCTCTTCGTCACGCACCTTTCTTTCTATCGCCTTTCCAAATCACTCTCTCGATCTATCACTTCTCGCTCTCTATTCGTAGCATCACGTAGGGCACGGGCAATTCGGTCTAGCACTTGCATGCCTTTGCAATCTCTCGCACTTTTCTTTCATCGAATATATAAACACGAATTGCGGTCTATATATGCATCTAGATTTCTTCTCCCTTTCGCCTTCGCTATCATTCTCTCCATCTGTCTTTCTCTCGCTTGCATTAGGGCACGGGCAATTCGGTCCGCCTGCCCTTAGTCAGTCTTGACATAGCGCTCACTTCTTACGCATGTTTAACCGTCATACCTGTATCGTCAAACTCATAGCACCCTTATACGTATATCAATAAACTGTAATCATATTTTTTCGAACCTGTGCGACTTCTTATTTAAACCTGCAACAGTCACTGAAAAAGCTCAGTAACTCAACATTAGGTGTGGATAAATATACCTGTTTGATTCTTTTTAGTTTTACAGGATGGAATCTATTCACATAAATATTTGTCACTAAAATGATATGGTTTCACAGTTTTCTAAAAGCTTCGTAATTATTTATTATTAGTCTTTTTCTTCTTCCCTCGCTCCAATGTTCGGAGCTCAATCATAATTTCCTACGCTAATCCAATTGCATCTGTTTTCTCTTTTTACTGTTGGAATATTTAATTTGATGACCTATCAGAGATTTCATTCGTTGACAAAAAGTGTAAATAGTGTCATAGGGAATTCCATTTGTCTTAAAAAAAAATTGAGCAGATGTGGCTGTATGACGAATTCAGCTCGAATTTTCAGTCTATACCACTGTATGAAAATTCTTAATTTAAATACAAATTTATGCGTAAATGCGTAAATGTAGTCGACAAAATCGAACTTTTTTTCCTCAAGGTACCAAACAAACTTTTTCTGATAGATTTGGGGCTTTTATTTTTTTGAAGAAATTAAAACAAATTTTATTTTTTAATACTTTTTTCAGAGGTAGCGTTTCTCTCTAAAAAAGACTTAAAAAATTTTTAGTTTCAGCTCACCGTCTGGAAAATATTAAGCTTTCAAAAGAAAAATTTATGATTTTACTGTTGTATTAAAATTATGTGTAAGATACTTAAGTTTATATATTTTTTTTTAAGGTTTAGCTATGAGCAGTTAAAATATCGAGTTATAAAGTAATATGAATATGACAAAACATGAATCACCAGACTATGGCTATTGTCCTGACCCGATGGGACTAATTTATTGGCTCAAGTAGACGCTATGGTCTAGCTCACAGCCAAGCTGTTGTCAGGAAATAGTCTATAGCCTATAAAAGTAAGATTAAATTAAGTTATTCGTTAACATAGATTTTACCTTGATAGAACTAGTGTCAAAGGAAAACAGATGGAAAAAGGTATTGTAGTTAAAGCAAAGGCTACGGAAAGATTCATGGTCAGAGTAATTACAAAGACAGACTTGAAGATGAAGCGGAAAGTAATGCGCAGCCTATTCTTATAAGAGGGAAGATGTCTATGTGAAAAAAATAAATGCTACCTCTGCAAAAAGTATTAAAAAAAATAACGTGTAAGCCGCCACAGAAGCGACTTTACTCTTATACCCGGACTCAGTCAGTCTATAGATTTGTGACCTTATGATTTATGTAGACCTAGCGGACCCGGCGAACGTTGTCTCGCCCCATTTTAACGCTGACATATTGCTATGATGATCGCAAACAATGTATGAATTTGATTCGCTGGCGCAGAAACAGTTGAATCGGCGAGCGCTGAGTCCCAATTTGTATCGTTTTCGAGAAAATTCAAACGCTGGCAAGCATCCCGAAAAGTGGCGCACAGCACACCATCCATAGTACGCAGGAAGGAAGCGAAGGATGTAGGGCCTCTAATGTTCACCAAAAGCAAGCGAAGATAGAAGCATTCGTCTTGGCGTGGGTAAACTGTGTATATTCGTCCGAATAGACATCAGCGAAGATAGCAACAGCGCTCCATGTATAATAGCGTAGCATTTCCGAGAGTAGAGTAAAGTCCTTGCAAACGGATCGCTTTCGCATGTTGAAAAGAAATTTTTCATTTTTGTCGCTGGTGGTCTTTCTGGTGGTTGAGTACACATGCTGGCCGTTCTCCATGTGAAGTGCCAAATGCACGACAGTCGGATGACGTTCAGGGATTGGAATTGAAAACAGCCGCCAGATTGATCTCGGCACCTCGTCGTTTGCATTTGGACCGGCAATGCCAAACACCGCCATGTCGCTCCCTTTGTTGGCATATTTGCAAACGTATTTGATGGAGTTTCAGTACTCAACATTGCAGTGGGTTGAGAACGTTTTCGACAAAAGCGGACAGTATGGAACGATCCAGTGGTTATCGATAACGAAATCTTTTGCTTTCACTTTCATCACGATTATTCTGCCGTTGCCATTTGGAGAGCGACGCCGATACAATGGATATCCGTCCATTCCACTGATTGTGTCGTTCCGTTTTCCATACACGGTGAGTCTGGGTTGTGGACTCCGCAAGGGCCATGGATAATGTTCGTTGTCACAATGGAATGCAACTCCGGGTCAGTTTCTGGATCTGGTATTTCGGCAGAAATATAGATCTGGTCGAATCTTGTCGTACATCCAAAGCCAAATGTGTGAATGTGGTAAACCACGCTTCAATCGAGTACATCCAACAACGAATTTCTCCAAAAACCTTTTCCTTAATTCATCTTGAGCGTCTTGAACTTATGCATACTTATGCGTAATTCCAACATAAGTAGCTGGGAGAATGGTCAAACAACCTATGTTGACGGCGTTTCCTTCAGTAGCGATGGCGTGACGCAAGTGGATGTACTCTTCTAACCGTAAATTTGACTGATGAAAATGTACATATCGACGCAGTGCTTTTGGAACAACCGGCGATATCTCAACAGATGATTGTCAACCTCTTGCCGAAACATCATCGATATGCATAAAAATTGATTGCGATGACCTTCTTATGCGTTTCTTCTTCTGAAATATGAATTTATAAAACTTAATTGTGGAGTGAAAAAAGATGCAATGACGTTTAAACAAACCTGTCGTTGTATTGACCATCTTTATATTTAAGTGATAGCCATCTCTCCAGAACATCATTGGGTATTGAAGTGATTCACATGATGAGTCTCGTATACTCTTTGTAATTATCCGCCATCCCGACGCTTTAGATCAATATCGCGTGATTCTACATTCTCTCCAATATTTACCACTTCGACTTCATTGATAGTTGGAGCATTGAATTGTCTTGCATGGCCTCCAGCTTGTCTTTTGTCTGCTCTGTGTTCGTCAGAATGCATTGTATCCAATGCAGTTTTGAACAATCTGACCAAAGATTCTATAAAACAACAAGATGCGTAACGACCATACTGCTGAAAAGCACACGAAATTTTTAGCGTGGATTTTCGATGTGGATTTTCGATTTTTCTATGTTTGCGTTGAATTGTCCGTGTTTGAGGACTTGGTTGTTTGAGTGCGTTTTTTCGTATGTTCTCGTATGTTCGCAACAAGAAATCAACGTGACATATTGACGACTGTATGTCTCCTACATACATTCATCGCTTATTAAGGCCTTACTTTTCAAGGGAAATTCATCGCTTTTATTTGTTTTTTTAAGGCCTGACTTTTGCTAATTCTTTCTTACTATGGTCATCGATTATTCTCCGCAGGACATCCCTGTGTTAAAGTAAACAGCCCATCGTATTGCAGGTCATCGCTTATTCATCGAGCTGCATGACGATTGCCATCGATGTGTGGTTGCCCCTTACACATCGCTTTACCCGTACTGCAGGGCATTTTGTGTAGCGCACTCACACATACACAAGTGTGGAGTTAGATTTCTTTAAAAATTTTGATGCTGTCATCCATTTTTTTCTTCCTCGTTACGCATCTGGTTGTGTTATAAAATCTTTGATCTGACCAATTAATTACACTACTCGACAAAATCTACCTTTTTTTTCCCCAAGGATCCAAACTGACTTTTTCTGATAGATATGGGACTTTAAATTTTTTTAAAGAGTTATGGTTTTTTTTTCTATGGCAGAACTTTTTTTAAGAATTTTTGAAGTCTGGTATTTTTTTTAAAGATTTTTTCAGAGGTAGCGCTTTTTTTCACATAACTCTAGTATCTTACGTCTGGTTGTAAAAGCTTTGCTACTTTGAAAATATAACTAAAACAGCTAGAAGTTAAGCCTTAAACACTATGTGATTTTCGCTTACCCTCTGGGAAATATAAATCATTGAAATGCAAAAATTATGATTTTTGTGAGGTATTTTTTACGAAATTTTTATTTTAAATACAAAATAAATACAAAATCACTCTTCTAGCAAATACGAACGAGAAGGAACGTGTGAGTCGCTTCTGGGGACACGACTCTACTTATACACATTTTTGAGCTTATGATCTTACAGAATTACGTCTTGAAATGAAAAGTATGACTTTTTGCTGAAAAGTAAAACGCAATGTGAATTTGAAAGCCGTTGCCTGCCTGAATATTACAGTTTTTATTTTTATTTAATAAATTTATTTAGAGGTTGCTACCGAATTTCGCTAACAATTTTAAGCAAGAAAACTAAAATAAATTTTTTTTAGCTGAATGAGTTGGATAATTCGGTGACATCTACATATTGCATATATATTGATACCATTAATATCGTCATTATTCAGTTATTTGCAGTCAAAAACCTGCACAAGTTTTTGCGAACTAGTTAACTAAATATATCAACCTAAGCTGAACTTCTTGATTTTCACTGATCGTTAATTTTTAACAGTTAATAAAAAAAACGAGAAGGAACGTGTGAGTCGCTTCTGGGGACGTGACTATATGTATACCCGTACTCAGTCAGTATATTTTTTAGCTTATGATTTTTTAGAACTTTAGAATTACGAAATGATGTACTATTTAGATTCTACATCTCCTCCGCTAGAGGGCGCGAGCGAAAAAGAGTATGAGTAGCGGGTCTCTTGCCGGAGGGGGCGGGGGAAATAACTGAAAATTAATTTCTTCATTCTGGCTACAATTATGAATCCCATCTGATTCAGATTCGTCAATCTGGTAGATATGGTCATTCTCTACGATACTGCCTTTTCAGTTTAATCGTATCTTTAAAATTGTACCTGCTACAGATTTTCGTCCTTTGTGTGGGCAGATGGTGGCGGGGCGAAGTTTTGAAATACACTTGTAGCAGTGTGATATCACATGAGTCTGGAAACGAAATTTGGCTGCTCTTGCTCTTATAGTCTCTGAGATCTAGGCGCTCATCAAGACAGACAGACAGACATAAACTTTTACCACAAATACAATATACCCCTTAACTCTTTTTGAGTACGGGAATAACAACTTGTAATATGTATAGAAACCTTTCGACTTTTCCTGAGTTTTTAAAGTCAAAATTTCGTAAAAAATACCGCACAAAAATCATAATTTTTGCATTTCAATGCTTTATATTTCCCAGACGGTAAGCTGTAATCACAAAGTGTTTAGGCTTAACTTCTAGCGGTTTTAATTATCTTTTCAAAATAGCAAAGGTCTTTACAACCAGACGTAAGATACTAGAGTTATGTAAAAAAAACAAGCGCTTCCTCTGAAAAAGCTTTAAAAAAAATACCAGACTTCAAAAATTTTTCAAAAAAAAGTTCTGCCATAGAAAAAAAACCATAATTCTTTAAAAAATTTTAAATCTCCATATCTATCAGAAAAAGTCGGTTTGGATCCTTGAGGAAAAAAAAAGGTTCAATTTTGTCGAGTAGTGTTATTAACGAGAAAATTGACTTAGGACAATTCTTCAAGAGGCTTACTATAGAAGCCGGTAATCTAGGCGTCACCAAATTACAGCTGTCCTTAGAAGACAGACTGTTTAAGTATACCCGGGTAGATGAATTTAAAGAAATTGGAAATAAAAACCTTATAGACATAACAATTGCGTTAACGCCAAAAACAATATACTTGCAAGACAAAAAATCGATCGATAAAATATTAAAACAATTCCACGATGACCCCATTACTGGAGGCCACCAGGGAGTCAATCGTACAATTAACAAAATTAGACAAAAATACAACTGGAAAAACATGACAAGGGATATAAAACAGTATATAAAACACTGCGACAAATGTTTGAAGAACAAAACTTTCAAACACAACAAAGAATAAATGCAATTAACTGCAACGCCAGCAAAAGCATTTGATACGGTTCAGATCGACACGGTCGGACCCCTACCAAGGTCGGAAAATAATAATGAATATGCCGTCACAATCCTATGCGATTTGACTAAATATCTTATTACAATACCGATCCCCAGCAAGCATGCTAAGGTCGTAGCAAATAGTATCTTTAATAACTTTATTCTTATCTATGGTCCTATGAGGACGCTCATAACGGATATGGGTACAGAATATAAAAACAACATTTTTTCCGAATTATGCCAGTTATTGAAAATTGACCATAGAACATCGACAGCCCATCACCATCAGACACTCGGTGCAGAAGAACGCACCCACCGAACACTCAACGAGTATGCCCGAAAAGGTATTTTTTGTTCATTTTTTCCATATTTTAGGTTTGGTTAACGAATTTTAGCTCCAAAGTCTCTACATACATTTTAATGAGCGATACCTTGAACGACGCCAAATTAATGCACCTATACACAAAAAAATAGAGGACACAGGATATTTTTTCGACTTTTCCTAGTTTTTAAAGTCTTTCCCAAATTTTTAAAGTCAAAATTTCCCAGTAAAAACAAAAATCATAATTTTTGCATCAAAAAAACCTTCAATGCTTTATATTTTCCAGACGGTAAGCTGTAATCGCAAAGTGTTTAGGCTAAACTTCTAGCGGTTTTAATTATCTTTTCAAAATAGCAAAGATCTTTATAACCAGGCGTAAGATACTAGAGTTATGTGAAAAAAACAAGCGCTACCTCTAAAAAAAGCTTTAAAAAAAATACCAGTTTTCAAAAATTATTTAAAAAAAAAGTTCTGCCATAGAAAAAAAAAAAATATCATCAAACCATTTCTAAGCCCCAAATCTTTAAGAAAAAGTTCGTTTTGTTCCTTGAGGAAAAATCGTGTTGAATAGTGTAATCAGGTCATTCACTATAAATTGGCTACTAATTCTTTTCCCCTTTTTGAATAGTAAATTCGGAAGGGTCAGAATGAACTCGACATGTCGTTTTACTTCTTTTTTATATAGCGCTTCGAATATTTTTGGAACCTTAAGACTTTCTTTGATACTCATATTAGGAGTGGTTTTTATTTTTAATTTTTCGGCTTCCGACCGTGTTGTTACCTTGAGTATTTGGGCTGCCTTGGCAGTTAAACTTTTCAAATCTGATATTTCTATGCGGGATAGCGCATCCGCTACATAGTTCTCCTTCCCTGCTATGTACTCCACCACAAAATCATATTCTTCTAAATCCAATCGCATTAAAAATAAGTATGTTAATGGACGATGATCGGTTTCTACTAAAAATTTGGTACCGTATAGGTAGGGTCTGAAATATGTGATTGCCCAGTAAATTGCTGCTAATTCTTTTTCTATTGTTGATTTATTGGATTCGCCTTTTGTGAATGCCTTAGAGGCATATGCAACTGGTAGTTGCTTGCCATCGTACTCTTGGCTTAGTACTGCTCCACATGCGAACCCGCTAGCATCTGTGGTTAGACAAAATGATTTTTTGAAATCTGGGTATTTAAGATTTGAGGACTTATAAGAGCCTGTTTAAGATAATTGAAAGCTTTACCGCACTCTTCCGTCCATATACATATATATTTTATTTAAGTTATTTCATCTAACACTATGTCAAATTGTAGTACATATTAAAAATTAATTTGGGCTAGAAGGTTGTTTCGCCTGTAGCCGTTTCTTCGCATCACGAAGTGCCGCCTTGGTTGCGTCTAGCAGCTCTCGGTAACGCTGTATGTCGTCGGGCGATCCGGTTGCCGCCTTCTCGCACTCAATTAAAAGCCGGCGAGTTCTGATGAGGCGAGCCTTCTTTCCGCCTCTCTTTGCTTTTGGTACCGCTTTGCCGGGCGGTGTTATTTCTCGTGGTGGTGCGGCCCTCTTTTGCCGTGCCCTGTATTCCTCAATTGTGAGCCTCTTGGGGCCCGACTCGGGGTACTGTTCCAGTACTTCCTCCATTCTTGGTGGGTCTCTCTGGGTTGATGGACTCCCAGCCAAGAATTGAACCTCAGCTTCAGACGTCATGTGAGGAATATTTGGTTTTATATATTTTGCTTGTTGGTTCCTTTTCGTTTCTAGCCAGCACATAAGGGGCTGCCTCTTATTTGATCGTCACTGTCATCCTGTCATTGATTTGCAAGGACGTTGTTTTTGTTTCAAACGTCCTGCGCCACTGTCATCCTGTCATTGATTTGCAAGGACGTTGTTTTTGTTTCAAAAGTCCTGCGCCACTGTCATCCTGTCATTGATTTGCAAGGACGTTGTTTTTGTTTCAAACGTCCTGCGCCTGTTGGTTGACAAACAAAATTTTGGGACGTGACAAGGTCAAGCCTTGTATATTTTATTTATTTTTGTACTGGTATCTGGCGATAAACGCCGCTGATGCCAATACAAAATTATTTTCTTAGTCTCCTGGAATCTTCTGATTCCTCCTGGAATCTTCTTATTGCTCCTGGCAGGATCGCCATGTAATATGTATAGAAACGCGCTTGGCAAGTTCCGTTTTATTAATGAATCTTTATTGATTTAAAACTTATATTTATACAGAAATCATAAAGGCGAGTTGCCCCTGTAACAGTTAACGCAGCCAGAAACTAAAAACCGAATCATTAGTTGAGTAGATGGTGGGTATCATCGAGATCCATGCACGCGTTGCTGCCGGTCTCATGGTTAGTCGGGTAGAGTGGGGGTGGGGGAAGGGAGAGATCGCGTCAAGGGCTCGTGCATAACAATGAGAATAAATATAATTCGCGTGCGGTTCCAGGTTCAGACGGAAGAAATAAAACGGACAGATTTGGTCAGATTCAACCGCAGTCGAAGTCGAGCAGCCCAACTGCCCATTGGGAACAAAGCAAACGAACAAGGGTTGTACATTTGGTACCTGATCGCGTTCCTTTGTTCCCAATGGGCAGTTGGGCTCGCCACCTTCCAAAAGGTATTTTTTGTTCATTTTTTCCATATTTTAGGTTTGGTTAACGAATTTTAGCTCCAAAGTCTCTACATAGATTTTAATGAGCGATACCTTGAACGACGCCAAATTAATGCACCTATACACAAAAAAATAGAGGACATAGGATATAATTTTTTTTCGACTTTTCCTGAGTTTTTAAAGTCAAAATTTTGTAAAAAATAGCGCACAAAAATCATCATTTTTGCATTTCAATGCTTTATATTTCCCAGACGGTAAGCTGAAATTACAAAGTGTTTGGCATCAACTTCTAGCTGTTTCAATTACCTTTTCAAAATAGCAAACTTCTTAACAACCAGATGAAAGATACTAATGTTATGTGAAAAAAACAAGCGCTACCTCTGAAAAAAGCTTTTAAAAAATATACCAGACTTAAAAAATTTTTCAAAAAAAAGTTCTGCCATAGAAAACAAAAAAAATATCATCAAACCATTTCTAAGCCCCAAATCTTTAAGAAAAAGTTCGTTTTGTTCCTTGAGGAAAAATCGTGTTGACTAGTGTTATTGTTCCTTAAAGCTTTCATAGCTGCTAAACTGGCCTAGGTATGGATTAGAAAAACTATTCGGAATGTGGTTCCGATGGAATACAAAATCTTTGAAAGCGCAATGCCTCTTTTAGGTGCACATTAATTGTCTGTTGGGTAATCACTCATATATTCGCTTGTCGTGAGTTACAGCGTGAACGAAAATTAGCACGGCTTGCGAAAGAGCAGAGCAAAACAAATGATCGAATACTTGGCATAGGTCAGCATTACAGTACTGCCAATAAATTTACGGTCGACGATACTGTAAACGTTAATACCGTTTTAATTCGAGATTCAACTACTACACATACAGTATACGCTCAAAGTCAATCACTCACAGTAGGGTTAATCCATCGATGAAAGCGCTTCCATAGGATTTCTGCAGGTGGCTGTAAACTTTCAGAATTCAGTGTATTAGCACGACAACATTTAGGCACAAGTATTGGTTTTCTCTACTCTTTCTTTACCAAATTTTTCTTCCTTACTTAATGCACAACCAAAAGAAATCATAACAAAAAGAAACTTCTTAGAGGCGGCTTAATCAAATTCACAATCAATTGACGCTATGTACTTTACTTTCGTTTAAAATAAATCACTAATAGAAAGAAACACTGCATTGGCACGAAAACTAGTGGTCCGACTAAACGGAAGATCCACTGGCAAACGGTGATCGGCACGGCTCTGCAACGGTAATCGCTCTCTCCTTTTTCTGCTACTGTCCGTATGCTGGCTGCTGGAGAGCGTGGGTGTGAAGACGAATGTAGAAATGGCTCGCCCAGAAAATTCTCTGCATGATGTTCGAAGCAGCGTACGAGAAGTCGACAGCTTGTGCTGTATGTATATATGTATACGTAGACCGCTGCTGCAACGTTCTTATGCCAAGCTAGACGTGTCGGTGTAGGGGCGAAAGCGGTACCCTTTGGGTATGTTGGGTACAGTTCCCCGTAGCAGTATGCGCCCAGAGAGTGGAACCTTAAGTCAGCAGCACGATAAAAAGCCCATATGTGCGTACGATACTTCGTACGGCACTACATACGGCCAACCCTGCAAATAGGTTTTAAACCGAAGTAAATTCCCAGTGGCCGCTGGTGGTATATACGAGAACTCACCCCAATGGAATCGGCCTGATGATAAATAGCGTTAAATTGGTTTTTTTTTCGGGTCGTGCGGATGTCAAAATAGATCTTGGGTCGTAACACGCGGTATTATACGCGGTAGTATTATAGACCACAGTCAAGGTTAGGTTTACTTTTCTTTTTTTTTTTCTGCACTGAATTTATAAGACGTCCATCTGGGATCGCAAGCTCAAAAGAAAAGAAAGACATGGGCAACTCTCCATCCGCTCGAGCTCTTTTTGTCTTTGTTTTCTTATTCACCACACATTGACACTTGGCTCTGTTAAACGAGTGTCATTTTTAACACTGGCTCAACTGCCCGCGCAAGGTGCATTTAACGAGAGGGGGAAACTGAGTGAAGCTTGCACAATATATTTTGTTGGGACAGGTGCCACTACACCCCCATGCAGGTGTATTGCCGTGCGAAACAAAGCCTCGTTACGTAAGGCTCCCACGGTCAATATGCAATATGGGGCGTCGGATTTCGGATGGCGGCGGTAGCTGCCCAATGCCTGTTACGCAAGGTTCTTGGTCTGGATGCAGACGCATCACTTTTGAGCAATGCCAGCGACCGCCGCTGGGCCCGCGTCATATTGCAATTTGTTTCTAGAGTGGTGCTAAAATTGATTAGCCCAAACACACTGCATGAATATACTACAAACTGAATAAAAGTTAAACCAAATCTGCCCAGCCGTTCTCAAGCCCTAAATCTATCAGAAAAAGTCGGCTCGGTTCCTTTAGGAAATATCGTGTCGGATAGTGCTATCAGACGGGCTCTGCTTGTCTCTTATGTTCTTTGAGTTAAGCTTTTTCACTTGCTCCCGGTTCACAAACTTTTGCACAAAATCCGCTTTAATGTGTAACTAAATAGGACTACGCCAGGTGTTACAAGGAAAACGTAAAGTGTTGTGGCCGTGACCAATTACACTACTATACACGAGTTTTCCTCAAGGAACAAAACCAACTTTCTCTTAAAGACTTAGGGCTTAGAAATGGTTTGATAACAATTTTTTTTTCTATGGAAAACCTTTTTTTTTAATTGTTTGAAAAGCTTTTTTCAGAGGAAGCGCTTTTTTTTTCACGTAACTCTAGTATCTTACGTCTGGTTATAAAGAACTTTGCTATTTTTAAAAGAAAATGAAAACAGCTAGAAGTTAAGCACAAACACTTTGTGACTTCAGCTTACCGTCAGGGAAATAAAAAGCATTGAAATGCAAAGTTTTTGGGCTTTATTTCTAGCTGTTTTCATTATCTTTTCAAAATAGCAAAGTTCTGTACAACTAGGCGTAAGATACTAGAGCTATGTGGAAAAAAGAAGCGCTACCTCTGAAAAAAGCTTTACAAAAAAATTCCAGACTTCGAAAAAAAAGTTCTGCCATTAAAAAAACCATAATTCTTTAAAAAAAATTTAAAGTCCAATATCTATCAAAAGTTGGTTTGGATTCTTGAGGGAAAAAAGAGTTCGATTTTGTCGAGTAGTGTTATTTTGTATTTTTTCTCAGTGGCTATTATATTTATACCCGTACTCAAAAAAGAGTTAAGGGGTATATTAGATTTGTGGTAAAAGTAAATGTGTGTAACGCAGAGAAGGAAACGTTTCCGACCTCATAAAGTATATATATTCTTGATCAGCATCAATAGCCGAGTCGATATAGCCATGTCTGTCTGTCCGTCTGTCTGTCTTGTTGAGCGCCTATATCTCAGAGACTTCCAGACTCATGTGATATCCCACTGCTACAAGTGTATTTCAAAACTTCGCCCCGCCCCCTTCCGGCCACCAAAGACGAAAATCTGTGGCAGGCACATTTTTAAAGATACGATAAAACTAAAAACGCAGTATCGTAGAGAATGCTCATATCTACCAGACTGCCGAATCTGAATCAGATCAGGTCATAATCATAGCCAGAATGAAGAAATTAATTTTCAGTTGCTTCCCCTGCCCACTCCTTCCAACGACAGCGCAACTCATTTTCCTTCTCGCTCGCACACTCTGTTTTCCCTAGCGTGTCCCTAGGCAACTGCTAATCCGGCCCTGGACCTATTCCTGTCGTCAGACTTCATATTTTGTTGGTGTATTCTGTCGCTCGATTCGACGCGGGCTGAATCATTGACGAAGCCGAGAGCAAAGGCAAAGGATACCCTTAAAGAGAATGGAAGAAATACCCCGCGCGCCCATACCATGAAGCGTCAACTGAAAATCGAACGAGCATTTGCTCCTCATGCAACATCTTTGTATTGAATAGTCTCTGAGTAATACTCAGACTCGCTTGATTTTCCGTCGATAGAGTCAGGGATGATATTTTTATTGAAAGTATAAAAATGCATGCCTGTATTTCGGTCGACCGAAAATTTAGCAGCAGGCGTTTCGCAGAGCAGTACTTATTTCGTGAAATAAACTAGCCGATAGATATTGGAAAAGCAACTGATGGTATTTTCCCATCTCGAGCGAGATTATTCTATCTTTCGAAGTCAAAAAGACACACACATTAAAATGGACTGAAACAAGTGGAAGCCAGCTACAAAAGTGCAATAATAGTCTCTGCACACTGATAGCCTTTTCACACTGGCGACCATCCACCATCAATTTCGGGGATGGTTCGTAAGGTTTTGCCGTTTCGAAAATTTCCCAGTTATTCCACCATCCATCGGGGATGTTCCTAATTCCCACGGTTCTGTGCGGTATTTTTTCGATCACTTTCAAATGCAACCTTAAATATTTCACATTCACAACGAAAAAAGTGCCATTCACTAAGAAAATTTAAACAATGACAGACATGAAATCGGTAAAAACAACAACGAAAAATCTGATATGTCAGAACTGTCTAAGGCACAAAATCACAATCAAAACCATTAATATATTATTTTAATTTCAAATATAAAAGAGAACAAATTTTTCACAGCACCAAATTGTGTGCATAGGGAACTAGTAATAATTTTTGTTTTTCTAGGTTTCTATGTTCATTATGTAGGTTTTTTGTAAGCAATTACACTAGTAAACACGACTTTTGCGCAGTTGCCCAAAAAAACTTTTTATGATAGATTTTGGGATTTCGTTTTGTTTTTAAGTTTTAAGTTTTGTTATGGTTTAGTTTTTTTTTTTAAGAATTTTTAAAAATCTGGTATTCTTCAATGTTTTTTTTTCAAAAGTAGTGCTTCTATTTTTTACATTACTTAAGTATCTTATATCTGTTTGCATAGCACTTTGCAGTTGCTGAAAAATGCAGCTATAAATTCGACCCAGACACTTTTTAGCTACAGATTAACGCCTGGAAGATATTAAACTTTCACATTCAAATTTTAGAATTTTTTTTTTGCGGTATTTTTCCCCGAAATTTTGACTTTAAAAACTCAGGAAAAGTCGAAAATGCATTTTTATAACCGTACTCAAAAAAGAGTTAAGGGGTGTATTAGATTTGTGGTAAAAGTGGATGTGTGCAACGCAGAGAAGGAAACGTTTGAGACCCCATAAAGTATATATATTCTTGATCAGCATCAATAGCCGAGTCGATATAGCCATGTCCGTCTATCCGTCTGTCCGTCCGTCCGTCTCGATGAGCGCCTAGATCTCAGAGATTATAAGAGCTAGAGAAACCAAATTTGATTTCCAGACTCATGTGATATCACACTGCTACAAGTGTATTTCAAAACTTCGCCCCGCCGCCTTCCGCCCCACAAAAGACGAAAATCTGTGGCAGGCACATTTTTAAAGATACGATAAAACTTAAAACGCAGTATCGTAGAGAATGCTCATATCTACCAGACTGCCGAATCTGAATCAGATCAGGTCATAATCATAGCCAGAATGAAGAAATTAATTTTCAGTTGCTTCCCCTGCCCACTCCTTCCATAGACAGCGCAACTCATTTTCCTTCTCGCTCGCACACTCTGCCGCGTTCAGTGCGCGGGCAACCCCTAGCGGAGAAGATGTAGAATATGAATGGAACATGTACAATCTACATGTTAGATAAAGAATAGACATTGTATATGTAGATGTAGATATCAGATGTAGCAAAAAAATGTTAAATGTAAATTTTTTTTTTTTTTCTAAAATTCTACAAAATCATAAGCTCAAAAATTTATATACTGACTGTGTACGGGTACAAGTAGAGTCGCGTCCCCAGAAGCGACACACACGTTCCTTCTCGTTTATCAGTGTGTTTTGTTACATAATCTAATAAATTGTGTTCAAATGAAAAATTCTAGTTGCGTCGAAAAAATCATGCAAGATTATTAGGTATATTAGGTAGAACTGCGCATAGGTCGTAAATTACACTACTCGACAAAATCTACATTTCTGGTCAAGGACCCAAACCGACTTTTTCTGATAGATATAGGACTTTACAATTTTTTTAAGAATTATGTTTTTTATCTGTGGCAAAACTTTTTTTAAACCATTTTTGAAGTCTGGAATTTTTTTCAAAGCTTGTACCTGGAAGGTTGCGGACCCAACCCAAAGCAAACGAAAAAGGGTACCTGATCGCGTTCCCTTGGTATGAAATGTTGTTGACAGTTACTTTTTTCGTTATACCCAATCTGAGGTAGTATACCTGTTCAAGTCAAATGTTTTCTTTATATTCTCACAAGTGCAGGTTCACACAAATTAGATCTTGTCGCGTCTACATAATAATATTTCAATAAAGCCAAAGTAGAAATACCTGGTCTGATATATATATCAGACCATACAACAATCAGTCATTTTTACAAACAAATATACAATACTATACAAACTTTTTTTGTTGTATGTTGCTACAAGTTTTTAAACATAATTGATACATTTGGTTTGTTAATGCTTGTTAACATTTTTTAAAATAATTTAAGTTTTCTGGCTGTCTTCCTTTTTCATCATTCCAAACACCTTGATAACGTTATTCCATAGATTTTAATTGTTGCTGCAATCTCAATATCTCTTTGTCGGATAAAAGTCCAAATGCAGGAAATGGACTTTTAGTGACATATTTGCCCCGATATTTTTATATTTCTTAATTAGCTCTTGGACGATATTAACATAATCATCAGACTTGCTGTTTCCAAGAAAGTTTGTTACTACCATTCAGAAGGAGTTCCAAGCTGCTTTTTCATTCTTAGATAAAATATTTTTAAATCCATGGTCCTTCAGTAGTTTTCGAATTTGGGGCCATCAAATACGCCTTCTTTAACTTTTGACAGCGACAGCCGTGGAAAAACAGTTTTTAGGTGGCTCATCGATTCGCCTTCCTTATCCAGTGCTTTAAAAAATGTTTCATTAGTCCCAGCTTAATGTGTAATGATGGTAAAATAACGTCTTTCAATTTCATGAGAGCTGCATTCTGTACGTTTTAATTTTCCAAAGTATGTTAGTCCCGTTTTGGCCAGAGTTTTCTCGAGTAATGCTGTTCTCTAGCTCTACTATCCCATAAACACAGGAAGCAGTTGGCAGCTGGGCCCGCAACCTTTCAAAAGGTATTTTTAGTTAATTTTTTCCATTTTTTAGGTTTGGTTAACGAATTTTAGCATCAAAGGTTTTCCATAGACTTTAATGAGCAATACCTTAAACGACGCTTATTTAATACAAATATAAAAAAAAATAAAAGACGCAGGATATAATTTTTTCCCGACTTTTCCTGAGCTTTTAAAGTCAGTTAAGAAAAAGTTTGTTTTGTTCCTTGAGACAAAATCGTGTCGACTAGTGTTATTTTTTATTTTCATATTTCCAACCATATCCTTTTAATAACGATTTTAGTGTTTTTGGGTAAATAGTGCTCTGATTAGTTGTCAGTGTGTTTTGTGTCATAATCTCGATTTAATATCTTTCTTTGTGTTTATTACGCTTGTGTGGGAATTTTTATAATTTCTAATTGTACTACAATGAAAATTGCCATGAACACAGGAGGTCCCAGTTGCACCGTCGAACAAATAATGGAACATTCATGTGGCATAGTAGATGAGAAAGAACCGTCCAACAAGTCGAAGAAGATATCGAAAATGTGCGTGATGGCATATCGCACATGCGTGAATCTCAATCACAAGAGGTACGAAATGAACAAAAAAAATTGGATCGGTGACGTCGGGCGTCGCTACAATTGACAATATCAGAGAAATTGACCGACAACGCCAACAAGAACATAGAGCATTTACATACGCTTCGTTCCTTCGTCTCGTATTCGAATACGAGCCAGATATTGAATATTCCGCACATCAGAAAGTGTTAATTGGTGAAGCCTAGTACTCAGGCGCGCTAAATTTTCCGTCGACCGAAATCAGGGATGATATTCGTATGAAAACCGATAAGAAATCATCCCTGTTTTTTGGTCGACCGAAAATTTCGTAGCAGGCGTTTCGCAGATCGGTACTCAGTTCCGAGAAAAAGCCATTCGATACATACTAGAAAAGCAACCGATGGTATTTTCCCATCTCGATCGGAACATTGAAAATTTTCATCTTCCGTCGTCTAATGACACGACAAAAATAACACACCACACACAACACAATCACATTAAATATGGAAGGAAACAAGTGCAAGCCAGCTAAAAAAGTGCAATAATGAAGATAAATTAAATTTAATTAGGGAGTCGAATGAATACCGATTATATGGACATTATTATTTATTAATTTTACTCATTTTAATCTTTAAAAAGAAGATTAAAACCATGTTGATTGCAATATCTTTCCTGCAGGATCGGATTTATTCAATAGTGCCGTGTGCATTATCGCCCTCCAGCTCCACAGCGCCCACAAATAAGATATTTCTGCTTACTTTAGCAAAACATTTGAAATTCAAACAGATTTCTGTTTGTAAACAAACACTAAACAGTGTAACCGTAGAGCATACATTTTGCCACCTTAGGTCACACTAGGCACCGTGCGGAATATATAGCACTTTCGGTCGACTGAAAATTTAGCGCGTCTGAGTACTAGGCTTGAAAAAAAAACGTTCCCATTGTCAAATATAGACATGAGTCAAATGGTATGTGTTGCGCATCAGGAAAAGTGCAAACCTCAAACTATTACACCACCGGAACCATTGAACAGCTTGCTCATCGGCACGGATCCTGATTTAAACATCTTCGTCAAGTACATTCGAAAATTCAATTCCTGCTTTCAAATGACAACCTTCGGAGCAACGGAAATAGTCAAGAATACTGCGGAAAATGGTCAACAATACAATTCCACATTTAAAATTAAAGGACAAGTGTACCACAAAGTAGGCTCATTGCTTCCAATCCCAAACGAAGCACATTAGTTTTTACAAATATAGTTCATGGGTGGTGAGGACGAAAGTCGCTCACTCGCCAATAGCGTAGATGCACTTTGCAGTTACCATAACCTCAGTTCGGCAATATCCACGCGAATAGTTGGAAAACTGGACGAATTACTTAATCAGCACAAGGAATTATTTTTGAAATTATTCATCAAACAAAAATTGAAGTCTTTAACGAGATTCATTATTCATGTATACAGTTGATGGGCAAAAACGTCTCACCAATGAGACGAGCACAAACGTCGATGGATATCCAATATATTAAAGAAGAAATATTGATAGCTACACACGCACACGGTTTATATTCGACACAGCTGCAAAGGCGGTCTCTCTCGGCTCAAACCGGAGAAAGCCGAGTGCCCTCGCGAAGCTATCGGCTCCCGACCGAAGGCCTGGGAGCCAATCGTCCAAAAATTTTATGCAGGCAGTTTTTAGTCGATTTGACGCCTCTATGTGTTGTTTGCTTAGTGGTATTACCAAATTCTCCTCTCCTGAGCAAAAAATTCAATGCTCACGTTAATGTTGAGTTCTGCAGTTCAGTGAAATCTATCAAATACATTTTCAAGTATGTGAATAAAAGCAGCGATATGGCATCAAATTCAAAATGCTGATGTGCTTCTCGATTAAATGAAAATAATACAAGATTATTTTGTTTATGAATATGAATGAAATGATACAAATACAAAGCAAAAATAACTTTTTAATAAAGATCTATTAAATGACATAGAAGACTTGGGGGTTGGCGGACGAGCGAAGCAATTGGAGCGAGCAGGGGGCTTGCCCCTAGTATGTATATATTTGTTTTTTATTACTATGAATTGTCAATTTTCCAGCTATTAGAAAAACAATAAGCGGCAGTTTGACCTGGTCTGCTAAAATGGGGAATATTTTGAACCAGATTCGATAGATCTAATAAATATGGTCATTTTCTATTGTACTGCGTATTCTGTTTTCCCGTTTGTTTAAAATTGTGGATGCCACTTATTTTCGTCCTCTGGGCAGAAGGGAATGTGGCAAAATTTGGAAATACAATTTTAACAATGTGATATCATAGAAGACTAAGTTCAAAATTTGGTTGCTCTAGCTCTTATAGCTTCTGAGAACTAGGCGCTCATCGGGAGGGACGAACGGACGGACGGACAGACAGACATGGTTATATTGACTCGGCTATTGATGCTGATCAAGAATATATATACTTTATGCGGTCGGAAAAGTTTCCTTCTCTGCGTTACACACATCGACTTTTACTACAAATCTTACATGCCCCTTTACTTTTCGAGTATGGGTATAAAAATGGTGTTGAGTAGTGTAACCTTAAATAAATTGACAGATAGGAGGTGCAGGAAAAAAATACTATGATATAAAGAATAAGTAACCTGAAAATTGGTCCCTTGGGAGTAATTTGTAAAAGCTTTTATGTACATATTAGGAAAAAATATCACGTCCCTTTTGTTGGGAGACGCAACCCTCGTAAAGGGGCGTTTACAATGCAATAAATTACAAAATTACCCGTCTCTGAATCTCGAAACGATTTTCAATCTGAAAAGTAAACATTTACGAATGTACATACATATAGGCAATCAAATGTGCATATGTATGCTGTGTAATTTAAATGGTTACTACTTCGTCGTGCTGATATCAACCCTTATTAAACATAAAGTTTATTTCTCCATTTAAGGCCAGCCAACCTGGTTTTTATTTTTGTGAGCATAAGGTTTTCCATACTTTATGAGCTATGTACATATGTATGAATAATAGGGTTGCGACCATACAACTTGGCGAAAAAAATATGTCGAAATTTAAGGTCTCGGAATCTTAAATTGTAAAATGAAATAAAATGAAAGGTTTTAGCCCTATAGGAATACGTTTAGGGGTGCCGAATTGAGTCCAACGTTGAAATATACGATATTTTGACAAAGGCCTCTGTTACTAGTTGCTAAAACTGTAAAAATGTTAGAAAACTTAAACTTTTATTCGCTATATCTTCAGGTATATCTATTCTATCACCACGAATTAAAAATGCTGTGAAAAGCGGTACAATTTTCTTGTCAATGTTTTTTTTTATTTTTGTTGGTATATGAGCTTCAGATTTTGAGTAAAAATTATGAAAGTGCCCAAAACAAAAAATTGACAAGAAAATTTTACCACCTTTCACAGCATATTTAATGAGTGGTGATAGAAGGGATATACCTGAAGATATAGCGAATCAAAGTTTAAGTTTTCTAATATTTTACAGCGTCTGGATTAATAAAAAAAATATGTTTATTGGGTATGGTTTTATTTTCAGACATGAACTTTTTAACAATATAAGCTACTAATAATTAAAATTGTCCAAAGAATTCCAACGGTACGATTGTTGTAGTAAATGTACCCCATTTTATATATCACCAAGCACTGCGAGTTTACTTGGTATGTAATTCCAAATTTGCTACATGAAAAAATTCAAAAATGGCTAAATCAGAATGCCTGGAGTGCCATAAGTTTTCCAAACTCTAAAATGTGATTTTCGGAGGGTTGGTCATCCAATTTGAGCTCAGCCGTTTCTCTATAGATTTTTATGAACAATACTTTAAAGGACGCACAGTGGGGCCTCAGCCGCAAAGATATGACAAAGTCAATGAATTTTTTTAACGCTTTAGATAAATTCAAAACACAAATCCGATAGAAAATTTTCCAGAGTTTTCAAAAATGCAAGTTTAAAAAAAAATCGTATACATCGATAACAGTGACGCTACCTCGCACGAAAAACTGCAAAAAATGGCCTGTCGCAGCTCTAATTCCCAAACAAAATCACAATTTTGAAGTTTTTATCGATGTAGAAGACAAACAACGCAAAAATGCAGATAGGGTTTTTAATTTTATGTAAAGGATTATGCGAAGAGCACGTTTAAAAAAATTTCGGGAATACAAAAACATACTTTTTTTTAATTCAGGTCAAAGTCGAAAAACAAAAAAAGCAGGTACTAATGTACTAATGAAACTATATACTCAGGTACACTCAATAATTTAATCATTTTTAAGTTTTCGATACATAAATTATGTTGTTAGCTATTAATCAATTTGCAGGTAAGCCTTTTAAACTTCGACCTACCTTTTTGACCAGTTTTTAGCACTGCTTATGCAGATTGGATTTTTATATTTGACCTGCATTTGACCAAGTTTTGTAACCTGCTTTTTATTTTGCCAAAGGATGGTATATTCATATGTATATATATTGATGTCTTTTTTGTACAGCTCCATAGTCTTATTTTGACTTCTAAACCATTAAGTTGTGTATAAACAGTGAAAATTGCGATGGAAATATAAAATTGTATGAAATATTTAGAACTTTTTAGAACTATTTAGAACTTCAATTTCAGGAAGCTTTTTTTGTTGAAATAAATGTAGTATCGGACAACCCAGAGCAGCATATAAGTATAGGAAACAATATTAAACTTGCATATACTTGTATTAAAACTAAATGGGAGATCTCGCATCGTAATAAAAAAAGCAACCTGGTTAGTTGGAAAGCACTTGCTAGATGATGGACCCTCCACGTCCACAGGACGATATACAGGAAGACCAATCAAAACCCTGAAAGAGTTTTCAGCTTATACAAGAAAGAGAAAACTTGTAGATGCAACATGTCATATAGCTACGGGTCACTTATCGGAGGTGCTGTCAATCAAATATACGAACGACAAGGAAAACAAGAGGTCACATATCACAAAATCTGTTTCGAAGGCAAGCCCGATTAGACTTAAGAGAAAAAACAAGAGCATCGTCACGCCGCCAAATTCACAACTAAGGCCGTACACCGTTGAAGAGGCTTTGGCATTGTTTATGGATTTGGGAATATCTAAGGATAAATATTCAATATCAGCGAAAGTAAAACTGCAAGACCTGGTGGACCACACTGCGAATCGGCTCATAAAAAGCTTACCTTACCATCAGATTGAGAGTCTTCCGCGAAATCTCACATTGATCAGCAAGTGGGGATGTGATGGATCTTCAGGACAAAGTGCATATAAGCAAATAATAGAAACAATTGATAAATCCATTACAGATGCCAACTTGTTTATGACTTCTCTTGTCCCCCTGAGGCTAAAATCGGATGCTTCTGAACATTGTAAAAATCCCCGACCTTCGTCGGCCGATATTATTTAAATACGCCAAGGAATCTTCAGAATTAATAAAGTCCACAGTGACTGATATTAAGAATCAGATGGAATATATAAAGCCAGGATTATTGGAATTCGAGTATAGATCCAACCATTACTGTGAACTATGAATTTTCCCTTACTATGATTGATGGAAAAGTTCTAAACGAACTAACAAATACAAAATCGACCTTGACATGCGCTTTTTGCAAAAAAACACAAAAGGAATTTCAAAACTTGAATAATTCCTTAATTAAAGAGGAAAATTTCGAATATGGCATTTCCCAATTGCATGCAAGAATAAGATGAATGGAGTTTATTTTAAAACTTGCATATACCATCCCGCGAACGGAAGAATCGGAAAAAATTTTGAAATACACTTGTAGCAATGGGATATCACATGAGTCTGGAAACCAAATTTGGTTGCCCTAGCTCTTATAGTCTCTGAGATCTAGGCGCTCATCGAGACAGACAGACAGACAGACATGGCTATATCGACTCGGCATTTGTTATCTGCATCTACTATGTATATTCTACATCTAACATGTAGATTCTAAATGTATCTAGGGGTAGCTCGCGTACTGAACGCTGTGCGAGCTAGAAAGAGATAGTGTAGCGGGTCTATGACTGAAGTAGGCGGGGGAAGCAACAGAAAATTAATTTCTTCATTCTGGCTATAATTATGATCCGATCTGATTCAGATTGGGGCAATCTGGTAGATATGGTCATTCTCTACGATAGTGCGTTTTCCTATTTTTCGTATCTTTAAAAATGTGCCTGCCACAGATTTTCGTCCTTTGTGGAGGCGGAAGGGGCGGGGCGAAATTTTGAAATACACTTGTAGCAGTGTGATATCACATGAGTCTGGAAACTAAATTTCGTTGCCCTAGCTCTTATAGTCTCTGAGATCTAGCCGACAAACAAGACGGATGGACGGACAGACGGACAGACAGACATGGCTCTATCGACTCGGCTATTGATGCTGATCAAGAATATATATTCTTTATGGGGTCGGAAACGTTTCCTTCTATGCGTTGCACACATCCACTTTTACCACAAATACAATATACCCCTTAACTCTTTTTGAGTAGTTGTATAAAAAGTAGAGTCACCCAGAGAGTCCAAGGAAGGATCAAAGTGACCATACCAACAGGCCCAGCAGAGGGTAAAAGGTCTGCGAGGTGCCAAAGGAAGGCCAATAGGTAACGCTGTATCGCCAAGGCGGTCGAAAGAGAATCGGAGTGTGCGGAGCTGTGTACGTGGATTAGGCGCGAGCCGGGTCGGACACATAGCCACCAGCAAGCATGAGCGCGTCGGCCGCTGAACCAGCCTCGCTGAAACAGAAACGGACAGAAACAGTTCATTACAACCCGATTTGGCAACGTAAGCTTATCAGCCAGACCATCTTCGCCACCAACCTTGCAACTGTACAACCAATCAACGGGTACAGGATATCAAGAGCTTGATGAGAAATTAGTAACAGTCCATGGTCAAAATTGCCACATGAACTCACAATATGTAGTGGAGCATCATCACATTGCTTCTTATGCTGCCCTAGCGAAGGAGCTTTAATTATGGAAATCGAGGAACTCAGGAGAACCGCGCGGATCATCATCACCTATTCCAAAGCCACGCCGTTTTCCCGTCAACTTGGGTGATGGTTGAACACCAGTTCAACAGCCGGGAGAATGTTGAGTCGCTCAATTAAATCTACATAATATTACAAGAAAATACTAAACGTTGTCTCATGCAAATACTCATAATTAGAATTGTCTATGTCATTTCATATATTTCAAATAGGACTACACGAAAATTAAAATGAGATCAAGCAATAAACTGTCTAACGGTCAAGTACCTACGTATGTTCATGCAACCAAATGCGATCCGCCGCATTGGGTAAGTGCAACATATCTAAAAATACATACTCACAGGGAGCCTTGTCACTACTTTTCCCATAAAATAAGATTATCACTGATAGCTTTATAAGTATATGCTTTTGTTCAATAAAGTTCAGTATCAGAATCAGTCCCGTCCTAGTATAACCTACTGCCTGTAACTCATCTTCCATAGCAATCATCATGGGGTCGGAAATGTTTTTTTTCTGTGCGTTACACACATCCACTTTTACTGAAAATATACCCTTAACTCTTTGAGTACGGGTATAAAATTGGATATGAGATTTGAAATCAGCGACCTCAAATTAGTAAAAACTTTATTAAAGTTCTAGGAAACCTGCCTGAGTAATGGTTGTTAATATTTCGCTGTCAACGTAAAGGGCATGAACAAAACAAACCGATATAAATTAATTTATCCTAACATTTTGTCTATTACCTGTACTCTAGCCATGATTCAGAACCACAACAAACTACATCTTCCTTATACAAGATAATTATAACACTAGTCGACAAGACATTTCCGCTGTGGCCCAAAATGACTTTTTCTGATAGATTTCGGGATTAACAATTTTTTAACAAATTATGGTTTTTTATGGTTTAGTTTTTATAAAAACAATTTTTTAAAATCTGGTATTTTTTTCGTGTTTTTTTTTCAGAGGTAGTTCTTCTATTTTTCACATAACATAAGTATCTTATATCTGGTTGCATAGAAAAGTTTTGAAAAGCTGACAACTGCAGCTTAACGTCTGGAAGATATAAGGCTTTCAAATTCAAATTTGATTATTTTTTTGCGGTATTTTTATACCCGTACCCAAAAAAGAGTTAAGGGGTATAATGTATTTGTGGTAAAAGTGGATGGGAAGGAAACGTATCCGACCCCATAAAGTATATATATTCTTGAGCAGCATCAATAGCCGAGTCGATATAGCCATGTCCGTCTGTCCGTCCGTCCGTCCGTCTTGATGAGCGCCTAGATCTCAGAGACTATAAAAGCTAGAGAAACCAAATTTGGTTTCCAGACTCATGTGATATCACACTGCTACAAGTGTATTTTAAAATTTCACACCGCCCCCTTCCGCCACCACAAAGGACGTAAATATGTGGCAGGCACAATTTAAAAGATACGATAAAACTAAAAACGCAGTATCATAGAGAATTCCCATATCCAGATTGCCGAATCTGAATCAGATCGGATTATAATTATAGCCAGAATGAACAAATTAGTTTTCTGTTGGTTCCCCCGTCTACTTCAGCCAGAGATCCGTACATGGTATATAGGGAAAATAGCTTATTTTTCTTGTTCATTTTTTATTACGGTCACCGGGTTTGGTAGCGCTATCATCTGAGAGTAATGAAATCAATATTTTATTGCCCATTTTTATAAAATTATCAATTGAAACGTGTTCAAAGATATTTTCCCACGGTGCCACTTTGAGTTGGCTAATTATACCCGTACTCAAAAAAGAGTTAAGGGTTATATTAGATTTGTGGTAAAAGTGGATGTGTGTAACGCAGAGAAGGAAACGTTTCCGACCCCATAAAGTATATATATTCTTGATCAGCATCAATAGCCGAGTCGATATAGCCATGTCTGTCTGTCCGTCTGTCTGTCTGTCTCGATGAGCGCCTAGATCTCAGAGACTATAAGAGCTAGGGCAACCAAATTAGGTTTCCGGACTCATGTGATATCCCACTGCTACAAGTGTATTTCAAAATTTCGCCCCGCCCCCTTTGCCCCCATAAAAGACGAAAATCTGTGGCAGGCACATTTTTAAAGATATGATAAAACCTAAAACGCAGTATCGTAGAGAATGCCCATATCTACCAGATTGCCGAATCTGAATCAGATCGGATCATTATTATAGCCAGAATGACGAAATTAATTTTCAGTTTCTTCCCCTGCCCCCTCCTGCCAACGACAACACATCTAATTTTCCATCTCGCTCGCACACTCTGCCGCGCTCAGTACGCGAGCAACCCCTAGCGGAGGAGATGTAGAATCTAAATGGTACAGGTACAATCTACATATTAGATGTATAATATACATTGTATATGTAGATGTAGATAACAGATGTAGAAAAAAAATTTTAAATGTAAAATTTTTTTTTTAATTCTAAAATTCTAAAAAATCATATGTTCAAAAATGTAAAAATACTGACTGAGTACGGGTATAAGTAGAGTCGCGTCTTTAGAAGCGACTCACACGTTCCTTCTCGTTTTATATATGCCAACTTGCATTTCAAGCCTTTTTATTTTTTTCCGTTATGTTTTGTAGTTTTCTGATGGTTATTCTTGAAAACGCGTCAGCTACATGATTATCTTTACCCTTTAGATCAGCGATGCCCAAAGTCAGCTTACGGCAGGGCACTCACCAATACTCCCAGTGAAATCTCGAAGAAAAGACAACAACAAAATCATAACAAAAGTCGGGTAACACCAATCAGAGAAGAGACAAAACCGGTTTTTGCTGGACGGATCGCATACACACAAAGATGTTTGCATGTGTTGGTCTTTCGATATGCTGGCACACAGCAAAAACTGTGTATGCATACAAGAATTGCTTTCCTATGCTGAGGACAATTACAAAAACAAAAGGGCTCGGAGGGCAATGGGCCTGGGCATCGCTGCTTTAGATACTCTACTGTAAAATTATATTCCTCTAGTTCAAGCCTCATACGTGTTAATTTGGAACTGGGGTTTACCATTGAAAATAGATATGTAAGTGGTCTGTGATCTGTTTTGACAGTGAAATGTCTACCATAAACGTATGATCTGAAATGTGTTATTGCCAAATTATTTGCTTCTAGTTCCTGTTCAGTTTTACTCTTGTTACTTTCGCCCTTAGTGAATGATCTGGATGCGTATGCAACTGGAAGTTGGAGTCCGTTATGGTTATAAGTCAAAACCGCTCCCCACGCTTGCTTACTTGCATCCATTATCCGTCATCATTATTTGAAATGAATTCAGCGCTATCTTTAAACAAAATGGTAATCGCGTAAAACGATAAGAGCCATTGCTCGTTGAAAAAGAATTGAATTACACTAGTCAACACGACATTTACGCTGTGGCCCAAAATTACTTTTTCTTATATATTTCGGAGTTTAAAAATTTTTAACGAATTACGGTTTTTTTTTATGGTTTAGTTTTTTTTTTAAAGAATTTTTTAAAATCTGGTATTTTTTTAATGTTTTTTTTCGGAGGTAGTGCTTCTATTTTTCACATAACTTAAGTATCTTATATCTGGTTGCATAGAACCAACTGCTTTGCAGTTCTGAAAAGCTGACAAATGCAGGTATAAGTCCGACCAAGACACTTTGTAGCTGCAGCTTAACGCCTGGAAGCTTTCAAATTCCATAATTTTTTAAAAACTCGGGAAAAGTCGAAAAAAGAAATAATTCTTGGCCAACATGTTTAGTTTTAGATAGACGGAATTTGAAAGCTTAATATCTTCCAGGCATTAAGCTGCAGATACAGAGTGTCTGGGTCGTATTTATTAGCTTCATTTGTCTGCTTTTGAGAACTGCAATGTTCTATGCAACCAGATATAAGATACTTAAGTTATGTGAAAAATAAAAGCACTACCTCTGAAAAAAAAAATATTTGCGAAATAGCGCAAAAAAGTGAGTGACCGAGAATTTAGTGCTGTCTTCGCTGATTGCGAAATAGCGTAAGAGGTGGAAAGACCGGGAATTGGCGCGTGGACATAAATGATCAAGAGTGTTGGTGTTGGCTTAAATTACAGTGATTACGTAAGGGGGAGGTGCTGACACACCGCTATTTGTGGAGAACCGTGGCTAGAGCCATTGTTCTTTACAGTATGTATAAATGTAATGCGATTTTGTTGAAATTGGGTAAAATTTGCACATATTTTAGCAAAAAATCATTAAAGGTTATAAAGGTCAAATTAAACTCAAAACGGGATATATTTCCGGATAGGGGATGTTTGGCATTTTTTCAGGCTGAAGCAGTTTAAAAACGGACAGATCTATCCGAAAAAAGGCTGAAACGGCATCACTGCTCCTGATCCCCCCGTATCCTAGAACCATGAACAGGGCCGCATCTGGGTCAGGATCTGGGATCTTGGGTCTGGTCCCGACCCTCTTTCCAGTCGTCGGGTCCCATGAATGAGGTTGTTTCGACGTCCAGGCAAGTTTTGAGGATCATGTAGTCAGATATACTATCATATCTCGGATAGGCGTTGTACTGCCTTTCCTGCAATCAGTTCGGCGTAGATGTCCAGGGGGTCGACTCCGAGTATTGTTTCGAGTAATTTTGTTAGGGTTGACCTCAGCGCCCTTGTGATGCTCGTCTTATGTCTTCTTTTCCTTAGCCTGCCACCACACTAAGACCACACTAAGAACACCGAGATGTAGATCCAGTGCATTAAAGCAGGTGATAGGCCCCATGTGCTAAACATCTTCTTGGATGCTTCTTTCCACTACATTGGGCCTCCATACCAGCTTGCTGTCCTGTACAATGCCGAGGTATTTGACTTGTGTTTTTGGGGTCAACCTGGCTCTGTCGATTTTTGGAGGGAACCATGCCGGCACGTTGTATCTCTTGGTGAAGAGAATGAGGTCCGTCTTGAGCCCTTTGATACTAAGTCCTACTTTTTCCACCCACTCACATATCTCCCTGAGTGTTGACTCCATTATGGAGCTGAGCTTCGATGTACCAACTCCCGTAATAACTATGCCTATGAAATCCGCATAAGACGTTGTTTTTGGGGCTCTCCTCTCGAATCTCTCTTTATTGGGTCGTCGACCACCAGATTCCACAGGAGGGGCGGCAGGACCCCGACTTGAGGTGTGCCTCTGTGCGCCCCCTTTACCATGGAAGCGGTGCCTCACTCTGAATGCACCCGTCTACAGTCTATGGACCTGTGGATTCTCTAAGAGGATATGAGATCCGTTGGGGGGTGCTGATCTTCAGTTGCTATGTCTTGATGCGTTTTAGCGTCGGCAACCTCGGGGCATCCTGGGAAGTGAGCTTCCATTAGTGCTGTTAGGGCTTCTTCACTGCCCTCAGTCCACTGTCAGTCCTTTCGCTTAAGCTGACTCTGTATGGTAGGTTGCTTTGATAGCAACTTTCGGAGTCTAGCAGAAGTTTCTCCTCGAGTTTCTATGTGGCCTGAGTAGGGTTTTATATTTCTCATTGATTGTCTCATCGTTCACCTATTTGGCGATTTTGAAAAATTCTTTGAGGTTTTTTATCTTGAAGCGATAAGTTCCGGTTCGAGTAGTTTCTTGGATAGAATCTCTATGGACGTTTCTATGTCTTCCGCGGATTTCACTGTGCCCTGGCGAGTCGCGAGCTTCGATGTAACTGTCTTTTCAAATATATAAAGTCTATGAGTGACTCACCTCTGTCGTTGATATCGGGGCTTCCTCACACGCTATGGCGGGAATTGTCGTCCGTACCAACAGGAAGTTGCTGGTCTTTCGGGCTGGCTTCCGGAGCTGGCCTGTCGTGTGCCATATAGCCGGAAGCTACCATAAGGTGCTTTTCCTCGCTTTCTAGCATCACCGCAGTCAGGTCGTAAGTGCTCTAATGAGACAATAGGTAAGCATGGATGCCCTTTCGTGCGAGTACGGCGGTTCTTGTACTGCTTACCGATGGTGGTTGGATAAGGTTGTAATTAGAGGACTTTAGTCCAGCCACAGCATTGCCAGAGGCAATCCATGGCTCCTGGACGAAAGCTATATCGACGGGCCCTTGCTCCATAGCAATGAGGAGCTCCGTCGATGCGAGCTTGATTTTATGGAAATTGAGCTGCAGCACCCTCAACGTTATGAGTGGCTAGCTCAACTTATCTCGACGGGTTGACTATCAGAGTCAGGTCACCGTCCTCTTTCCCATCTGAGTCGTCCAGCGTCACTTAACGCTCTGCTGCAAGATCTCAACAATTATGATGTATTATTGCCCACTGTCCTGATCAAAGATCGTTCTGGAGCATTCGATTCTTGCCGAGCGCTTCTAGATTCTGGTTCTCAGCTGCATTTAATAACGTCCAGTTTTACAAATCAACTTCAGTTTCGGAAAAGCAAATCATCAAAAACAGTTTCTGGAATAGGCGATTCCAGCTTCATCACCGATGGATTGTAACATTTACCTGCACTCTCGATCTTCTACATATTCGACTCCCATCACTGCTGTTAATTTCCCACGCTACTGATTCTCTTTCTCGCTCGCACACTCTGCCGCGTTCAGTGCGCGAGCAACCCCCAGCGGAGAAGATGTAGAATCTAAATGGTACATGTAAAATCTACATTTTAGATGTATAATATACATTGTAGATGTAGATAACAGATGTAGCAAATTTTTTTTAATTTTTAAATTCTAAAAAATCGTTAGCTTAAAAATGTATTTACTGACTGAGTACGGGTATAAGTAGAGTCGCGTCCCCAGAAGCAACTCACACGTTCCTTCTCGATTTTACTTAATCTTGTTAGATTACGAGCATGTTACGCAAAGTCTGGAATTAATCTTCTATATTAGTTAAAACATGCAACATATATTCTTGTTTCATCTGCTGATGTTGGTGCTGGGTAGTTTTGAATTAATACGAACTTGGTGTCATCTGGCAATATTCCCTTGTCTGTGCACTTATGCCCCAAATAAGTTCCTTGATGACTGAAAAATAAACATTTATCTGGTTGTAACTTAAGATTGTATTTTCTGCAGTATTTGTGCTAATATGTGCTCTTTGGAACATCCTATTACGACCAAGACGTCCATGTAGAGGAATGCTTGTGCTGATGATAATCCAGCAAATGTCATGGTCATCATTCTTTGGAATGAGTTTGGCGCAATTTTGAGGCCGTAGGGAAATCTTTTGAATCTATGTGTACCGTTGTCTGCTGTAAACGATGTGACATTTCTTGATTGTTTCTCTAGTTCAATTTGTTGGAAACCTGATGTTAAATCCAAACAAGAGAAATACTTTGATCTTCCCAATTGATCCAAAATATCATCTATTCTGGGTAGTGGGAATCTATCGGCTATAAGTTTTTTGTTTATGCCCCTATAACACTAGTAAACACTAGAATTAGGCTGTGGCCCAAAATTTAGTTTCTTATAGATTTTTAAGAACTATTTTTTTTCGACTTTTCCCGAGTTTTTTAATTCAAAATTTCGAAAAATAATACCGCAAAAAATTATGAAATTTGAATTTGAAAGCTTAATATCTTCCAGGCGTAAAGCTGCAGATACAAAAAGGTCTGGGCCGGATTTATAGCTGCGTTTGTCAGCTTTTCAGAACTGTAAAGTTCTATGCAACAAGATAAAAGATACTAAAGTTATGTGAAAAAAAAATTACACCATAAAAAAAATAATAAAGTACTACAAAAATTGTTAAATCCCGAAATCTATCAGAAAAAGTCATTTTGGTTCACAGCCCAAATCAAAAGTTCAATTTTGTCGAGTAGTGTTATCAACTACCATTTTCCATCTTTTTTTGAGGATTGCCCGGTAATAATTTTTTTTGTACTAATAGCAATAGCTGTTATATGCGGATACTGAGGGCTCTATTATATTATCTTTTATAAGCTTCTTTATTTGAGTATTTATTGCCAGAATTACTCTATCCAAAGCTGTCGCATGGACCGCATGCGAAGTGAATGGGTTATTCTGAATAGGAGGGGGAGAAGAATTCTCTGGGGGTGAGAGTAAACGCTAAACTTTTATCCACAATTGTGTTCCTATGCAATAAGGCATGATGTGAGCGGCCACACACTCGAAACTTGCTAGCTTTGCATCGTACCACAGTGTGTCCTTGTTGCAGACAGTTGATGCAGAGCGATGCCGATTTGACAAATTCGAATCTTTGCATCACCACAAGCAGCGCAAATGCAGTCCACAGTAGTACACAAATGGTCTTTTGCATTGTTGGTTTTTAGCAGTCGCAGTAGAACACGCGAATGAGCTCCGATTGTGAGTCTGGCTTGGCACAGCTTTCTGCTCCTGCTTTAGTTTTGCCGATTCTTCGGCCGAAAGATGCTGATACCTGCGATTAAGCATTTTTTCGCAGTCAGCCCAAAGCGGCAGCTTCTCATAATCGAGCTGTTTTTCCCATTTCTGTTTGGTCACACGATCGACTCTGTTCAAGACGAGAGCATTGCATTTGAGATATTTTAGTCATCGCCTATCGACAACAAGGAACCATATATCGATGAGGTTGTATCGATTAGGTTAAACGACGCCTAATTAATGCGTCTATCTAAAAATAAAAATGCATGCCAAGGATAATTTTTTTTCGACTTTTCCAGAGTTTTTAAAATTGAAATTTCGGGAAAAAAATACCGCAAAAAAAATTATGAAATTTGAATTTGAAAGCTTAATATCTTCCAGGCGTTAAACTACAGTTGCAAAGTGTCACGGTAGGATTTATAGCTGTATTTGTCAGCTTTTCAGAACTGCAAAGTTCTATGCAACCAGATAACATATACTTAAGTTATGTGAAAAATAAAAGCACTGCCTCTGAAACAAAAAAACATATAAAAAAAGACGAGATTTTAAAAAATTAAAACAAAAAAAACTAAACCATAAAAAACGAGAGGCACGTGTGAGTCCCTTCTGGGGACGCGACTCTACTTATACCCGTACTTAGTCAGTATATACATTTTCTAGCTTCTGATTTTTTAGAATTACATTTTACATTTTATTACATAATTATTATTATTAAGATTAAGTAAAAAAATACACCTTTTATATGGACTGAAGAGTGCAGTTTAGCTTTCAACTATCTTAAACAGGCTCTTATAAGCCCTCAAATCTTACAATTCCCAGGTTTTAAAAAATCATTTTGCTTAACCACAGATGCTAGCGGGTGGAGCAGTACTAAGCCAATAGTACGATGGTAAGCTATCAGATGCATATGCCTCTAAGGCATTCACAAAAGGCGAATCCAATAAATCAACAATAGAAAAAGAATTACACTACTCGACACGAGTTTTCCTCAAGGAACAAAACCAACTTTTTCTTAAAGATTTGGGGCTTAGAAATGGTTTGAAGATATTTTTTTTTTCTATGGCAGAACTTTTTTTTAGATAATTTTTGAAAACTGTTATTTTTTTTGTAAGCTTTTTTAAGAGGTATGGCTTTGTTTTTTCACATAACTCTAGTATCTTATGTCTGGTTGTAAAGAACTTTATTTTGCAAAGATAATTAAAACAGCTAGAGGTTAAGCCCAAAAACTTTGTGATTTAGGATTACCGTCTGGGAAATAAAAAGCATTGAAATGCAATTATTATTATTTTTGTGCGGTATTTTTTTACGAAATTTTGATTTTAAAAACTCAGGAAAGGTCGAAAAAAATTTATATCATGTGTTCTCTATTTTTTCGTGTATAAGTACATTAATTAAGCGTCGTTTAAGGTATTGCTCATTAAAATCAATGGAGAAACTTTGGAGCTAAAATTCATTAACCAAACCTAAAAAATAAAAAAAAAAACAACAAAACAGACCGTTTGGAAGGTTGCGGGCCCAACTACCAATAGCGCAAAGAACTTGTTGCCAGCGGCTGCTTCGAACCTTCTCCCCCTGCGGAATATCAGGGACTTCCACATCAGCATCCACGGGAAGGACGCAGAGCTCGGTAATAGCTCGTCGAGTAGTACCAGTTGACGTACGAAGAACGGCAACTCTGATTACGCCATCAGCTCCAGGGATGACGTCGACGAATCGAGCTAGCGGCCACTTCAACGGAGGCAGCCCTTCGTCCTAGATGCAAACGATGTCGTTGACCTTGACGGACGGCTCCACGGACCTCCATTTCGAAACCAAGGATGCCCGTTCCGACTGAAGTGTACAGGTGCCGCTTAGTCATTTTGACAGCAGACTCCCAAAGTCCGCCAAGGTGGGAGGTGGGATGAAACGCCAATCGAAGCCAGTGTTCAGGCAGTGCGCATGAACGTCGTCGATATGATTCTGGCTTAAGAACAGGCGTTTTAGTTCCTCCAGCTCATTCCTTGCGCCAACGAAGTTGGTCGTATTGTCCGACCCATTACACCTTGGAATGCCTCTTGTGGCCGTAAAACGTTTGAGGGCGGCCAGAACCGAAGCTATCGTCAGATTCTTTACCCGCACCAGCCATACTGCCTTGGTGGCGAAGCCAATAAACACCGATATGTAACACTTCTGAGGGGCCTTGTTGCGTACATCGGTCTTGTAGTAGAAGGGTCCACAGTAGTCAATCCCGGTCACAGGGAATGCCGGTGACTTCTCCACTCGATACCTTGGCAAATCTGCCATTATGTTCTTCAGGAGACGAAGCCGATATTTACTGCAGATGCATTTCCGCAATGCGCGAGATCCCGTCTTTATTCCGCCTATCGGCCAATATGCAACCGAATCAAGCCGAGCAGCGACTGTGGCTCAACGACGGCAAACGTCAACGAATGATCCTTCGGTAAAATAATTGAATGGCGAGCATCATTATCAAGCGATGAGTGTTGAAGTCGTCCACCTATGCGAATAAATCCAAACCAGTCCAGAACAGGACACAGCAATGCAATGCTGCTTGAAGAATCAATTTTACTTTCATTTGTCAAAGCCTTATACTTTGGAGACAACGAAGCACTTTGAACAATGCGAAGGAGCATGTGGATTCCCCCACGAATATCCTCCAGTGTGAGCTTTGGTGACAAATTGACAAATTTTTGGATTTAACGAGAATCCTTTGACAAATTTAAAAACATATCCAAAGATTCGGTGCATCGTTCCAAACGAGATGATGTACTTGAAATTACGCGAAATGTCCACTCGAGCCGAAGTGAGCAGAGCCTTCTGCCGAACTTCAGGAAGGTCTCTCTCTGGAAAACAAGATTTGGGCCAACTATCCTTCTCCATTTGTAGAAATGCCGGTCCCTTCATCCAAATAGACGACTGCAAGAGTTCCTGAGGTGAGGCTGCCTTGGAAATTATGTCAGCCGGATTCAACGCTGTCGGGACATAATTCCATTCCATTCCCTGCGCCAGCTGCTGTATGGCATCGACCCTGTTTTGCAACGAACACGTTGAATTTCGAAGACTCTTCTTTCAGCCACGAAAGCACCACAGAGGAGTCTGACCAACAATAGACTTTGCAATTGAGCGCTTTTATCCTCAAGACCTCGCTTACCAAGTGCGCAAGAAGCGCGGCACCACAGAGCTCTAACTTGTGAATGCCGATCGTGTTCAGAGGTGCCAGCCGAGATTTCGAACAAAGTAGATGTGTCTGAACTCCAAAGTAACCGATCGCGTATAAATGCACGTTCCAAACGCAGCGAGACTGGCATCACAAAACGCGTGAACTTCGAGCCTGGCTCCAACTTGCAGAACGTAGAGAGGAAACTCAGCACGGTCAACTTCGGCAACATCCTGGCAGAATTGGGTCCATTCACTCCCCAAAGGCTGCGGCAAGCTCTCGTCCCAGTCCAACTTGCTTCTCCACATCTTCTGAAGAATTATCTTCGCCCTTGTCAACGTTGGTCCGATTAAACCGAGGGGATCGTAACACCGTAACTTTGTGGACGAACTCTCCTCTTTCAATCGCAATGGTGCGGCAAGAAGTATTTACACACCGTAGTGCTGATTGAAGTGCTCTTCACAATGAAGCTCTTCTGCGGACATCCTTGAGATTGGCTCGTAGACATGTTCTACTTCCCAGAACTTACGAACCAACTCATCTAACTGGCCAACTGGGGTAGGCGCAGGCGCTGCTCTTTGCGATGCAACGAATGATGACGACTGGGGCAGTCGATTGCAGCCTCCCGAGAACACCCATCCAAGGAGTGTTTTTTGCAGCAATGTCAATCCCGAAGCTAAATGGATTTGGCCAACGCACAGCAATTCAAAAAATAGATATGTTCCGATGAACAAATCAATTCGCTGTGGTACGAAAATCGATGGATCAGCAAGCTGTATATTCGACGGTACGCTCCAAGATTCAATGTTGAACGAATGGATAGGCTGCTGGTCTGTTATCCACGGAGCTACAATGGCCCTCATAGTTGTTGAGTACTCCGAGATGCGAGATTTTAGGACGATATCGACTCAGTAACCTTCTGTGGAAAAGCTGAAGTCTCCAATGCCTGAAACTGCAGCCAACGATTTCATTTTGCGAAGTTTTAGCTGCTCCACAAACCGAGAAGTGACGAAATGAACTTGGGAATCAGAATCCAAGAGAGCTCGACGTGGTACAAACGTGATAGCCAGATCCTTGATGAGCATAACAGCTGTTGCTGGAAGCACATCACACGAGATACGAGAGGACTGGGGAGCGCTGGGCGAAACTGCGACCATCGAGCTTGGTCCATAGACTGCGTGGATACGGGCGATGGCATGTTATGAAGCAGCGTATGGTGCTTTGATTGGCAGGTACGTCAGGGACCTGATCGGCAGTCTCGCATCTGATGGCCCTTATGCAAGCAGTTAATGCAAAGTGACAGTCGCTTGGCCTCTTTATGCCACGCTCTAGGAGACATCTTCTCAAAGCGCTTGCATTGCGAAATCAAATGGTCTTGGGCACGGCATAGCTCACAAAAAACTAAGCCCGCCGATGCAACGAATGATTTTTTAGGGTACGTACTCACGGTCTTTACTGGCTTGCTAGCCTGACCAGAACTCCCATGCAGGGCGTGATCAACATTTTCCAGGGTACGACATCTTTTGTCCAGAAAGGCAGACAATTTCTCCCAAGAGGATTGAGTCGATTGAGTCGCCCTCTCCAACTTCTGCACGACTGCGTGAACGATTACGCAATCGTCGATCTCTTCCTTTGTTGCCAGCGCTTCCAGCGTGCGAAGGTGTGCGGTGACGGAGTCCGTAAACGCACGCAGCTTGCCAACCGATAAATCTGATTGCTCCAGCCAAAATACCTCTCCAACGTGTGCCTTTAGGATGAGACGTTTATTACTAAATCGTTTTTTAAGTATATCTAATGCAGTCGTATAGTTGGTCTAGTTCATCGCCAATGAACTAATGGTGTCCAACGCCGCGCCGCTCAAACAGGATCGCAAATGTTGCAACTTCTCGATATAAGTCAGATCAGCTACACTATCAATCACAGCAGTGAACATTGAATAGAAGCATGACCACTCGGTATAGGCTTCGCTGAACTTGGGCAGCTGCGGCCAACGGGATCGATTGATGGATTGCGATTCACTAGGATCTATCCGAAAAGTGGAACAATGCGTAGGTTTTGAGTGCTTGCCTAACTCACGCTGCAGAAGGGTTTTCACTTTTAGTAAGGCAGTACCGAACAGCCCAGGCAAGTCACTAGTAATAGCTTGAAAATCCTAGTAGCTGGATCAGCACTAGCCGCCACTTCACCAACTGCAGCGCCACTCCACGGCGTGACATCCGAGGCGGACGCGATGTTTATATTGTCGTCACTCATTTTTGTTTTATTTTTAGTTTGTTTATGTGATTGTCTAGTTTACGGTAAACCCTCCACGAAACAGAGTTTTTCGAGCCGCCTGCGCATATCTAACGATAAGAGCGAAAGAGCGGTCAAAGGCAGCGAATGCAGGTAGAAAGCTGCAACTACGAAAGAACGGCGAACGCACGTACGTATGTATGTACGTATGTATGTCACTGAAATGAACCAGCACCGAGGGCGAAAGCGAAGATCAAAAATTCAACGAAATGAAGCAGCGCACATACGATTATTCTGTATATATGTACTCAAGAGGTTCCGATTCCGTATTTGCTGCTGCTAGCACACAATATATAAATTGCTGACTTTCCGAGTATGTTTTGTCACTAACCATACAGTAGATAGATGTGCCAGTTCATACACCGAACGTTTCGCAGATGAGTTTTCTGTCCCAGGTCCCCAGGCTGCTGGACCGGAAACGTTCGGGTGTGAACCTGAGACGTTCCGGCATTTTTTCGACATGTTCCATTCATGACGAGATACGAAAGCAAGCCGAGAATTGCAAATGTATGTGTGTACTCAGGCACGAAAAAATATATTTCAGTTCTTATTTTCCGAAAACGTTTTAAGTTTGTTTTGAGTTTCGTTTCCAGTTTAAGTAAATGTGTGTGTGCCATGTATTCACACATACTGTGCTTGTTGGCTTTACAATTTTTGGTCGCTTGAACTGAATTTCGGTTTTTCGTTTTGATTTGAAGGGCTGATGTATCGATCTGAGCTGTCCTGCCGCAACATAAATGAGGAATGGGCAGAGTGTGTGGGGGTGGGAAATAAATACAATATATACAAGTAAAGGATGTTATCTCTGCTCATATCTCCTAATCTAAAATTATCTTGAAAATTAGATTCGCTAAAGCTCTGGAAAATGTTCTACTAGATGTGTACATTTATTTTATTCAAAGCGTTCATAAAATATTTTTTAATTGTGCCACCTCTTTTCGGCTGAGTAACCACTGTAAATACAAACAATACAAACAAATAACAACTTTCAATTTTAAATTTTAAAACCAAAATCGACCTATTTAGGGCCAGATCAACCCTCAACCGGGCCCTGGGCAACCATCAATCTGGGGTGGAAGTGCGAGGGCGGCTGGTAACAGGTCCTGGTACGGTCATGTCTCTGCCACGGGTGCTGGCTAATTGTAGTCGGGCGGAGAGAAGAAAACGACTGGGTCCCAGAGATTCTCTGGCCAGCGCCGGAAGAATGTTAATCACCTCGCTCAGGAGAACTCAGACCAATACCAAAGCGAGCAGCTAGCGTGAGCAGCTAGCGTCGGAAGCGGTCGCTGAAATTGACGATGAAGCAAATGCAGGGTTCGTCAATAGAGTCAATGAAAGTCAATTTTTTAGAGGGGAATCCCTGCTCACATTCGTCAATCGAACAGTAGCGGGGAAAAAACTAAAATTGCTCATAGATACGGGTGCTGCAAAAAACTACATTAAACCCCTAAAAGGACTGCGGGGAGTTGTCTCGGTAGAAGCCCCATTCGTTGTTAAGTCCCTACATTGTTTTAACAAAGTCGAGCGTAAATGCTTTCTGACCATCTTCGGTGTAAAAAGCCTGTTCTTTATTCTGCCAGAACTGTCAACTTTTGTCGGCATCATAGGGCTCGACACGTTATCTGAAGATGGCGCTAATATTGACTTAGGGTCAAAGAAACTTCACTTGGCTAAGGGACCTGAAAAGATTCTGTTCCACAAGTGCCCCAGCGTCAATTTCACAAAAGTAAATGACATTGTAGTACCACCAGTTGTAAGTGTGGCTTTTCTAAGAATGATGTCTAACCGAATAATAGCCTTTGCAGACCCAGAAGAAATTCTGCCGTTTAACACAGCAGTTGTGGCCACGATTATGACCGAAGACGACGAGCCGGTATATTCAAGAATGTACTCCTTTACTGTAGGGTCCACCGACTTTGTCAATGAAGAAGTCAAGGAGCTATTGAAAAACCAGATTCTTCGCCCATCAAGATCCCCCTACAACAACCCCATCTGGGCTGTAGGAAAGAAAGGTCTTGATGACACAGGTTCAAGACAGCAAAGGCTTGTCATTGATTTTCGAAAGTTAAACTCAAAGACCATTGCAGACAGATATCCGATGCCCAGCATCTCTATGATACTATCGAACTTAGGAAAGGCCAAGTATTTCACTACCCTTGACTTAAAGTCAGGGTACCATCAGATCACGCTCGCAGAACGTGACCGGGAAAAGAACTCATTTTCTGTTAACGGGGGCAAATATGAATTTTGCCGGTTACCGTTTGGCCTTAGAAATGCGTCAAGAATATTCCAACGGGCCATAGATGACGTACTGCGTGAGCATATCGGAAAGATATGTAGATGCTGTTATTGTCTTCTCCAGAAGTGAAGATGAACATGTGAAGGACATTGACAGGATTCTAGAAAGCCTTTATGTCGCAAATATAAGGGTGTCCAGGGAAATATCGCAGTTTTTCAAAGAAAGCGTTGAATTTTTGGGATTTGTTGTGTCTAGAGAATGCACCAGAACAAGCCCTGACAAGGTCAAGTCCATACAAGATTTCAGGCAACCTACCTCTCTTTTTGAGGTAAGGTCCTTCCGGAGGCTTGCGAGTTACTATAGGTGTTGCATTAACGGCTTTGCCCAATATGCTCGACCCATCACAAACATACTGAAAGGGGACAACGGCAAAGTCAGCAAACAACGTTCAAAGTCGATGTTTAAAGGAGGATACTAAATGTACCACCTGGTTTTACAATAAAACGTCACGAACAGATTATTATACAAATATGTTTATTCATTGTCGATTAGGTCGATTAGGCGACGATGTGTCAGGTACTAGTGCTACGTCCAGACTCAACTAAGGGCAGGCGGACCGAATTGCCCGTGCCCTAATACAAGCGCGAGAAAGATAGATGAAGAGAGCGATAGCGAAGGCGAAAGAAAGAAGTCAGCTAGATGCATATATAAACCGCGATTCGTGTTTATATATGCGACGAAAGAAAAGTGCGAGACATTGCAAAGGCATGCAAGTGCTAGACCCGATCATGACCATTGCGAGGGCAGGCGAAGGCGAAGGCACTAGGGCAGACGGACCGAATTGCCCGTGCCCTACGCGATGCTACGACATAGAGAGCGAGAGAGTTTTCGAGAGATCGAGAGAGCTTAAATGAACGGTAGAACGAAAGAGCGACAGAGCGAGAATGATTGAAAGGAGAAAGGCGCGAGACGAAGGAACGGTTGAAACGGCTATTACAGTGGGCAGTGCGAATAACGAACAAATAACAGAAATTACTTTAAGTCTTCAGCACTGACTAAACATACTAAAAAATGCTCGGCTGGGAGACCAAACAGTCGATTTGCATAGAATTTGACGAAGCCCAGAAGTAAGCTTTCGACAAGCTTAGAAACATTTTTGCGTCGGAGAACGTCATACTTCATTACCCTGACTTTAACCTCCCATTTTACTTGACCACAGACGCGTCTTCTACCGGCATAGGCGCGGTGCTGTCCCAAAAAAACCGTCCGATCACAATGATTTCTAGGACCTTAAAGGACAGCGAAATTAACTACGCAACGAACGAAAGAGAGCTCCTATCCATAGTATGGGCATTAGACACTCTCCGTCACTACCTTTACGGTAAAAACGATATTAACATCTACACAGACCTCCAGCCCCTCGTATTTGCGGTCGTGGACAAGAACCCCCAAGATAAAGCGCTGGAAAGCCCGAATCGAAGAGTCTGGGGCGAGAGTCCTTTACAAGCCAGGCAGGGACAACCATGTCGCAGATGCGTTCTCGCGGCAGAGTTTCAACGCCTTGGAGAGTGCCAGCTGGTCATACGCGGCAACTACTCACAGTGAGGTCTCCCTCACTCAATTGAGACCACTGAGACCATCAAAACAACTCATTTTCTTGTTCCGAGAGAAAACTAGAAACTTTCTCAATTTCGTCACACGGTAAGGACTTCTCGAAGCGATTAAAGAAGTTATACAACCAGAACGGGTCAACGCAATACACTGTAGTTTACCAGTATTGGCCTTTCTGCAAATTGACCTGATCGAAGCCTTTCCAGCTACAAAATTTTGGTACTGCAAAACGATGGTCAGTGACATCACTAACGAAGACGAAAAAACCGAAATAATAACCACTGAGCATAATAGAGCGCACAAAGCAGCCCGAGAAAATGTGAAGCAGGTACTCCGCGACTACTACTTCCCCAAAATGGGAAAGATAGCAACGGAAGTGGTGGCCAACTGTCGGACATGTGCCAAATCCAAATATGACAGGCATCCCAAATAACAGGAACTCTGGACCACACCGATACCTTCACGGGTAGGTGAAATGGTACACATAGACATTTTCTCGACGGCTGGTAAATCTTTTTTAACGGCCGCCGACAAATTCTCAAAATTTTCTCTGGTACAGCCAATTGCTTCCCGCACAATCGCGGATGTCAAGCTCCCACTCCTACAGATTGTAAACTTTTTCCCTGGGATTAAATGGATTTACTTCGATAATGAAGCAGCATTTAATTCCGAGACCATCCGGTCAACCCTAAAAAATCAATTTGACATCGACGTCGCGAATGCTCCACCCTTGCACAGCACCTCAAATGGGTAGGTAGAGCGGTTTCACAGTACCTTGGTGGAAGTCGCTAGGTGTCTGAAAATACAGAGGAAGATCGAAAACACGGTCGACCTCATCCTCCAGGCAACTATAGAATATAACAAAACATTTCACTCGGTCACAAATATGAATCCAGTCGAAGTGATACACGCGACCTCGGACCTCAGTGAAGAAATTCGCCAGAAACTCGAAAAAGCTCAGCAAGAACAGCTCACGCCTTTATGCGTAGAGAACAGAATACAAGCAGATATGGGTACTACTGTTCTCATAAAAGGGAGGGTGGTCCATAAGGACAACCTAAAGTAAAAATTTTAAGTTAATTAGCGTAGTTTTGCCTTTGAAATTTTGTAGTTAATAAGCTTTTACCTTCCATTTCTACTACGGCCTCTTTCAATATATCTTCGTGATCGTAACGACGGCAACTATAGCCGGAGCAACACTGACAGACTACTCACATGCAGACTACATTCCGGTAATTGACGGACGGACAGTAGTTTGAAAGGAGTACTTCTACGTACGTCATTCCATTGGAGGCGATTTTGAATAAGGGTTCCACCGAGATCAGCGCAACCCAGCTATTGGGTGTCGCAACTAGAAGGGCTCTAGCTAGTAAAGAATAAATAGTTTTTGTAATCGAAATACCTAGACCTAAGTTTATCTGTAAGAAAATAACTATCTTTCCAGTCCCTATTGAGTCTACCTTATCTCCATAAGCTGAATGAGGAAAATTTGCAATGGATCGACGAGGTACAAACGCGCCTGGTTATTGGCCCAGTGTTGGCCACAACTACAGGTTTGGTCCTATGCGCCATCATGATTGCAATATCCTGGTGGTTGCGGCTCATGCAACAGAAAAGTACAGCCATCGCCATACAGCAGCTGTTGAAAAGCATTAGCTCGACCGAGGACGGTCAGGACTTAAAGGGGGGAGTAGTTAACGAGGGCTAACCAATTGTGCACTGGGCGAAGGAATATCTGCCAAGTTTGCATTTTTTTGGGCGTGGGATCGGACGATCGAGAGCGATCCCACCCGAACACCTGCGAGGGTGTCAGCATTTTTATGCTGCGCTGCGCCGGCGTCGCGACCAACAGCAGAGGGCTCGTGGTAGCCGGGCTGAATTAGAATAGTTTAGTTATTTATCAGATCACCAAGTGGCAAGAACGTATTCGTCTTGTCCTATAAATTACTCAAACAATCAATTATATTACAATAACCGTTGTTTTGAGGAGATGCTGGTTTGCACCCCACTTCGGCCCCTTTTGTAATTTATAAACATTAAAAACCAAAAAAAGAGCCTTTTGACTGCTTGTACTGTGCTTTTACTTCTCGAACTTTTTATATAAACCTATCGATAGATTAGTGGTGAAATTTACAATGATATTTAAAAATAATAGTGTGTGACTTCAATGTCGTGATTTTAAGAGGTAGAGATCTAATATATTCAGATGGCGTTCTGCTGCGAACATGCTCCCCCCGTTGGAAGATACAAGCTTTCAACCGATGTGGTCTCGATTGGCAGAACGGCGATTTTGGCAATGGCTCTCTTGACCAGACCATTTTGTGTACGAATAATTGCTATGCCGTCGTCACCAGTGATGACGCTGTCGACTCGACCAAGCGGCCACCTGAGCGGTGGTGCATTGTCCTCCTTGAGCAGCACGATGCTGCCGGCCTGAAGATTTTGCTTGGACGATCGCCATTTCCCGCGCTCTTAGAGCAACGACAAATACGATGTACTCCACTTCTTCCAAAATGATTGCTGCATGTGACATATTCGCTGCCAACGGCTGAGGCGACCTATGCTTAGGTGCGTTATGTCTGGCTCGTCGATAGTGGCATTGGCTTTGCCCCAGATGAAGTGTCCAGGCGTGAGTATCTCCAAATCATTCGGGTTTTCTGTAATAGAGCAAAGCGGTCTTGAATTAAGCATTGCGGATATTTGACAGATGAGAGTTCGGAATTCGTTGAATGAGAGAAGAGAATTTCCAACGACGCGGTAAAAGTGATATTTTGCTGACTTAACAGCAGCCTCCCACAATCCTCCAAAATGTGGCGAACGGGGCGGTATGAATTTCCAGTTGACTCCCAGTGCTATGCAATTGGAAACAATTTCATTGCGCTGTGGATCGCTTATAAACAGGTCGCGCAGTTCCTTCAGCTCATTTCGAGCACCCACGAAATTTGTGGCGTTGTCTGTCCATATTGTATGCGGTTTCCCTCGAAGGCTGATGAATCTCTTCAAGGCAGCGATAAACGATGACGCGGACAGGTCCTCTACCAACTCTAAATGCGTTGCTTTCGTTGCAAAGCATATAAAAATTGAGATGTAGCACTTCGTTGGTGAGCGATTCCTGACCTCTGATTTTACGTAGAAAGGACCGCAAAACTCGATGCCAGTTACGTGAAACGTCGGACACATGCTCAGCTGGTAGCGGGGCCATGACTTGCTCCAGAAGTTTAGGTCGCATTCGAAAGCAGCGAACGCACTTGTTGATGATGTTCGAGACAGCCTTGAGACCTCCGATGGGCCAGTATCGCTGCCGGAGTGTTGCTAGAAGGAATTGCGGACCAGCATGAAGAAATTTCAAATGATAATGTGTGATTATAGCTGCTGTAACCGGGTGGCGTTTAGGCAACAATAACGGATGCTTTGCTTCATATTCCAAGTCTGAGTTCTGAAGGCGCCCGCCGATGCGCAAGAGTCCCTCAGCGTCCAACAGTGGGCACAAAGAACGAAGTTTGCTTCTTGTCGGAAGCGGCTTTTCTAAGCTGAGTGCTTTGTATTCCTCTGCGAAGTGCGTAAGTTGAATGTTTTTTATAAGTAAATGCGTTCCGCACTTGATATCATTTGGAGTGAGTGGGCCTTTTGAATTCGTTGAATCAGATCTTTTTAGTGCTATAAATCGATACACGTATGCGAACGTACGCTGTAACTTGGCAAATGTGTTGTTAAATTTACAAGATGTCGATAGGTCCGTCTTCGTTGATAGTACCAGCGCTTTCTGGCGTCGCTCTGGAAGCTCAAAGGGATAGGCGACGTTTTGAGGCCAAGTCGAGCTAGCGGCCTGTATGAATGGGGGCCCATTATGCCATAGCTGTGAGTCCATAAGTTCCAGAGGTGTGCATCCACGTGATAAAATGTCCGCAGGGTTCAGCTGAGAGGGTACACGACGCCAGGTCATGCCCCCGGTTCGCTCCTGTATTTGTGATACCCTGTTGGATACAAAGACGTTAAACTTTGAAGGTGATTCACGAATCCATGCAAGCGCTACTGTTGAATCGGTCCAGCAATAATATTTGCATTCGAACTGAATGCACTTCGCGATGTTTCCAATGAGCTCTGATAATAAAAGTGCGGCTGCCAGTTCAAGCTTTGGGATTGTCAGCGTCTTTAACGGGGCGACCCTTGGTTTAGAGCATAGCAAATGTGATGAAAATACCCCTTGCATTTCGGATCTGACAAATACGCAAGCACCATAAGCGGCTGTGCTGCCGTCGCAAAATCCATGCAGCTCATACGTAGCCAGTGGCATCAATACAAAACGAGAAAATTTCAAGTTGCTGACAAATGAGAGCTGCGATATAAGTTTGATCCATTCGGAGTGCAGCGACTGCGACAGACATTCGTCCCAATTGACCTTTTCCTTCCACAGTGCTTGGAGAAATACCTGGTAACCTGGTAACGATGGGAGCGATCAATCCGAGCGGATCCTAAAATCTAGCTATCATTGATAATATGCTCCGCTTTGTGACTGATCCTTGAGGTACGATTTCAGCAAAGTTGAAAAGCAGGCTATCAGAGCTAGGGCTCCAAGCTAAACCAAGCGCCTTTGCAATGTTGGTGCCATCCTTGAACTCCATTAGCTTCTCACAATCAGATTCGCTTTCTCCTTTTAATGCATCAGGCTCGTTTGAGCACCACTTTCTGATTGGAAAGTGACCTTTTGCCAGTAGCAGTTTTACTTGCTGTCGGATCTGAATGGCTTCTTCTATTGAGTCCCCTCCAGAGATTAAATCGTCTACATAGAAGTCGCGACAAACTATTTTTGCAGCTAGTGGAAAGGTAGGCTCTTCGTCGTGGGCCAGCTGCTGCATAGCTCGAATTGCTAGAAACGCAGCGGGTTTGGTTCCATACGTTACTGTATCCAAGGTGTACGTCCTTATACTTTCATTTTGATGATCACGCCATAAGATGCATTGCAGGAATTTGTCTGGATGCATTATTCGGACGCAGCGGTACATCTTACAGATGTCACCGCACATGGCAACCTTTAAGAATCGAAACTTAATTAAAATGTTAAATAATTTGGGTTGAATTGCTGGGCCTGTATGCAAGAGATCATTTAGAGATGCGCCTGATGTGGATTTGGCTGATCCATCAAAAACGACGCGTAATTTGGTGGTTGAGCTATCTGGCTTTTCTACGCAGTGGTGGGGTAAATAGAATTGTGGGAAAAGCTGCTGCTTGGACGCCAAAGACATGTGGCCCAAGTCGATGTATTCGCGCATGAATGCAGAATAGCTCTCCTTCAACAGGTGATTTTTGGCCAATTTGTTTTCCAGCGACTTGAAACGTCGTAGAGCACGTTGATATGAGTGTCCTAGCGTGTCAAAGCTGAGCTTTGCTGGAAGCCTAACTGAATACTGCCCTGACTTAAGTCGCGTGTAACCTTGGAGAAATAGCTGCTCACATAGCGCGTCTTCATCAGAGAGCGCAGGGGTTGTACCGCAGCAATTGTCGACTTCCCAGAATCGTTTTACAATATCCGACAGTGAATTAGGTTCCTTGTAAAGGGCTGATAGGGATGTGTGTTTTTTGTGTACGCGAGAGAGACCGCCAGACGCAATCCATCCGAGCTTGGTCTTTTGGAGAGTTGGTAGGTTATCCGCCATTCGAATTTGGCCGATGCAGAGGAGATCGAAAAATAGTCCGGCACCAAGTAATAAATCTATTCTCTGAGATTTGAAAAACGTTGGATCCGCGAGCGAGATGTTTTTGGGGATATTCCACCCAGAGATGTCTAATCCAAAATGGGGTTGATAATCCGTTATAGTGCGAGTAACGACTGCTGAAAATGATGTGCTGAAGCTCCTATCACTTGACTGCGCTGAGATGTCAGTGGACATGTTAGAAGATAGGGTTGATTCACCTATACCAGATATTGATACGGCAACATGATGAGTTTTGAGTTGGAGGTGCTTAACTAGACGAGCAGTGATAAAGTTGATCTGAGATCCAGAATCAAGTAATGCACGACAGGGTATGAATACACCTGAGTGGCTCTTGGCATATATGATGGCGGTTGGAAGCACCACGTAGTCTGCAGGCTGGGCATTCGTGGCTTCAGGTGTGAATTGAAGCGTAGTGCTGACGAGAGTTGAAGATGATGGATTCCCTGTAGACGATGCGTGAGTCTGGATCGTGGTTGCAGACTGCAAGCTTGGTGTACACAGGGCAGATGATTGAGTTGTGGTGGGGCTCATGTGCAGCAACGAATGATGTTTTTGTTGACAGTGCCTGCAGTGACCTGAGCGACATTGCTGCAAGCCATGGCCTTTGCGCAAGCAGTTTAGGCAAAGATGCAATCGCTTAGCCTCTTTGTGGCGCAAACTTGGGGACAGATTCAAAAACAACGGGCATTTTGCAAGAAAATGCTCTTTTGAGTCGCAAAAATTACAAATTTGCTGGTAATTGTTAGATGAAGATGCAATGAATGTGTTACGGTTCGACTTTTGTAGATTTCTGCCCACCTGTTGGCTAGGTGTAGGTACCGTAGCGCCTTTCAAGTTTTCCATCATGCGGCATCTCTTTTCTAAGAACGCAGACATATCCGTCCACCTGGGTAGCTTATCCGTTGCAAGCGCCTCCTGCCACTTTTCCTGGGTGTGCTGATCGAGCTTGTGCGATATTGTGTGTATAAGTAATCCATCAGCCAGCTCCTCAGTTGTTGACATGGTGCTAAGCGCCAGAAGATGAGAGTTAATTTTGTCACTCAACTCACGCAACGCCTCTGCTGATCCCTTTTCAACACCTGACAGCCCGATTATAGCTCGCACGTGGCCCTGAAAGTGTAGCAACATATTATCAAAACGCTTTATGAGTAACTCCAACGCCTTGTCGTAATTTACGTCGACAGGCTCTAACGATTTGATTGTGTTGAGAGCAGCACCATCTAAGCACGCACGTAAATGCTGAAATTTCTCAATCTTACTCAGGTCCTCATTGCTGCCTATGACAGTCCTGTACATGGCGTAAAATTCCGGCCAATCCTCGTAGGAGCCGCTGAACCTGGGCAGCTGCAATTCCGGCAGGCGAGACTTACGGTTGAACGAGTGAGCAAGTGTGTGCGTACTTTCAGCAAAGCGTGGTATAGTTGTTGAGTTGGCGTCCGTCATATGTCCCTTAGTGAGTACATCCAGTTGACGAGCGAGAGTAGCTTTAATCTTCCAGTAAACCTTTTCGAAGTCTGAGCGGGAGTCCGTTGAAAGCTCGAGCAAATCAAATTTTTCTAGCCTTGACTGACTGATTTCAAACTCGGCCTTCATGCTCTCCACAGATTCTATTCGCACCATCAAGTCCGCCTCGTCAAAGCTGACCATCTCACCGGCGCTGAAGAATTCGTTCATTGCTAATAGTTGACCTTGAACAGAAGCGCGTTTGGCTTTGCAAAAGTCTTTTTCACTTGTCGAATTTTCCATTCTGTTGTTGGCGAGGTTATGTTAGGTTGGTACGTTTTGTTGAGTGCTCGATGTACTCCGGCCTGTCACCAAACTCCACTTATGGAGGAGAGCTTTGCCCTTGACCACTGCGAATGTCACAGAGTGGGCAGTGCGAGAATGCGATTACCGTTTTTATGCGTGCAGCGGCTTGTGTATGTGTATGTATTGCGAGATCGATTGTAGCGGCACTTGCATTCACATATGTATGTATGTAAGTATGTAGGTATCGGCTCGACGGCTTCTTTTCTAAGCAAACGGTTGTGCTTGGCACTGATATGCACCAAACAGCTTGGTTATTATTGCCGATCTGCTAAATAACGCGATAAGATCGATAGAGAGTAGCGCTCACTCGAGCCCGTGTACGAAATATGTATGTACATATGTCTGTACATGTATTTAGTGTCTCTGCTGCAGCGGCAAGAGAGCGATGAATAACGAAAGTGAGATTTGCGGCAAGACGAGAAGCAAGATCACGTCGGGGTCACCAATGTTTTAAGGAGATGCTGGTTTGCACCCCACTTCGGCCCCTTTTGTAATTTATAAACATTAAAAACCAAAAAAAGAGCCTTTTGACTGCTTGTACTGTGCTTTTACTTCTCGAACTTTTTATATAAACCTATCGATAGATTAGTGGTGAAATTTACAATGATATTTAAAAATAATAGTATGTGACTTCAACGTCGTGATTTTAAGAGGTAGAGATCTAATATATTCAGATGGCGTTCTGCTGCGAACAACAGTAATAAATAACTATTTGAATGAAACAACCCGCCGGCTAACTCTTAATTCAATACGAAAGGATTTAAAATATTACTTATACATGTTGGATTGCGATTCACTGGGATCCATCCGAAAAGTGGAACAATGCGTAGGCTCTGAGTGCTTGCCTAATTCACGTTGCAGTAGGGTTTTCACTTTTAGCAAGGCAGTACCGACCTGCCCATGAAAGTCATTAGTAATAGCTTGAAAATCCTGCTCCTCCGATCGGTCCTGAGCGACATAAAAATTCGACTCCAATTTGTCCAACAGATCTAGAAAGCCTTTCAGATCATACTCGTTCAAGCTTCGCAACTTTTCGACGTCCAATTGGGAGCACAGGGCCTGAAGTCGGTCGAAGATGGAGCGCCACTCGACGGCGTGACATCCGAGGCGGACGCAATGTTTATATTGTCGTCACTCATTTTTGTTTAATTTTAAGTTCGTTTATGTGATTGTCTAGTTTTCGGTAAACTCTCAACGAAACAGAGTTTTTCGAGCCACCTGCGCAGATCTAACGATGCGAGCGAAATATCGGTCAAAGGCACCGAATGCAGGTAGAAAGCAACCACAAAAGAAAGGCGAACGCACGTACGTATGTATGTACGTATGTATGTAACTGAAATGAACCAGCACCGAGGGCGAAAGCGAAGACCAAAAATGCAACGGAATCAATCAGCGCACATACGATTATGCTGTATATATGTACTCAAGCGGTTCCGATTCCGTATTTGCTGCTGCTAGCACACAATAATGTTTGTACAATATATTAAAACTGCTGACTTCCTGAGTATGTTTTTTGCACTTCCCACGAAACACGATATACATGGATATCTCGGTAGAACCTCCAAATCTTGTGAGCTGTCGGGCTTTTCCGACCGCTTGAAAATTTTCCAAAACAAGAAAGTCAGACCGCGAAATCGTTTAAACTTAACAATGGCTTTATTCTAGACAAGCGACAAATTCAATCAGTTTGTTTTATGGCGAAGGGTTACTGAACATATAACTACTTTCCAAGGGTCGTCGGACTATATTATTCCGGTCCGTGTGCTCTTACGGCTTCGCCTCCCCCACTCTCAAGAGCAATGCAACTCTCTCAGCCCGCTCAAGGCTGTGCACTCAGGCTTGATCTACGATCAGTGAGTGGGCGTGCCTTCGATGTAAGAGCGACAGCTAGCGCAAAGAGCTTGTTGCAAGCGGCTACTCTGCACAATGAGCTTTGAGTCCATTTGATCAAACGGCTGCATCGATTCTTACAAACGATACCTTAAACGAAGCCCAATTATGGCGTCAATTGCATGCCAAGAAATTTTTTGTTTTCTACTTTTCCTGAGTTTTTTAAATTTTGGGAAAAAAATACCGCAAAAAACGATCATATTTGAATTTTTTTTTCAATCTTTGCATTTGAAAGCAGAAAGGTCCACTTTTTAGCTGCATTTATCAGCTTTTAAGAGTAACAAAGTTTATTACAACCAGATGTAGGTTAGGTTAGGTTTATAGGGCTGCTTGACCGAAGACGTGGTCAGTCGGAACCAAGTCTGCCCATTGTAATGCCCACACTCGTCACAGGATATTGTCCGGTGCCTAGGGAGGTTTCGCGAACCATCCCGAGGCCTCTATATGGAGCACCAGTTTCTCTAGAGGCATGTTGTCCAGGCTGTCTAGGTCTTCGTAGAAGGCGCCGCTGAGTATTCGGTGACGCCTCCCCATGAGTACAGGACAGTTGCAGAGAAGGTGCTGGATGCCTCTATTTCCTGCCCGCAGCTGCAGCAGAAGTCATGGTGGGGCAGTCTGTACTTTGTGGCCATGCGGCCGATGACACAGTGCCCCTTTATAACTCCTGTCAGTGTTCGCACCCGACTCTTCCTGAAGCTTAGGAGAGTCTTGGTGCGTTTAGGGTCACAGTGGGGCCAAAGCGAGCGAGAGATCTCTCAGTTTGGAGTGGTGTTCCACCTCCTGTCCGATCTCGTTCTTGCTCGGCCCATCATCTGCGAGATGATGTCTCGTAGTGGCCTCCGTATGTCGCTGACTGCGTCCGCCTTTGGCTTGGCCGATCCAGCACTGGAACACTCGTCCGCACTCTCGTTGCCCGCTATGACGGTATGACCCGGAACCCAAGTGAGTAAGATATACCAACTTAGCCGCTTGCCATACTGCATATATCTATGCCTGGAATACACTGCACCAGTCTGGTAGTCTTAGGGATGTAACCAACACAACCGCTTGTTCCTCAGAGAAGATTCCAGCTCCTGTCCCATCGGCCGTCTTTGACCCGTCGGTGAAAATGGAGAGCTCATTCTGCCCCAGGGCCGTGTTACTCTTCCATTTCTCCCTGTCCACCCGTGGGTGGATTTGAAAGATCCGTTGGACTCTACGGAGGTTCTCCAGGTGGGATTTGGTGTTAATCGCTTCCCACCATACCATGCCTCCGTATGTCAGGATGGGTCTTATTACCGCTGTATACATCCAGTGGATGATGCGCGGCTGTAAGCCCCATGTTCGTCCAAAGGTCTTCCTACAGGTGCAGAAAGCTGCAATTGCCTTTTTCTTCCTTTCCTCCGTGTTTCTCTTCCAGGAGAGTTTGGAGTCAAGGAAGACACCAAGATACTTGGCTTCGCTTGATAGCTCGAGTATCGTTCCTCCAATTGCTGGTAGTTTGAAAATCGGTATTTTATATCTTCGTGAGAGCAGCATTAGTTCTGTTTTTTGAGGGTTGACCCCCAAACCGTTTTGGCGTGCCAGCTGGCGGTGGTGCCCAGTGCAGATTCCAGAAGGTAACTGATTGTGGGCAGAAATTTACCCGTTACCAGTCGTTGAGGACCAGGTTCCACAGGAAAGGGGATATAACTCCACCCTGCGGAGTGCGGCGTGTAACCGTCTCTCTTGACGAGGAGGAGGCCAGGTTGACGCTTATCCTTCTGATCCTGAGAACGCTGTCTAGCCATCTGGTTACCGTCACGTGTGTGCCAATCTTGGCCAGTGCGGCCGTTATTGATCCGATCCTGACGTTGTTGAAGGCCCCCTTTATATCTAGGAAGGCCGCCAAGGCATATTTCTTATGGCTTAGAGTCTTTTCGATATGTCCAACAACTTCGTGTAGTGCGGTATCAACTGATCTACCCTTGTAGGCATGCTGAGCTCCACTGATCACTTGTTTATATAGCTTGGTTCTAATATATAGATCCATTAGTCGCTCCATCGTTTTTAGTAAAAATGAGGACAGACTGATGGGTCTGTAGTGCTTTGGGGACATGCGGTTTATCGTCCCTGCCTTGGGGATGAAGACCACTCTCACCTCCCTCCACCCATGGGGGAGGAAGCATCCTTCGAAAATTTTCTTCAGCCATGGTAGTAGGTGAAGGCACGCTACTTGCAGCATAGCTGGTCGGATATCATCCGGTCCCGGAGACTTGTAGGGACTGAATGATTTGATGGCCCAGATAATCTTGTCTGGTGCCATTATATGTCGTATGAGATCCTCGATTTCCTCTCCTTGATGATCATCAGTGTCGTTGGTAGCGTTTGATTCGTCACCGGTGACATCTGAGCATCCTGGTTGTGAGTACACATGAGGTGCTCCAGGGATTCTTGGCTGCTCTCTGCGAAGGTACCGTCCTGGCTGCGGAGCAGGCCTGGTGTGGTGGGTGCCTTCGACAGTACCTTTCGAAGCCTTGAGGCCTCAGTGCTACCATCTATGGCGTCGCAGAAAGCTGCCCATGACTCCCCTTTCGCCCTCCTTTAGGTGTTCTTGTAGGTATTGAAGTTGCGGCCATAATCGTCCCAACTTTCCTGTGTGTTTGCCACTTTTGCTTTGTTGAAGAGTTTCCTCGATTCCTTTCTGACTTCGCTCAGTTTCCGTGTCCACCACTGGTTGTGATTGGACTTTGGGGGTCGGCTGATCGGGCAAGAATTGAGAAACACCTTCTGTTAAGCATTGGTAACGTTCTGCGTAGCTTCCTCTAGTGCTCCCGTTTGAATTATGTCCCCTTCTGGTGGGTTGGGCAGCACCTTCTGTACGGTCGCGGAGAAGCGGTTCCAGTCTATCCGCCTGGGATTGCGGTATGCCTTGGGCCTCTCCTTGTTCCATTTGATGCTGTACACTATCCTGTAGTGGTCCGAAAAGGATCACTCACTGGACACGTGCCCGTCATCGATGGTAAGGGAGTTGCTAGTCGAGGCCAATTTTATTTCTATAACCTCTGCACGGTTCCTGTTGCGGAAGGTGGGGTGTTCTCCTCGGTTGCACACAACAAGATTTGTGAACAGAATGTACTCGAACATCAAATATCCTCTCGAATTTGTGTACTTCCCCAGCGTAAGACAAAGTCGAGGCCCTCCCTCCGCGCTTAGTGGATCAGGGCCCTCACATCCTCCAAGGGTGGGTTTTCTTCTTCGTACGACAGGTACGCAGAGGCCAGGTATAGGTTTCTCCCGTCCTCCCTCTCACATAGTGCCACCGTTAAGTCCGTAGAGCTGTACCTGGAAGAAAACAGAACATTAAGCTCGTTTCTTAACACGATACAGGTTCTTGGCTTACCCACGGGGTGTGGCGTGAGAAGGCGGTTCCGCGACTGTTCAGTCCCTGAACCCTTTCACGTCCACGTCCACCGCCTTCTCCTCTATAAACCGCAGCAGGTCCGCTGATGGTACACTTGAGTGATGCAGATTAATCTGCACCACCGTCATGCTATTCAGCGGACCTGGGGTGTCACGGTACTGCTACCGCCAGGGTGCCAATACCGAAAGATATGCGGCAGTCCGTTGCAAGGAGTTTGGCAAGGCTTTCCTGGCTAATACTAATCCAGAGTTCCTTGCCGTTACCCTTCTGTGCCTTGATCAGAACGAGTGTGTCCTCACCGAATTGATCGGGGGAGGAATCCACACCTTCATGAGCGTTCTCCTGCGAATCTGATCCGTGGGGACCACGCAGAGTGCCAATCCAGGCCAAAGTTCACCAAAACCTTGGACTGGGGTTTTGAGAAACTCAAGAATTTCTGCATTGCCACAGGCCACTGACTTGGCTCCCTTATACCACTTGATACCCTTGAACTCGCAGACAAACGGGTTATCTGCGCGCACAATGGCATCCTTCATGGCGGTCAGGAAGTGTAGTCTTCCCCCTCTGCTTCCCGGACACCTTTTTCCGCTTTCTCCCTTTCGCGTTCGCAGACGATGACGTTGAGGTTTGGTCCACCTTCGTCTTCGTGACAGCTGCTGCTGACGCTGAAGTCGCGCACGTTTTGCTCGTGCTTCTTCCTAAGGCTCCTTTCCCTCGCGGTCATCGTATCGGGGGGTCGTTGGCTTATACCACGAAGGTATTTTGCCGATTCCCTGTATCCCGACAGACGCTTGCGTAGGGTCTCAGCCTCCGTCTTCTCGGCCGTCACAGGTGGAGGGCCCGAGTCGACCTGGATGTTGTTAGCCGTGACTTGTGGCTCCGCCTTCTGCGGCTCCTCGCTGGAGAAAAAAGCATTAAAAGGCAAAGGTTAATGCATGTTTCTCAAAAAGTACTCAAGCTAGGAATAAAAATTTTGTTTCCCTAATTTAAGGAACAAATCTAATGCCCTCTGCACACTGAGCCCATCCCGGGGGATTGGTGGGAATTTTTGAAAGATGTGAAACACCGATTCACATTGACTCCATCCACCATCCATCAGAAAACAGCTGATGCTCACAATTACGTGAGGTGAAAAATTTGTTCACATCTATAATTTAAATGAATATAGGTTAGGTTGAAGGTTAGGTTGAAGCGGCTGTCGGGATTGTCAGAGACCCGACACACCTAGGCCGGTTTCGGCCCGTTGTGATACCGCATATTACGTTCCCTTCTCCCTCGTGAGACCCTATGTTATCCATTATCCCATCCGGATGCCCTTATGAAGCCTGCGATCCGTCTGGGACTGATTGTAGACATGTCCGAAATGTCAATTAGAAAAGGAGCGCCCAAGTATTGCAGTCTCCTTCTACTGAGAGCCGGACAGGAGCAGAACAGGTGTTCCACAGTCTCCTCCTCGTCCTCATCTCTACAGCTTCGACAGAAGTCGTTATATGGGGCGCCCAGCCTGCTTGCATGTGTGCCTATTAGCCAGTGTCCCGTGAGAGAGCGTATGACTGAGCTGCACCTACTCCTACTGAGTTTGGGTGGCCAAGCTCATCGGTGCCTCTTATTTATGTTAGCCATGTTTGCTACGAGTTCCTGCGACATAGTGACACGGTTTGCCATCTGATGACGAACTGATAAGCCATCTCATGAAGAGATTTGCGACAGTTTGCCACGGTGGCCGAGCTTGATGTTATCGCATTCAGCGATTTGATCGCAGCTTGGCTATCACTATAGATATTTATATGAGTTGCCGCAGGGGCTATTTCCTGAAGACAGCTCAAAGCCTCCTTGATCGCTATGACTTCTGCTTGGAAGACACTGCAGTGATCCGGGAGCCTGAAGGACTGTCTTATGTTCAGCTGTTCGGAGTAGATTCCTCCTCCGACCTTGTTGTCCAGCTTTGAGCCATCAGTAAAGATTCGAATGGCTCCCTTTGGACCAGGTGGTCCCTCAAGCCAGATGTTTCTGTGAGGGATGATTGTCTCGAAGGGGGTATCTGTATACTTCCTCGGAACGCAGTAGTCCGTTTTTGTGGGGACGATTTTGTTTCCATTTAGGATGGACGCATGACCGGTGTGATGTGACACCCATTGGTCAGAGTCTCTAAGACGGATTGCTGCCATTTCTGCCTGCTCCTTACCTGCAAGGTCAAGGCTCTGCAAGCATAGGATAGCATTTAGCGCATCCGTTGGTGTTGTGCTGAGAGCTCCACTCACGCATAGGGCTGCAGTGCGCTGCACCTTGCCCAGTTGTTTAGTGATGGTCCCCTTCGATAGGGCTGGCCACCACACTGCGACTCCGTAGAGTAGTATTGGTCTGACTATTGCCAGGTAAATCCATTGGACTATTCTTGGGTTCATGCCCCATCTTAGCCCAATGGCTTTCTTGCAAGTGTAGAGTGCTATCGTAGCCTTCTTCACTCTGTCTTTGATGCTCAGGTTCCAGCTAAGTTTTTTGTCAATTACCAACCCTAAGTAACTGGCACTGTCGCTAAGGAGAGCCTACATCCGTTTAGTATTGGGGGGTTGAGGGACGGGATTTTGTATTTGGTTGTGAACAATACAAGTTCCGTTTTAGAGGGATTGATTCCCAGTCCACGCGACTCTGTCCATTTTGAAAGTCGCGCGAGCTTTGCGGTCATTAGATCGCAGAGTGTTTGAGGGAATTTTCCCGAGAATATGGCAACGTCGTCCGCGTATGCTACCACCTTGCAGCCCCCCCTTCCAGGTCACACAGTATCTTATTGACTGCTATGTTCCATAGAAGGGGAGACAGGACACCACCTTGCGGGGTGCCTCTGTTGACATACCTAGACTGAGTGGACGATCCCATTGATGATGTCACTGTCCTGCATGTGAGCAATTGATCTATGAGCATCATCAAGTGACGATCCACTCCCAGGTCAGTCAGGGCCTCTGTGATGGCTCCTGGTATGACGTTGTTAAAAGCTCCCTGAATGTCTAGGAAAGCGATTAAGGAGTATTCGTTGACTTGTAGAGATTTCTCTACCGCCGAGATTACTTCATGGAGTGCCGTTTCCGTGGATTTTCCTTTTCGGTAGGCATGTTGAGCGCCTGACAGCCACTGAGGGTTTATAGTTGTCCTCAGCTGCAGCCCTACTAGTCTCTCAAAGGTTTTGAGAAGAAAGGACGATAGACTTATTGGTCTGAAGTCTTTTGGGGTTGTGTGTGAGGGTTTCCCTGCTTTGGGGATAAAGACTATTTTAGCCTTTAACCAAGCTCGGGGGATTTTTCCCACTGTCAGTATCTTCCTGAAGATACTTTGCAGCCAGTTGATGGCCATGTCCCCGGCTTTTTGCAACTGAGCCGGAATGACTTGGTCCGGGCCAGGCGATTTGAAGGATTTAAAGCTGTTTACTGCCCAGCTAATATTCCGTTTTGTGAGGATGTGCACCATCGAGGTTTCCGGGCCTTCACTTGGGGTGTCTGCCGGCTCGATGGTCGTACACCCAGGAAAATGAGTATCGAGTAGAATGTGTAGGGAGTCCTCACTAGAGTTTGTCCACGTACCATCCGTTCTCTTGAGATATCCCACCGAGGGGATGTTTTTGACAGGATCTTGCGTAGCCTTGAGGCTTCTGACGTGTCCTCATTTCGGAGCAAAATTTGTGCCAAGAGGCCCTTTTTGCTCTCCTTGTTTCTTTTTTGTATAGGGTTAGCTTACTTTTGTAATTTTCCCAGTGCGCTTCCTCGCTGCTGCTTTTGGCTCTGTTAAAGAGAGTCCTGCAGTCTTTCCGGAGGGTATCTATATGTTTAGACCACCAAGGGGGTTTCTTTTTCCCTCTTGGTTTGGTTGGGGAGCAAGCTGCCATGAAGGCCTTATTGCAAGCTTCCGTGAAATTGTCCACAAGACGATTAAGATCGTCTTGTGTGTCCGGCATTTTGGGGCTAGGGGGGGGAGTTTCCTCCATTTTTGCACTATACATATCCCAGTTGGCTTTCCTGGGTTAGTATAGCTAGTGGGTATGGTGCTTTCGAGCGATAGGATTGTCTCGATGTACCTGTGGTCGGAGAGGAGTGGTCCTCTAGGACTCTCCAACTTTCCATTATGTCTGACAGTTTGTGAGACAATAGAGTGAGGTCAATAACCTCTTGACGGTTTTTTATGATAAAAGTGGGGTCATTACCCCGATTACCGATAATTAGGTTGGAGTTTAGGATGAAGCTGAAAAGTGACTCACCCCTCACATTTGTATCCGAGCTCCCCCATTGGGTGTGATGAGCGTTGGCATCGCAGCCTATTAGTAGGCTTGTATCCGACCTCTCGCTGTCTCTGGCAATCTTGCGAACGAGGTCACTGGGAGGATCGCTTTCCTCGTGAGCCATGTAGGACGACACCAGGTTTAGGCGTGTCCCTTGTAGCTCTAGGCTAGCTGCCGTATTGTCGCCATTGCTAAAATTGTGGAGCAGAAAGATATTTAGGTGCTTCCTTGCTAATATGCAGGTTCTAATTTTACCTTCAGTTTGGGCTACAATCAGCTTGTAGTCCTTCGTCGCTAATCCACAGACCCTGCCTCCTACCACCCAGGGCTCTTGGATTAGGACTATATCCCCTCCGCTTGCGACCAAGCGGAGTATCAGGGCAGCAGATGCTGCTTTACAGTGGTGGAGATTTATCTGCAGAAGCCTCAGAGACTTCATTAGAAACGTTCTCCACCACTGTTATGTCGGCGTCAGAGTCGTCGAGTATCTCGTCCCGACATAACGCCTCAAAATCGAGCATCAACTCCGTCTCCGAGGAGTAGCTCTCCAGGGCCGGCTCCGGCTCCGGGTCTACTCGATCTCCAAGGCAACGTCCTGATCAACTGGGTTGTTGACAGAACGCGCCTCGGTCGCTGCGTCCGACTTGTAGACCTTCATGGTCACCGAGCTGAACCCGAAGTTAAGCTCTCCCCTGGCTGCCTCGATCGGGGCTAGCGATTCCTTATTTAGGACTACCACTGCCTGATTTGTGGGGCCCTTTGATGCCTCCACTTTGACCACCCTCCAGTCTGAGGTTGGCAGTGTGGGGTTGCATCTCTGCAACATCGTGAGGATCCGCTCGGGCTCCTTGAAAGTGGCCGGTACCCATATACGGGCCCTTGGCCTACTGGGCACCTCGCTCCAGTCCACAGCGACGAGCTTTGCCCCGGCGTAGACCTCACCGATTTGCGCCACCGCAGCTTTGTATAGCTTTACGAGCGCTCATCCTCGCAGGCTACTACCTTGATGCTCCCTGGAACCATCCCATGTCTTTGCAGACTGGGGGTGGCCCGGGATCCTTCTCGAGAAGCTCGAAGCAGCGGTCGGCCAGTGCCACTTCCACCCACTTCCACTGGCTTCTGGGTATCTCCCTCCGCGCTGCCTTTGTCGAGAACGCCTATCAGCGTCCTCTCCTTGGCAATCTGCGCGAAGGATACATTTGGTGCAACCCTGGATCGCTTCGCGACAGGTCCGGGCGTCTCTTGAGAGCGCTGCCTCTTCGGTTGGGCGGCCACCTTCTGTGGCTCCATACTGAAGTTGGGCAACACCACCGAGGCCCATTCCACTTTCTTCAGCCAGTCTGCTGTTGGACTGACTTCCTGGCTTGCGTTCTGCCGACGGAGTATGTGCCCAGCACTCCTCTTTTCGGCATAACTGAATCTTTTGGTTTGGACGCTGGTTGATGGCAAGCCATCACCCGCCGCTTCACCAGAAGGTTGAGCAGCCGCAATATTGCTTAGCTGCCCTACCATGGTATCAGTTTTGGGTGTTGTCTTTCCACCCATCCCAGGTTTGGGATGGGACCCACCCGGATTCATACCCTCGTCCTTCACCGTGCAGGTCTTTCCTGCGTCTGAGCGGATCGGGCCAGGCCTTTGGGCCGCTGCCTTCTCCCGCTTGGGATTTCTCCCTGCAGGCATTTGGGGAGTGCCTCTCTCGTTTTTGTTTTTGTTGTTGTTTATATTTTCGTTTTTATCCATATAGTTCCCACGAGCTGCAGAGAAGGGGAACGGTCCACCCCGGCAGAGCTCTGCGTTATCCGGGTAAGGCATAATTAGAACAGGGGGCTGCCAAGTCCCTGAGCTCTCCGTTCACGACTGGGCTAGTTTTTATACCGGGCCCCCAGCCAGGCTGACTCTTGGCACAGGTCGAGTGACACCTTAGTCCGGCCCGGTGTGAGGTGAGTGTTGGGGCTGGGATGTGGGTAGGTGTTGTGTAGGGATGGGATTGTGTGAGCTACTTAATGAGAGGCGGCACCACAAGCGCATCGTCAGTGTTGCTGCGTCGCGAACACCCGCTGGCTGTCCGGGACTGCTTATTTCGGTACTCTCAGAGCCAACTTAGTTGATACTCTTTAGGATGCCCGCTTATTCGCAGCTGACCTACCCACTAGGGTAGGCCGTTCGCTATCCGCAACCTGCGACCCGTCCGGTGGCCTCAGCTAGGCCCCCTCTGAGCCACCTCAAAGCCCAATAGGATCATCGGATAAATGAATATAAATAACATTGCAATTATTGAGAATGTGATTCAGCAGCAAAACATATTCTTGCACAAGTTAATCATGTTGCTGGACATGGATGATGATAATGCGGCTAACATTGACGAGGAGAATTTATTGGAGTGGATATCTGTTTTGAAAACACTGAAGCGTGGTCATTTCAGACTGCTTCTACTAAATCCAATCAATGTTTTAAATACAAATATATATTCTTTGTTTTCTGAGAAGCGGTTTGTGACATTTTGGGAGAAAAATGTACCCGAAAACAACGAAGCGTTTTCTAAGGAAAGTTTTCTGTGGGTCTAGCATTGTATATTTTGGGCTCTTTTTCTGAGTACAGAAGAGTCGGAGGGCTGTCAGCCAAAAGCGAGTGCAATATCCTGAATGAGTTTTGCAGAGCATTCATAAAAAAATTCCCAGAGGATTCCCGAGTTGTGTGCCTGAGACAATTCTGACATATCAGATGTTATTTTTTTTTTTTATATTTTCCTGTCTGTCATTGTTTACATTTTCGTAGTGAATTCCGATTTTTTTTATGTGAGGTCCTATCTCAGGCTGAGGTATGCATCAGTCTGTCCAGGGTCCACTACAAGAAAATGTGTAGATTGCAGGTGACTTCAGGTGTCGGGCTGGCTTGAAATGCAGTAGGCAAGGGAGAAATGATGACGCGAGAGTTTGGGTTTTGGTTGTTCTTGGTTTATTCAGTATTTTTTCATTCACTTAGTTCTTTTACGCTGTTAACAGGCTTGTAGTTGTATGGTGCGCTGGTGTACTGCTTAGTCAGTGTCTCGTGTTCGGGCTGATGGACTGCCTCGTGCAGTGTCTTGTGTTCGGGCTGATGGACTGCCTCGTGCAGTGTCTTGTGTTTGGGCTGATGGACTGCCTGCTCTTTCGGCCGATCTTGGCCCTTTTATGCAGCTGGCGATCGCACCTGAGACCCGGAAATAATTAATTCTTGCTGACTTAAGGTTATTGGATAACAATAATTGTGGGGTGTGGTAACTAGGTCGAAGTTTGGTGCTTCGTTGACAATTTTTAGTGGGTCAGGGTGGTTTTGCTGATGCTGCATCCCGGAAGGTGCAGTTAGAATTGGGTATTTGGTTTCAAAATGAGTTTTTGCTAACTCTGCATCGCGGAAGTTGAGTGGTAAGTCGATAATTTTATGCTGGCTTGACTTATTGTGAAATAACGCAAATGATATTTCTTATGTAGGCCGTCAATGTCCCAAGAGGTGGGGTGTTTTAAATTGTTGTGTGGACAAGAATGTGTAGAGTTGTTGATCGAGAGTTGTTAATTAATTGTGTGCGTTGCTTAAGACTATTTTATTTCCGGAGTTGCTGACACACCGCTATTTGTGGAGAACCGTGGCTAGAGCCATGGTTCGTTAGCTCTGTGTATATCAGTTTGATTATTGTCTCCGGCCAGCGTGGATGCGCTGACCCTCCGCCGTTTCTGTTCCCCGTTTCTGTTGTAGTTGGTGTCTGCTTGGTGGGTCGATTATCCCATATGACGATGGTTTTCTCGGCAGTTTTCTTTGGTAGTCATTCTCGAATCTGCGGTGCTATGTCGGGTGGCCAAGGATCCGTCGGTAGTTCTGGGTCATCTTCGCTGGGTTCGGTGGCTCCGGGGTCAAAGGTTTGATTCGGGCTTTTCGGAAGGATGGGTTTGTCAAATGTGCTTCACGGTTCGATGCTCCGGTGGTAATCGCTTATGTGGGCTATAATCGGGGAGGCGTTGGACGTGGGTTGAGTAGTTTTGTAGCTCTGGTGAAACACTTGGGTGGTATTGTCTCCAGACTGGTGCATGAACTGGCTGGTCTCGACGATGTCTCTTTTGTTGGACCAATGGCTTGTTTGGGCGACGGATGCTTGGGTCTGCGCCCACGGCTCCGGGACTGGTTCCGGCTCATGTTCGGCTGGATCGGCGGCTTCGGAGTCAAATGGCTGGCTGGGGTCTTCGGGTAAGAGGGTTGTGTCGAAGGCGCTGTGCGTTTCGATCCTCCGTTGGTAGTCGCTTATTTGGGCGACGATGGGTGTGGTGTCGACCATGGGTACGATATTTTGGTATGCCGGGTGTAGTACTCGTGTTATACTACAGCCAGACTGGTACGTGAACAGGTGAGTCGCGATAACGCCTCTGGTATCGCAGCAACGACTTGTGTGGGCGACGAAGATCTCGAACATGGCTCGAAGGATGCCTCGTTGCATAGCGCTACGAATCATGTCAGTACGCGGAAGGTACTCCATTGTGTTGGCGAGGATCGGTATGGCGTTGGCCGTGGGTACAACAGGGCGGCGGTCGGTGCATCGTGGGGGTATCGTCCTGGTTTCCGGGCCCGCGCTGAGGGGCTCTGTGGATATCAGTTCAATTATGGTCCCCGACCAGCGTGGGGTTAGCGTGGCTGTTTCCCGTGTTGCTGGGCTGTCGGGTGGTGGCTGCCGTTGTCCTTGTTCGATGCTGGTGGTCGGCTTTGAGGGTGTCCGTGTGTTCAATTCTTCCGTTGCGGATTCTGTGCGTGCTTGCTCTGTTGCTTGTCTTGGACCTGGGCTTCCTGTGTCGAGCGCCGGGTTCAAGTGTGTTTGTCTCGTGTGTGAGATTCTCGTGGTTTGTTTGGGATGCGTGTTCCCTGTTGTTGGCCCAGGACGCGGTTGCTCTGTATTGACCGTGGGACTCATTTTCCCGATTGCTTGATTGCTGTTTGCTGGTGTTGACCTTGAATTCGTGTTTTCCGTAGTGTGCCGTTGCTTCGTATTCGTTGCGATTGGTTTGGGTGTCAAGTGCTGCGTTGCGTTATTGGGTGCCGTGTGCGTTGTGGTAGGTCGTGGACATAGGTTCGTTGCGATTTGTGGGGTTTCTGGTATCGGGGTTCGGCGTCTTGTACGTGGATGGTAGTAAGCACGGGTTCAGTGGGCATGGGGCGACGGTCTCGTAGCTGTAGCAGCATGGAGCCGCATTGGATCGTCGTTTCGGTGGCACCTAGGAAGTCCATGCCGACAATAACTTGTCCCAACATGTTTGGCAGGACCAGGAGCGGGATTTGAACATCTCGTTGATCCAGCTTGATGTGCGCCAGTAGAACTTGTGAGATCTCTCTGACCGATCCATCGGCCAGGCGTATGCGGACGCATGCATCTTGCAGGTTGGTGTTGTTGTCTAGTTGTCGGGCGAGGTTTGCGCTGATGAAGCTTCTGGATGTCCCGGTGTCGATTGTGGCTTTCGTTGCGTATCCTCCTATGCTTACCATCGCCACTATCCGGCCGTTGCTTACGTGTAGAGAATTATTTAGTCGCGGGTTGGAGGAGGCGTCGTTTCCGGCTGATCCGACGTGTTTTGGCAGCAGCAATTTAGGGATGGAGGGATTATGGCAGTCGTATGCCGCATGCCCCGCTCCACCACACCGGCGACAGGCTGCGCGTGGGTTGATGATGGGGGTCGTGATAATGTGATGGGCTACGTCGGGATTCGCCGTACTGTTTGGATGACCAGGTCTCCCTGGTGTGTCAGTCGATTCCCAATGGGGACTCAGAAATGGCGTCGGGTGCGAGTCGCAATTCCTCTGCTCTGAAGCCGGCCTTGCGTATCTTGGAGTATTCCGCGGGGGTGCGAAATTGGTCGGGATGGTCCGCTCTTGGATGCTCTCGAACTCGGTGGCCAACATTGTGAGCTGTGCTAAGCTTTTTACAACTGGTATGCTGGCAGGGATTTATCGTAGATCCCGTTCAGTTACTTAGCTGCGTCGTACCTGGCGTGGTGCATGAGTAAACGTATCTCGATGAGGTAATCCTTGAACAATTCTCCTACCGCTTACTTGCGGGCCCGGATTCGGTCTTACAATTGTTCAAAATTCCGTGGCGGCAAGAAGAAAATCAAGAATTCTTGGTGGAAATATGCCCATGAGCTGCCTTGTAGTTGGCTGGTGCGGTACCAGCGACTGGCCCGATCGGTGAAAAGCTCTGTCATGGCCCGAGGTAGCTGATTTGTGTCCACCCCATATGAGAGCGCACGTTCTTCGAGTAGTTCCAGAAATGCAAGTGGGTCGTCCTGTCCGTCGAACCTGATTCCCCATTTCCGAATCTGTTCCGCGATGTGGGCGGTGTGGCTGTGGTGTCGACCATCTATGGAAGGGTCCATGGCTGGCACGATCCTCTGTGTGGGCGAGCGACTGGTCTCCGTAACTGGAGGTCTGGGCAAATCGGCTGGCGTTACGATGCGTCGTGGGCCAGGTGTGCTGTATTCGGACGCGGTTGGGACTTGTAACCCGGCTTTTGGGTCGGTTTTCCGCTGGTCAGATGTCCCAGGAGTGGTGGTCATGGGTGACCTGGAGCGTCCTGCTGGTTTGGCGTATTGCCGTTCGAGGTCTCCCAGTCGAACCCAGGCGTCCTGCGAGAGTGTTCCGGCGACTAATGCGGCGAATCTCTTTCGTCGTTCCTCGACTGTTCCTTCGTTGCCAAATCCGAATTCCTCGCCAAGGACTTCCAGTTCGTCCCGACGGAGTTTGTAGATCCAGCTGGTGGTTACCCCGGGATTGGAATAGTGTCCCTCAGGGAAGAATTCATCTTCCATGGTATTTTTCTGCGGTTAGTGATACTGATTTACGTTTGGTTTAGAGGTACTCCTGTACGGTAGCATCGAACCGTGAAGCACATTTGACAAACCCATCCTTCCGAAAACCCCGAATCAAACCTTTGACCCCGGAGCCACCGAACCCAGCGAAGACGACCCAGAACTACCGACGTATCCTTGGCCACCCGACATAGCACCGCAGATTCGAGAATGACTACCAAAGAAAACTGCCGAGAAAACCATCGTCATATGGGATAATCGACCCACCAAGCAGACACCAACTACAACAGAAACGGGGAACAGAAACGGCGGAGGGTCAGCGCATCCACGCTGGCCGGAGACAATAATCAAACTGATATACACAGAGCTAACGAACCATGGCTCTAGCTACGGTTCTCCACAAATAGCGGTGTGTCAGCAACTCCGGGAAATAAAATAGTCTTGAGCAACGCACACAATTAATTAAGAACTCACGATCAACAACTCTACCCATTTTTGTCCACACAACAATTTAAAACACCCCACCTCTTGAGAAATTTCGCAATCAACGGCCTACATAAGAAATATCATTTGCGTTATTTCACAATAAGTCAAGCCAGGATAAATAATTCAGCTATCACCCTCCACGATGAGGAGGTAGCAAAAACCCAATTCCCAACTGCAGCCCGCACCTACTGCGATGCAGCCTCAGCTAAACACTCTCATCAAAACACACTGACCCACTAAGCAATTGTCAACGAAGCACCAAGATTCGACCCACTTACCACGCCCCACAATTATTGTCACCAAATAATAATAAGTTAGCAATAAGCAATTATTTCCGGGTCTCAGGTGCGATCGCCAGCTGCATAAAAGGACCAAGATCGGCCGAAAGAGCAGACAGTCCATCAACCCTAACACAAGGCACTGCACTAGGCAGTCCCTCAGTCACACACCCAAGACACTGCACTAGGCAGAACATCAGACCGAAAACAAAAGAGGCCAAGAACACAAGACACTGCACTAGGCAGTCACAAACGCAAAACACCACACTACGCAGTCCACCAGCGCACCACACAGCCAAAAGCAAGGGCAACAACGCAAATAACTAAGTGAATGAAAAGTACTGAATAAACCAAGAACAAACAAAACCCAAACTCTCGCGTCATCATTTCTCCCTTGCCTACTGCATTTTCAAGCCAGCCCGACACCTGAAGTCACCTGCAATCTACAAATTTTCTTGTAGCGGACTGTTCGGCCAAACTCTTAATATCACAATATAATATAATAATCACTTAAATGACCCTCGCATTGTAGTATCTTACGCTCATTCTTACTCTCTTTGTTACGCTCTTGCATTGGATTTGTAATTGAATTCACCACATTGGACGCCCGCTTATGCTCAGTGCTCATGCACTTGGAAACCGAATAAATAGTTATTGGCTAGTACTCAACTGAACCCCCTCGACTTTCGCATTATTCTTGGATTAAAGCAATTTTCTTCGCATCGAGTATAATTAGCTCACTGGAGATTGACACACCCTCATCCTTGAACAACTATATTGGGGAAAACGGTCTTCGATCAAACATTTTGGCCCCCAACGTGGGGCTCGTGTGTTAATTCTGTGAACAATTAAATTACTCGCATTTATGTATATTCCATCAAACAGTTTCGTCGGTATATAATTTGCAAGTGCAACAACTACACTTTCGTTTCGTCTCGCAGTTGCCATCGAAATAGCTGAAAATCATATTATAAGCTAGCTGATCGATCGCGGGTTCATTAACCTCTCGTTGTGCTCTCGCCATTCTCGCTTAATTCTATCATTCACTTATCACCTACATCGCATTTAACGGCGCTTGCGCTCTCGTTTCGTTTGCATTGCTGCTACCTGCTTTGGTCCATCGGTCAACGCAGTTATCTATCTCTTCGAATTTCTCCGCTTCACTTTCGCTTTCGTTGCCGTCGTTGGAATTTTCGCTTACTCTGGACTGGAATTGCGCTCAACCCATTTTTTTGCCGCCGTGCTGCTGCTGATTTGGTGCCTTCTTGCTGTTGTTGCGTGCATTGCCTTTGGAATCTCTAGTTCTGTGTGCGTGTAATTTAAACTACACAACAAAATGACGACGCTCGAAGATTTAAAACGCCAACGGAGCAATATAAAGCGCAATATTTCTCGTATCAAATCTGTGGTGGAAGGCAAATCGGAAAACCCAATTTGTAATGATGAGCTTCGCTATCGCTTGAGCATCTCGGAAACGTATTTCAAGAAAATTCTAAACGTTCAATCTGACATCGAGGATCTTAGTCCGAACGATGAAGGACGTGCGGACTTGGAAGATACCTACATAGCAATAAAGCTATCCATAAAGGAAAAACTAGGAGGAGATCTGAACGCTAGCATATTGACGCCGGATCACCACCCGCCGCCAGAGCGGTCATCGTTGCCGAGGTTGTCGCTGCCTACGTTTGACGGCACTTATGCGAATTATAAGAATATCATAAATTCGTTCGATCAACTTATTGTGCGTGAGTTTGGACTGTCTAACATAGAAAGGTTTAATTATTTGATGACCTGCCGGTGTTAGACACAGTTCAGGCATTCCAGGTTACCAGCGAAAACTATCCGAAGGCTCTAGAAAAACTCAAAGAACGTTATGATAATTCTACTCTTATTTTTCTAGAAGAAATCGAGTCATTGTTTGCATTACAACCTGTGGAAAGGGCTAACAGTCAGCAGCTTCGCAGTTTAGTGGATAAAGCCTCCGCTATCTTCAGATCTTTGGAATCCATCGGCAAACCTGAGAATATTGCTCAAGCTATATATCTCATATCTCATATATATCGTTATGGAGAAGTGTGATCAGCCAACTCAGATTAAGTGGAAGGAATCGCTGGACTACAAGACTCTGCCGACCTGGCTAAATGCACACAGCTGTTGGAACGCCACTGTCAGTTTCTCCATTCATCTGGAACCTCGCAATCAACGCAATCAACAATCAACGGTTTGACAATGTGAAACGCCTCGGTCTCTGCATCAATTGTCTTGGAAACGGCCATAGAGTGGCACAATGCTCATCGACTCATCGTTGCCGTACATGTAATCGGACTCATCATTCAACCTTACATCACTCTCAGCCGCAACAAACACCAAATCGTCAGAAGGACAAACTTCAACTCCAGCACAACAAACACAATCATCGCTACCCTCCTGGCCACCTACTGCTAGTCAGTCTCATCAAGCAGCGTCTCATTCGCACATGGAAGTAGCAGCAGAGGATCAGATACTGTTAGCGACAGCGATGGTATTGGTCAAGGACGCCTCAGGTGAATACAAACTTGGTAGAGCATTGCTTGATTCGTGTTCTCCGGTTAATTTTGTAACCAAAAACTTCGCCTTCGTCGTGAAAAACACCACATCGGAATCCGCAGTATCGGAGTGTCCCTTACTAACCTTAAGGCTCGTACGACGACTTCTATTAAGTTGCGCACATCTGGCTATCAGCTAACTCTCCAGTTCGGAATAACCTCTCACATTGCCTACCAGCCAGATAGTGAGATCGACATATCAAATTGGAACCTACCTGCCAATACTCCACTGACAGATGAATCGTTCTTTAGGTCGAAGCGCATTGATTTGTTATTGGGAACCGAAGCCTTCTATGGTGCTCTTGCCGTTGTAGAAGACTCTGTTCGGTTGGGTTGTTGCTGGGAGGTACCAGCGCCAACAGAATATACAGCCATCGTTGTGCTTGGTGACTATAGAAGAGTCGATCGACAAGAACTTACAGTAGTTATGGATGGTTGACTCAATCAGCGATTCAAGAGCTAAAATTCTCCCAACTCATCGTCGCTGTGAGGAACTCTGTACGGATACAACACAGTGGGCGAATTGTCGTGCGTTTGCCATTCCAAGAAGACCCAAACTGTCTTGGAAATTCAGTCGATACAGCTCGTAATCGATTTTTTGCCATTGAGAGACGTCTTGCTCGTTTACCGGAGATTCGCTCACAATATCTATAGTTTATGCAGGAATATAAAAGTCTTGGTCACATGTCCATATTACCGAAGACAAACTTAGAGGAACCACATTATTATATTCCTCACCATTTCGTTCTCAAGCCAAGCAGCACCTCGACGAAGCTCGTATTTGACGCTTCTTGCCGTACAACATCGCAGAAGTCACTTAACGATCTTCTTTTAGTCGGTCCGACCATTCAGGATGAGTTGTACCTGCAATTGCTACGATTCCGCATGCATAGGTTCGGCATCACTGCTGACGTCACTAAGATGTATAGACAGGTGCTTGTGAATAGAAAGTTCCAGTATATTTTGTGGCGAACGTCCCCAAATGCCGAGCTTCAAACCTATCAACTCAATACCGTAACATATGGGACCGCGTCCGCCCCATACCTCGCAACTCGTAGTTTGCATCACTTGGCGGATGATTGTAAGGATAAGTGGCCCTTAGGAGCTGCGGCTGTTAAAAAGGCGTTTTATGTTGATGATCTGCTGGGAGGGGCTGATGAAATAGAAACTCTTCTCAAACTCAAAACAGAAATCACAGCTACCCTTGCTTATGGTCAGTTTCCCTTATGCAAATGGCATTCCAATCATCCAGGCGTGATGGAAGATGAGTCTATTAAAGAACTAAACACATCAGAGAATGAGAGTAGTAGCACACTCGGCGTAACGTGGCATCAACAAATTGATTTGCATTCGCTGCAACAACACTCAATCACTTTATCGACCTTTGTTGGGAATAGGGTTTCTGACATTCAGGAGATGACGTCTGGTGGGAAGTGGCGCTACGTACCAACATATCAAAATCCAGCTGATCTTCTGTCGCGAGCTGCAACGTTAGTGAGCTTATCAAATCGACATGGTTTTCTGGTCCCTTATTTCTGCTGGAAGATTCGTTGAAATGGCCCACCAGCAGTAAACAGCTTGTCATTGACATGGACGTGGTCAACTCGGAGAAGCGGAAAAGTATGTCAGTACAGTCATAGTCTTCGTCTCATTGCCTGGATGGTAAGGTTCATAAGGAGATGTCGGAAGCAATCGACGCCTACCACATCCTCACCGACACCAGATGAGCTTCGTTTTGCTTCGCACTGCCTTATTTGGAACATTCAACAAACTCTTTTCACAGAAGATATTCGGTTACCTCAGAAGCAAAAACATTTGAAGAGTAGCTTGAAGTTTCTTACTCCCTTTTTAGAACTCGTAAATGGATTCGAGCTCGTCAAGGTTGGTGGACGATTGGAATATTCAGACCTACCAGACGGTCAAAAACATCCGTTGCTGCTGCCTAGCCAGTCTAAACTTGTTTGGAATTATATTCGTCACTTGCATATTCGCAACTATCATGCTGGACCTAAGGCCTTAGTTGCTCTCATTCGTTTGGAATACTGGATCGTTAACGCCAGAGACTTGGCACGTCGAATTGTCCGCTCCTGTGTACACTGTGTTCGCTACAGACCAAAGCTGCTACACCAACTTATGGGCTCATTACCACCGTATCGACTCTCTCCTGCCCGACCGTTTGAACGCTGTGGAGTGGATTTTTGTGGACCCATTAATACCAATCTACGGATTCGAGGAAAAATCGTACTTGGCCGTGTTCGTTTGCCTTCTCACCAAGGCCGTTCACATTGAAGTAGTTTCGGACTTATCAACGAAGGCGTTCTTGAATGCATTGAAGCGGATGGGAGGTCGTCGCAAATTTCCGACAGAAATTTTCTGCATTAATGCCACTAATTTTGTCGGGGCATCAAATCAACTGCTTGAGCTTAAAAGGTTTATGTTCAAAAAGGAGACCCAAGATGAAATTTATAAATTTTGCACCACAGATTTTATTAATTTCCACTTTATTCCTCCCAGGGCACCTCACTTCGGAGGCCTTTGGGAAGCGGCCGTCAAGAGTGCGAAGGGACTCTTGAATCGAACATTGGCAAACACAAGGTTTACGTTTGAAGAACTGAGCACCGTCGTAGTGGAGATAGAAGCGATCCTTAACTCGCGCCCGATATCGCCACTCTCGTCAGACCCTAACGACTTCAACGCTCTTACGGCTGGTCACCTCTTGGTTGGCGAATCATTGCGTTCGTTGCTTGAGAGGTCCCTCGAAAACGTCAAGTTGTCAAATTTGGACCGCTACGACATGATCACCGCCGTCAAACAACGGTTTTGGCAGCAGTGGTCTATGGATTACATAAACGAATTGTGATCTCGCACGAAATGGACAGCACCCTCAACGAATCTTACTGAGGGCACAATGGTCATCATTCATGAGGACAACCTGCCCCCACTACGCTGGAAACTAGGCCGAGTGCAGTCTACAGTGCTCGGAAGGGATGGTCGTGTACGCGTGGTGCACCTCCGCACCGCGAATGGAACATGCTGCAGGCCAGTACACAAGGTGGCAATTCTTCCGGTAGTTTGTGTGTGAGAGTGTTTAGCTGAGGCTGCATCGCAGTAGGTGCGGGCTGCAGTTGGGAATTGGGTTTTTGCTACCTCCTCATCGTGGAGGGTGATAGCTGAATTATTTATCCTGGCTTGACTTATTGTGAAATAACGCAAATGATATTTCTTATGTAGGCCGTTGATTGCGAAATTTCTCAAGAGGTGGGGTGTTTTAAATTGTTGTGTGAACAAGAATGTGTAGAGTTGTTGATCGAGAGTTGTTAATTAATTGTGTGCGTTGCTTAAGACTATTTTATTTCCGGAGTTGCTGACACACCGCTATTTGTGGAGAACCGTGGCTAGAGCCATGGTTCGTTAGCTCTGTGTATATCAGTTTGATTATTGTCTCCGGCCAGCGTGGATGCGCTGACCCTCCGCCGTTTCTGTTGTAGTTGGTGTCTGCTTGGTGGGTCGATTATCCCATATGACGATGGTTTTCTCGGCAGTTTTCTTTGGTAGTCATTCTCGAATCTGCGGTGCTATGTCGGGTGGCCAAGGATCCGTCGGTAGTTCTGGGTCGTCTTCGCTGGGTTCGGTGGCTCCGGGGTCAAAGGTTTGATTCGGGGTTTTCGGAAGGATGGGTTTGTCAAATGTGCTTCACGGTTCGATGCTCCGGTGGTAATCGCTTATGTGGGCTATAATCGGGGAGGCGTTGGACGTGGGTAGAGTAGTTTTGTAGCTCTGGTGGAACACTTGAGTGGTATTGTCTCCAGACTGGTGCATGAACTGGCTGGTCTCGACGATGTCTCTTTTGTTGGACCAATGGCTTGTTTGGGCGACGGATGCTTGGGTTTGCGCCCACGGCTCCGGGACTGGTTCCGGCTCATGTTCAGCTGGATCGGCGGCTTCGGAGTCAAATGGCTGGCTGGGGTCTTCGGGTAAGAGGGTTGTGTCGAAGGCGCTGTGCGTTTCGATCCTCCGTTGGTAGTCGCTTATTTGGGCGACGATGGGTGTGGTGTCGACCATGGGTACGATGTTTTGGTATGCCGGGTGTAGTACTCGTGTTATACTACAGCCAGACTGGTACGTGAACAGGTGAGTCGCGATAACGCCTCTGGTATCGCAGCAACGACTTGTGTGGGCGACGAAGATCTCGAACATGGCTCGAAGGATGCCTCGTTGCATAGCGCTACGAATCATGTCAGTACGCGGAAGGTACTCCATTGTGTTGGCGAGGATCGGTATGGCGTTGGCCGTGGGTACAACATGGCGGCGGTCGGTGCATCGTGGGGGTATCGTCCTGGTTTCCGGGCCCGCGCTGAGGGGCTCTGTGGATATCAGTTCAATTATGGTCCCCGACCAGCGTGGGGTTAGCGTGGCTGTTTCCCGTGTTGCTGGGCTGTCGGGTGGTGGCTGCCGTTGTCCTTGTTCGATGCTGGTGGTCGGCTTTGAGGGTGTCCGTGTGTTCAATTCTTCCGTTGCGGATTCTGTGCGTGCTTGCTCTGTTGCTTGTCTTGGACCTGGGCTTCCTGTGTCGGGCGCCGGGTTCAGGTGTGTTTGTCTCGTGTGTGAGATCCTCGTGGTTTGTTTGGGATGCGTGTTCCCTGTTGTTGGCCCAGGACGCGGTTGCTCCGTATTGACCGTGGGACTCATTTTCCCGATTGCTTGATTGCTGTTTGCTGGTGTTGACCTTGAATTCGTGTTTTCCGTAGTGTGCCGTTGCTTCGTATTCGTTCCGATTGGTTTGGGTGTGAAGTGCTGCGTTGCGTTATTGGGTGCCGTGTGCGTTGTGGTAGGTCGTTTCCGGCTGATCCCGTGTCAGTTGGGGACGCATGTCGTTTCCCGACGTGTTTCGGCAGCAGCAATTTAGGGATGGAGTTATTATGGCAGTCGTATGCCGCATGCCCCGCTCCACCACACCGGCGACAGGCTGCGCGTGGGTTGATGATGGGGGTCGTGATCATGTGATGGGCTACGTCGGGATTCGTCCTACTGTTTGGATGACCAGGTCTCCCTGGTGTGTCAGTCGATTCCCAATGGGGACTCAGAAATGGCGTCGGGTGCGAGTCGAAATTCCTCTGCTCTGAAGTCGGCCTTGCGTATCTTGGAGTGTTCCGCGGGGGTGCGAAATTGGTCGGGATGGTCCGCTCTTGGATGCTCTCGAACTCGGTGGCCAACATTGTGAGCTGTGCTAAGCTTTCTAGTTCGTGTCGCCGCACGTACATCTGGTATGCTGGCAGGGCTTTATCGTAGATCCCGTTCAGTTACTTAGCTGCGTCGTACCTGGCGTGGTGCATGAGTAAACGTATCTCGATGAGGTAATCCTTGAACAATTCTCCTACCGCTTACTTGCGGGCCCGGATTCGGTCTTCCAATTGTTCAAAATACCGTGGCGGCAAGAAGAAAGTCAAGAATTCTTGTGGAAATATGCCCATGAGCTGCCTTGTAGTTGGCTGGTGCGGTACCAGCGACTGGCCCGATCGGTGAAAAGCTCTGTCATGGCCCGAGGTAGCTGATTTGTGTCCACCCCATATGAGAGCGCACGTTCTTCGAGTAGTTCCAGAAATGCAAGTGGGGCGTCCTGTCCGTCGAACCTAATTCCCCATTTCCGAATCTGTTCCGCGATGTGGGCGGTGTGGCTGTGGTGTCGTCCATCTATGGAAGGGTCCATGGCTGGCACGATCCTCTGTGTGGGCGAGCGACTGGTCTCCGTAACTGGAGGTCTGGGCAAATCGGCTGGCGTTACGATGCGTCGTGGGCCAGGTGTGCTGTATTCGGACGCGGTTGGGACTTGTAACCCGGCTTTTGGGTCGGTTTTCCGCTGGTCAGATGTCCCAGGAGTGGTGGTCATGGGTGACCTGGAGCGTCCTGCTGGTTTGGCGTATTGCCGTTCGAGGTCTCCCAGTCGAACCCAGGCGTCCTGCGAGAGTGTTCCGGCGACTATAGCGGCGAATCTCTTTCGTCGTTCCTCGACTGTTCCTTCGTTGCCAAATCCGAATTCCTCGGCAAGGACTTCCAGTTCGTCCCGACGGAGTTTGTAGATCCAGCTGGTGGTTACCCCGGGATTGGAATAGTGTCCCTCAGGGAAGAATTCATCTTCCATGGTATGTTTCTGCGGTTAGTGATACTGATTTACGTTTGGTGTAGTGGTACTCCTGTACGGTAGCATTATCGGTCGATACTCGTAGGATCGGCACCTCGGCACTACTTGTTCGCGACCGGATTTAGTGTTGGCGGGGTTTTTGTGCTTGACGGTTAGTGATGATTGCTAGCCTAGTCTTTTTCAGTGGCCGTGGGTCTTTACTCCACATAGCTCTGTATTAAGGTGTTAGTTACCTTAAAGTCACCAAAAGGTACCTGCTCGGGCGCCACTTGTGAGGTCCTATCTCAGGCTGAGCGATGCTTCAGTCTGTCCATGGTCCGCTACAAGAAAATTTGTAGATTGCAGGTGACTTCAGGTGTTGGGCTGGCTTGAAAATGCAGTAGGCAAGGGAGAAATGATGACGCGAGAGATTGGGTTTTGTTTGTTCTTGGTTTATTCAGTACTTTTCATTCACTTAGTTATTTGCGTTGTTGCCCTTGCTTTTGGCTGTGTGGTGCGCTGGTGGACTGCGTAGTGTGGTGTTTTGCGTTTGTGACTGCCTAGTGCAGTGTCTTGTGTTCTTGGCCTCTTTTGTTTTCGGTCTGATGTACTGCCTAGTGCAGTGTCTTAGGTGTGCAACTGAGGGACTGCCTAGTGCAGTGCCTTGTGTTAGGGTTGATGGACTGCCTGCTCTTTCGGCCGATCTTGGTCCTTTTATGCAGCTGGCGATCGCACCTGAGACCCGGAAATAATTGCTTATTGCTAACTTATTATTATTTGGTGACAATAATTGTGGGGCGTGGTAAGTGGGTCGAATCTTGGTGCTTCGTTGACAATTGCTTAGTGGGTCAGTGTGTTTTGATGAGAGTGTTTAGCTGAGGCTGCATCGCAGTAGGTGCGGGCTGCAGTTGGGAATTGGGTTTTTGCTACCTCCTCATCGTGGAGGGTGATAGCTGAATTATTTATCCTGGCTTGACTTATTGTGAAATAACGCAAATGATATTTCTTATGTAGGCCGTTGATTGCGAAATGTCTCAATAGGTGGGGTGTTTTAAATTGTTATGTAGACAAAAATGGGTAAAGTTGTTGATCGAGAGTTCTTAATTAATTGTGTGCGTTGCTTAAGACTATTTTATTTCCCGGAGTGGCTGACACACCGCTATTTGTGGAGAACCGTGGCTAGAGCCATGGTTCGTTAGCTCTGTGTATATCAGTTTGATTATTGTCTCCGGCCAGCGTGGATGCGCTGACCCTCCGCCGTTTGTGACGAGACATGGTTCGTTACATATTATGTTATTATTTAATTAATACTTATTTTCGGCGGTTGTATATGTGAAAGTGAATTTGAGCAAAAGCAAAGAGATTACAAATTATTAAGAATAGAATTTATTAAATATAATTGTTTGAGCAAATATTAATGAAGTTAGGGTATAAAATTCTAGTTACGGAAGCAAAAGAATATTATTATGAATTATTCAAGTGGTGATGGCTTATTAAATGAGTTATGTGAATTAAATATTATGGTTTCAAGTATTAAGTTTTGTGTAAAGATTATGGAGTATATAAAATATTTAATATTTCCTTGAATTAATGTGAAAAAGAAGAGAGAGAAGATATATCTGTTAGGCTATGCGCCGGCCCATGGCAGCACAAAGAGTAGTTGAGCATCTCTTAATGTAATTTCTCTCTTTATAGTAGCCCAGTAACTCAACAATATCGTTTTTGGGAGTTGTTCGTATATTTATTGCGAGCAGAAAAGCTCAATGGTCGGGAGGGTTGAGACGCGTTGCTGCATACCATCAAGCAGACTCACTATCAATAAATCTCTATGGAATGGGTGTATTAGTGAGACAATGAGGAGAGTAGAGTCTGGTTCAAAGTTAATCATTTGACATTCGTTGTGCGTCGCGTTGCACTTTGCATTGCGTGGATCGATGGAAGTAAACATTAAGGCAAGGGACATTATTAAATGTGTACTCTAAGGTTGGAGATGGAATGGGTCAAGAACCCCGCCACAGGCTGTTTTGCTAGCTGTGTCCATCGACCTTCTTCACTGCCAACAGGATACTCAGGGAACGGCCAACGTTAAGACCAGCCTCACACTACGGTCTGCACTGTGCTATATGCATAGCATTACATATTTTGGCGCCCAACGTGGGGCAGCTAAGATCAAGAGCCTAGATAGACTAGGGATTGAATAAGTGCTTCATTTTTAGTTCCAGCTTTATGGTGAAAAACAACATTTTTTCTTTTCGTGTCCAGGAATCAAGTAGAATTGATTGGCGAAGCAGATGGTTGGTACGACCGAGAATCTACCGCGAGTTAACTTTTGATGTTCCTGTATATAACTGTTATGGATCAAAGATGGTACCGAATGTTAGTCCGTGCATCCAAAGGGTGAACTGGCTTTCACGGGATTAAATACCAACCAACTATTTGAGAATAGATTTGTTTCCCTTGTGGCGAGCTTACCCAACAGAATTCTACAATTGGATTGATTCCAGTTAGAACTAGGTCGACAGGTGTTAGCTTGAAGCAGCGAGGTTAGTCTCTTGGAAAGTTGGATGATCTTAGGAATTTTGTCGGGTCATTAACATGGCATGTGGTTGGGGTAGAATTGAGTCGAATACAATTTCTTTGGTAACAGCATCCGAGATTGTACTATCAATAGCTGGCGTAGCTAACATATTGTTATTGAATTGATGCACCTGGAAAAAATTCTTATTTTTTTTTTTTGGTTTATTGAACTAGACGATTACTTAACTCAGATGTTTAAACTATTTTTCGGCTCGTTGCGGATAGGAAATATTTTATAAAATTAGGAAAAAATTATTCAAACGTTTAAAAAAAATATTAAATTTTGCTAAAAATTCTTCCCAAAGTAAATGATGAATAGAACAATTGTTGAACATAGTCCCAGAGCGGGTCGGGAATGACCTATGGACGACATGTTGATATTTTTAGCTAGTCAAGAAAATCCTCTAGGTAATACCAAAGGTTTATATTTACCGAACAGGCAAGAAACGGATAGTGTGAATCACTCGTTGACTAGTTCTTTGGAGGTACTAATTGATCGGCACTATTAGAGAGTCTGGAAACAATTATTGAGGAAACTAGCTGGAAGGTCCGTACAAAATTCACCGTCGGCAGCTCATAATACGACTGAAGCTAGAGATTCGGTCCACAGTAACACTAGGGAGGTAATCGCAAATAAGTCATCGTGAGTCGTCGGCAGGAGTTCTGTACGGCACTTAAACGACAATACGTGGATTTACGTACAGACGATGAGACCGAAGAAGAGATGAGGGCTAGAAAGTAGGAAGTTGGAGAAAGCTTTGATGATTACTACGATGACGTCATGAGTATTGCAACACGGTTGACAGTACCGCTGGAAGAATCGCGCCTCATCAAAATTCTCATTAGAAATCTTCGTATGGAAATTCGACATCAGATTTTGTTTAAAGAAATTTCATCCGTGGGTCAATTAAGAAAGATGTGTCGCATGAGAGAAAATTTGATAGCAGAATAAGCGGGATTGAAGTCTCAGAACAAGATTTTTGATAGATTTGGGAATCAGAAAAAAGTATCAGAAATGGAAATGGAACAAGAGCATTTTGAAAGAGTACCAGGAGAAATAGATGCGGTGCAGTTGGCAAAGCGTATCTTAAAATGTTGGAACTGTGAACAGGAAGGACAGTGTTGGGACATGTGTGCTCAAGTAAGAACAATTTTCTGCTATGGATGTGGTCAGAAGAACGTTTATAAGCCGCAGTGTCCAGTTTGTCGAAAGTCGGAAAACCCGAAGAAGGGTCCATTCGATCAAGATCGTCGTATGGCCCCGAAGTAGATCAGAATAGTACTCATTTGGTGCAGGAGGTCGTTCCAAAAGAGGCAGAATTAAAGCCACAACCAGCAGAACAACAACATTCACCGGATATGTCACTTTTAATACCAGATAGGAAAAAGTTCGAAACGAATAAAATTCAAAGTCGTATTCAGGGATGTCATCGTCATGTTAGGCCATATCATGAAAGGCTAAAAGATTACGAAACAACGCGAGAACGAATATTTAAGAATTCAGAAAAGAATAAATTATCTACGCAAAGAGCGCGGAAGTTTTGGAACGAGATGAAAACTACCAGAAAATTGCTTATATCGTCAATTTTAGATTGCAAAGAAGATGGGCGACTTTACGCTAAAGTTTCCTTTCTAGATTTTCAAGAGCTCGGTTTACTAGATACCGGAGCAAACATTAGCTGTGTCGGATCCGATCTTGCCACAAAAGATTGGTCAAAATACCCAGATTTTAAACGGATTGTGGGACAGGTGAAAACAGCAGACGGAAAAGGCCATGAAATCGTAGGAAAACTTAGAGTTACTATTACGTACAATAACCTTAGAAGAGATTTGAACTTATTCGTCATTCCATCATTGAACAAAAGGGTTATATTGAGAATAGACTTTTTGAAAGAATTTAATTTGGTTCCAAATGTAGTCGCTAGTCTCGAAACAGACACACTCATTACAAATGAGGCGAATCAAGAACATAAATATCCATTGACAATGCAGCAACAACATCAGCTAGAGTCAGTAGTAAAATTGTTTCAAAATTTTGAAATTCAAGGCCTAGGACGAACATCTTTAACAGAACAGGATATTGATATCGGTAAGGGTAAACCAGTCGAACAGCGATTTTATCCAGTCTCACCGGCTGTAGAAAAACTTGTATATCAAGAAGTTTATCGCATGTTAGCTATGGACGTCATTGAAGTCTCTTCGAGTCCGTGGAGTTCTCCAATGCGCATGGTCATAAAACCAGGCAAAGTAAGGCTTTGTTTGGATGCGAGAAAAATCAATGCAGTTACTGAAAAGGACGCATATCCATTACCTTATATTGGAGAATATATTCGAGAATGCCCATGGCAAATATCATTACAAAGTTGGACCTGAAAGATGCCTTTTGGCAGATTAAGTTGTCAAAAGCAGCACATCCGATTACGGCTTTTACTATTCCGGGACGTCCTCTTCATCAATTTAAAGTTATGCCTTTTGGGTTATGCAACGCGCCACAGACAATGTGCAGATTAATAGATGAGCTAATTCCACCAGATTTAAAACATTGCGTTTTTGGTTATCTGGACTATTTGGTTGTAGTATCAAATACATTTGATTCTCATTTGGAGGTACTTAAGCGGATTTCAGAACAATTTCTTCGAGCTAATTTTACGTTAAACATTGCGAAAAATAAATTTTGTTTTACTCAAACTAGATATTTGGGATACGTGATGGGAGGATGAGGTATTGCCAGTGCCAGGCCAGTGCCAAAAACATTACAAGTTAGAGGATTTCTCGGACTTGCTGGATGGTATCGAAGATTTATTCCGATGATGAGAAAAGACCTATCGCGTATATGAGTAAGAAACTGAATACCGCACAAAGGAACTACAGTGTAACAGAACGAGAATGTCTTGCGGCGCTGCTAGCGATTGAAAAGTTTAGATTTTATATAGAGCTTCAGAGCTTTGAAGTGATTACGGATCATGCTAGTCTTATTTGGCTAATGAGACAAGCGAACCTTAAAGGTAGACTTGCTAGATGGGCGATGCAATTGCAAGGGTATCGATTTTCTATAAGCCATCGTAAAGGAAAGGATCACGTCGTACCAGATGCTTTGTCGCGGTTATATGAAAATGAAGTATCGATAGTTGAAGGAATAGGACCATTAATAGATTTAAAGGCAGAGAATTTCAGAATGCAGAGTATCTATCTATACAAGCTAGGGTGGCGGGAGATCAGTGTAAATACCCAGACATGAAAGTTGAAGAAGGACTGCTTTATTTACATACCGAAAATGATGAAGGAACGGAAGATTTGCAAGATCAGGTTTGGAAACTTTGGATACCGCAGAGTTTAACTAAGGAGGTGATCTCAAGAGCTCATGACTGTGTTGTAGCAGCTCATGGAGGGATGGGGAAAACTTTGGATTTAATTAGGAGACAGTTTTATTGGCCAGGAATGGTTCAACAAATACGCGATTATGTTCGAAATTGCGAAATTGCACCGAATATAATTCTGCGACCACCAATGGGAAAGCAGGCAAAATCTACTAGACCATTTCAGAGACTCTATATAGATTTGTTAGGACCATACCCCAGAAGAAAAATTAAATTTATAGGTTTAATTATAGTATTGGATCATTTTTCTAAGTTCCATTGGTTGTCCATAAGGAAAATTTACCACTTCTAGTGTTAATTCGTCTTTACAAAGTGAGATTTTCTTTGCGTATGGCGTACCAGAAATTGTGATACGTGATAATGGAGTACAATTCAGAGCAAAAGAGTTTGAAAGTTTTTTGAAATCGTTACAGATCAGACATATGCTGACAGCTATTTATTCTCCCCAAGCAAACGCATCTGAACTCGTGAACAGGTCTATCATTTCGGCGATTCGAGCATATTTGAAAGATCAGAGAGATTGGGACAAGAATGTGGCTGAAATTAGTTCTGCATTAAGGAACTTTTTACATCAGAGCATTAAAGTCTCACCTTACCGAGCGATCTATGGCATGGAATTGATAACACATGGATCCAAATATGACCTATTACGAAAATTAAATCTTTTTGAAGAGTCCGTACATCCTCTTAAAAGAGAAGATAAATTGGCTTTATTAAGAACAGGCAAAGCAGTATAACCTTCGTGCTAAGGAAGTAAGTTATCATGTAGGACAAGAAGTTTTTAGAAGAAACTTTGTACAGAGTAATTTTGAGAAAAATATCGCAAGCAAATTGCGTCCATCATTTGTTAAAGCTCGAGTGCGAGAAAAGGTTGGAAATTCTACTTATGTCTTAGAAGACTTAAAATGCAATTTAATAGGAAAGGTGCATGCGAAAGACATAAGGCAGTAACAGATTTCAGGCTTATCCTGTGGTGTGCTGTGCATGGTTCTCAGAAAAAGAGAATTTGTATCTCGTAGAATTTGTATAATTTGTTATCGATTTGGCGGGAAATTTAAGCGCATTACGTTAGCAGTTACACTCGCGAGTTTCACAACACAGTCAGCTGTGAAGAAAGCTCGTAAACTCGATCGTTTTGAGTGGAGCGAGAATAGGTTTTTGACTAGCTCAGCGAATTTACTCTTCCTATTTGATCGTACCAGCGATGCTGACCAGACCCAATTTCTCGTATCGAAATTAAATCACGCGCTTAACACAGTCCAATAGTATAAGTCCTAAATATTCAAAGAGCAATCTCGAAATATTTAAGGCATCCGTGGAAATTTTAAATAAATCTTCGTGAAGAATTGTTTTGAAAGTGTTCTATAGTTCGGCCAGGTAAATATTTTGCGGAAAAATGTAGGAAGTCACATGGAAATTATAAGATTATATTCCAGAACAGATTTTAGTTCGACGCAGGTGCTTTAAAATATTGCTGTGCCCAACAAAAGCATTGCGATGGAAAATAATACAAACGGTTCTGAAGAAAAAGGTGAGAAATAAGGGATTTTAAGGTTAGGTTAGGTTGTCCCGGACGGCCCTCACAGGGCCACGCATAGCCCAATATGGCCCTCAGTTGTCCGGATTGGTGCGTATGGACCTTCTGAGTGTTTTTACGCGGTTTTGAAATCCGTGAGGATCGAGGAGAGTTTTGCAAAGGCAAGGAGTTTCGCTGGCGTCCTCTTGGATGCATCTTCCAGCGATGCCAGTACCGGGCTGCCAAGATGTATGTTTCTTGCCCTTGAGAGGGCCGGGCATTGGCAGATTAGATGTTCCAGGGTTTCGATAGCCCCAGATTCATCACATTTCCTGCACTTGTCACTGTTGGTGATGCCTAGTTTGACTGCATGTGCTGCAGCCAGGCAATGACCTGTGAGTAAACCTATTAGCATCCTACAGTCCTTCCGTGGTAGGTGTAGTAGGTATTGGCTGAGTTTACCATTGCTCTCCTTGCACATGGTTTTCGCGATCTTGCAGTTGGTGGTTCTCCTCCACCTGCTGCTGGCCTGTATGTGTGCCCTCCTTTCTAGATCGCTTTGGAGCGCTCTGAGGGAGACAGGCACGTTCTCAGTCCTCTCGTTTGCCAGCCCGACGCCTTCCTTAGCCAGTACGTCTGCTGTCTCGTTACCTTCGATGCCCTGGTGGCTGGGAACCCAATAGATCCGGATTTTTATAGTTGAAGAAAATTTTCTGACCTAACCTCTCCTCAAAGACCAGATCAGGGTCGAGTCAAGGGCAGAAGAACCCGTGGAAAGGGCCGAGCTCCCCGAAGCAACTTTATTTGGCAGTCCAGCAGCCGCAGCAACGTTACATATGCGCGGTCTGAGTCTGTTCGATTGTCATTAGCGGGAGAACAGGGTTAACGACCGGAGCAGAACGTTTTGAAAACGGAATACCGGAGACAAGCAGAAGAAGGCGAAGCAGCAGCAATTAGTGAAAATTTAGGGATGATTAAAAGAAATTTGGCAATTACATAAAAAAGAAGACATGTAAAAGAATAGGCACGTTAAAGATCACCAACACATGTACAACCGGACAAAAGAATCGAGTTTAAATAACTAAACATGCAAAGTGGGTAAGGAAAAGTGAAAATAAACCAGTGAAGCGAGACTTGTAATGCTCTATCAACCCAAAAAAATTACCTAAATTTAAAATTAATAATAAAATAAAACCGATCTTCGAGAAGGCCTTCTACGATAAATCTGGGTGAGTCCAATAAAAAGAATAAAAACAATTAAAAAAAAACCCACAAGGAATTAACTATGTAAAAGAAAACGTCGAAACCGACATACCCGTCTCTGTGAGATAGAGTGTGCGGTCGAAAGAAGAGGTGACGAAAGAGAGAGTTAACAGAGATAACGATGCAATCAGCAAATCACCTGCACCGAATTTTGGTGTGTTTGTTTTGATTTTGCGTTTGCTGACTTTCCTCGTTTTATTTGTTTCACTTTGCTACAAGAAAACCTTAACCTCTTATTATACATTTGCATTGAATTGATTTTTCTATCTTATTATTATTTTTATATATTATGTTATTACACTAGTCAACACGATTTTTCCTCAAGGAGCAAAACGAACTTTTTCTTAAAGATTTGGGGCTTAGATATGGTTTGATGATATTTTTTTTTCTATGGCAGAACTTTTTTTTAATGAATTTTAGAAAATTGTTATTTTTTGTAAGCTTTTTTCAGAGGTAGCGCTTGTTTTTTCACATAACTGTAGTATCTTACGTCTGGTTGTAAAGAACTTTGCTATTTTGAAAAGATTAAGACAGCTAGAAGTGAAGCCCAATAACTTTGTGATTTCAGCTTACCGTCTGGGAAATATAAAGCATTGAAATGCAAAAATGATGATTTTTGTGCGGTATTTTTTACGAAATTTTGACTTTAAAAACTCAGAAAAAGTCGAAAAAAATTATATCCTGTGTCCTCTATTTTTTTGTGTATAGGTACCTTTTTGTATTCGAACCAGATTCTTTTATGAGTTTCCACACATAGTCGCCCATCATATTCTCATTCCAAACACCTTGATTAACGTTGTTCCATAGATTTAAATTGTTGATGAAATCTCTCTCCGTGTTCATCACTAACGTCGCCTAGGTTTGTCGGAAAAAAGGACTGCAGGAAATGGACTTTTAGTGACATATATGCCCCGATTTTTTTTTTATAATTCTTAGTTAGCTCTTGGACGATATTAACATAATCATCAGACTTGCTGTTTCCAAGAAAGTTTGTTACTACCATTCGGAATGAGTTCCAAGCTGCTTTTGCATTCTTAGATAACATATTTGGAAATCCATCATCTTTTAGTAGTTTTTTTATTTCGGGACCATTAAATACTCCTTCTTTAACTTTTGCCAGCGATAGACGTGGAAAAACAGCTTTTAGGTAACGCATTGATTCGCCTTCCTTATCCAGTGCTTTAACAAAATTTTTCATTAGTCCCAGCTTAATGTGAGAACGTAAAGGAAACATTTTACCTGAATAGGTATGCATACCTCAGACTGGGCACAACGAAAGAAAGTAACTGTCAACAACAGTTGGGCCCGAAACCTTCCAAAAAGTAATTTTTGTTAAATTTTTTCATTTTTTAGGTTTGGTTAACGAATTTTAGCTCCAAAGTCTCTCCATAGATTTTAATGAGCGATACCTTAAACGAAGACAAATTAATGCACATATACACAAAAATAAGAGGATATATGGTATATTTTGGATTATACAATAAGATAAGTCTAAATATTGAATACCCCAAATGAAAATACTTATACATTTCCTGATCATGGATTACCCTGTAACGTTAAGCACGCTTACAATAAACAGCTTTGTTCTAATAACCTTCTGATTAGAGCTGGGAAAAAATCGATTTTCGATTCGATTCTTTTCGATCTTTTAGACAAAAACATCGATTTAATCGATTAAATCGAATATAAACACATTTTTTTTTAGATCCATTGTTTTCTTTTATTGCTCCAGAACCCACTGATTCCTGCCCGCAAATAACAATTTGTTTACATTGTTAGCCTTTAAGGCTCGTCTATCTGATATGAGTATTCCAGCTTGAGCATTGTAGTAAGCATCCAAAGTCTTAGCTGCCTTTGGTTTGTCCATCAATGTTGGGTGCGCACGTTTTAAGTGGTTGAATAAATTCGTCGTATTCCCACATGATTTGTATATTCCAGCGCATTGTTTACATTTTGCGTTTCCATCTTGCAAGCGCTTAAAGTAGTTCCATACGGTTGACCTACCACATTTCTCATTCCTCGATGGCTCGTCATTCTCTTCCGAATCGGACTCATTTTTTTCGCCATGAGTTCTTTTTCCTAATAAAAAAATGTGAAAACACGTGCGCATCACTGCATTTTGTTAATATTTACCTTTCAACTGCAAAAACATATCCATTCTACTCCCTTCCTACCGGATTACCAGCACACTCGGATTCTACACAAATAAAATGCAAAAATATTGTATAAATATTCTTTTAAAGTTACATTTTATTCTTACCCTTTTGCTTCACTCAAGTTCGCATTAAATTGTGGTAAATTGGAGATGGAATTTTTTTTTTTTTTTTGGTGGTCGCAAAGAAACATCGATGTCCAAAAAAAGAATCGATGTTTCCACCAAAACCAAAGAATCGATTATATCGATGTTTGAATCGATTTTATCCCAGCTCTACTTCTGATCATCAACACATGTATTTTCTTCCACGTACAGAAGGAACGCGATCAGGTACCAAATGTACAACCCTTGTTCGTTTGTTTTGTTCCCAATTGGTAGTTGGGCTCGCAACCTTCCAAAAGGTATTTTTTGTTCATTTTTTCCATATTTTAGGTTTGGTTAACGAATTTTAGCTCCAAAGTCTCTCCATGGATTTTAATGAGCGATACCTAAAACGACGCCAAATTAACGCACCTATACACAAAAAAATAGAGGACACAAGATATAATTTTTTTTCGACTTTTCCTGAGTTTTTAAAGTCAAAATTTCGTAAAAAATACCCCACAAAAATCATCATTTTTGCATTTCAATGCTTTAAATTTCCCAGACGGTAAGCTGTAATCACAAAGTGTTTGGCATCAACTTCTAGCTGTTTCAATTATCTTTTCAAAATAGCAAAGTTCTTTACAACCAGACGTAAGATACTAGAGTTATGTGAAAAAAACAAGCGCTACCTCTGAAAAAAGCTAAAAAAAAAAATACCAGACTTAAAAAATTGTTCAAAAAAAAGTTCTGCCATAGAAAAAAAACCATAATTCTTTAAAAAATTTTAAAGCCCCATATCTATCAGAAAAAGTCGGTTTGGATCCTTGAGGAAAAAAAAAGTTAGATTTTGTCGAGTAGTGTTATCTTTTCAAAATAGCAAAGTTCTTTACAACCAGTCATAAGATACTAGAGTTATGTGAAAAAAACAAGCGCTACCTCTGAAAAAAGGTTAAAAAAAATACCAGACTTAAAAAAAAAGTTCTGTCAAAGAAGAAAAACCATAATTCTTTAAAAAATTTTAAAGCCCCATATCTATCAGAAAAAGTCGGTTTGGATCCTTGAGGAAAAAAAAAGTTGGATTTTGTCGAGCAGTGTTATTTAATTAATACTTCTTTTCAGCGGTTGCATATGTGAAAGTGAATTTGAGCAAAAGCAAAGAGATTACAAATTATTAAGAATAGAATTTATTAAATATAATTGTTTGAGCAAATAATAATGAAGTTAGGGTATAAAATTCTAGTTACGGAAGCAAAAGAATATTATTATGAATTATTCAAGTGGTGATGGCTTATTAAATGAGTTATGTGAATTAAATATTATGGTTTCAAGTATTAAGTTTTGTGTAAAGATTATGGAGTAAATAAAATAATTAATATTTCCTTGAAGTAATGTGAAGAAAAAGAGAGAGAAGAGATATCTGTTCGGCTAAGCGCCGGCCCATGGCAGCACAAAGAGTAGTTGAGCATCTCTTAATGTAATGTCTCTATATATAAGCTTAGGTCCAGTAAACTGTAAAATATTAACTGAACAAACATAGTCTTTTTAATACTTCGCTAAACTACGCTACTGAAAAAGCTCAGTAGCTCAACAATATCGTTTTTGGGAGTTTTTCGAATATTTATTGCGCGCAGAAAAGCGCATTGGTCGGGAGGGTTGAGACGCGTTGCTGCGTACCATCAAGCAGACTCACTATCAATAAATCTGTATGGAATGGGTGTATTAGTGAGACAATGAGGAGAGTAGAGTCTGGTTCAAAGTTAATCATTTGACATTCGTTGTGCGTCGCGTTGCACTTTGCATTGCGTGGATCGATGGAAGTAAACATTAAGGCAAGGGACATTATTAAATGTGTACTCTGAGGTTGGAGATGGAATGGGTCAAGAACCCCGCCACAGGCTGTTTTGCTAGCTGTGTCCCATCGACCTTCTTCACTGCCAACAGGATACTCAGGGAACGGCCAACGTTAAGACCGGCCTCACGCTACGGTCTGCACTGTGTTATATGCATAGATGGGTTTGGTACATTACATATGACGGCTAGCTGCTATGGATTGTGCCGAAGCAGCTAAGATTCCATATTTTACATGAATGTCACGACAAGGCTGGACACATGAGCACAGAGAAAACCATTAGTCGGATTCTAAATTTGTTTTGGTTTCCCCGAATGCGTAACTACGTTAAAAGCTACATAAAGTCATGTGTGGGCTGTGCGCTGTATAAGTAACCAGGAGGACGTCAGGAAGGAGAGAACCATTATGATGACATCAATCTGATCCCTTTTTCCACCGTACATATGGATCACCTGGGACCCTTCCCAAAGATTTCAAAACGGAATGAGCACATTCTTGTGATTGTCGACGCATTCACCAAATTTACCATAGTGCGAGCTGTAAAAAGTACAGCCACGAAACACGTTATTGATATCCTGCAGGAGGTAACCAGCTACTTGGGAATGCCAGATGGAATTATTACCGATCGCGGTACAGCTTTTAATTCAAACGATTTTGAAAAGTATTGTAAGTCGAATAATGTAAAGCACATACTCAATGCTGTAAAGACACCGAGAGCAAACGGACATGCAGAGCGAACGGACATGCAGAGCGAACCAACCGGATTATTTTGTCAATGCTATTGCCTTTAAATGAAAATGAAAAACGATGGGACGAACAGAAACGATCAATTCAATGGAGCATCAATATTTAGTACGACTAAATGTTCCCCATTTCAGCTATTGTATGGTTATGAGCCACGAGATATCCTCAAGAACACAGTGACGAATGCGATCCAAGGCCCGGATCTGAAGATGATGACAGATGGCGAGTTAGAAACAGAAGCTGTCAACTCTATGGGGGCTGTTATACGCACGATAGACCCATAGCCATCGATAACAACAGAGGCGATACTTACTTAAGAAGTCGAAGCGAACAAGATAGCACACATTAAAGAAAACCTTTTGTCAATTAATTCAGTCTACATATATTGTTCAACTTATTATATCCAATAAACACTACTATACTACTCAAAAGCCATCCCTTCACAATATGCCTTTGTCTACATTGACGATGTGTTGATAGTTGCAGTTACGAAAGAATAAGCATATGAGAGGGTTCGCATCGTCATTGACAGACTCATTAAAGCCGGGTTCTCTTTCAATATCACCAAGTGCTCGTTTCTTAAAATTCATGTAGAATATTTGGGATAATAGTAGAAGGTGGTGAAATCAGACCTAATCCTAGAAAGGTTCACGTATTTCATAATATGCCGCCTCCACTATCACTACCACTACACAATCAAGACAGTTTATAGGCCTTCCATTATATTTTCGGCAGTCTCTTCCAAAGTTTTCAGAGAAGATGAAGCCTAGGCTGGGCCAAAATTTTACCAAAAAATTGATAATTTTTTTTGTAGTTACTGTTAAAAAATTAACGATTGGTAAAATCAAGAAGTGAGGTTGATATATTTAGTTAACTTGTTCGCAAAAACTTGTGCAGGTTTTTTACTGCCAATAACTGATTAATGACGATATTAATGGTATCAATTTATATGCAATAGATATGACCGAACTATCAAACTATCAACCTAATGATCATAATAATCAACTTAATTCTAAACATAATTCATTTGACTGGAAACCTCAACACGACCAAGTACGAAAGTTGGTTATGAAAACTTTAACCAATGATACGATATTAATCATGTTCGATCCTCAGCATTCTATTGAACTTCACACAGATGCATGTGCAAGTGGCTATGGCGCAATATTAATGCGTACTATAGTAAATGTACAACGGGATATGAATCAAAATATACTTCGTAAGAAACGCTAGCTGTGTATTATGCGGTAAAGCATTTTCGTCACTACCTTCATGGGAGTGGGCTTATAATTTATACTGATTACAATGCATTGAAAGCAAGTCGCTATAAGATCGAATTCATTTCTAGAGTGCATGGAATATGGTAATTTTAGCAATCTTTTACTTTTAACATAAAGTATCGGAAGGGCGAGAGAGTGCAGCATGTGGATTTCTTGTCTAGAAACGTCTAAATGACAAAGCTTGACTCAGTCAATAAAACCGAAACAAAACATGTAAGCTGAGCATAGATTACCGATAGTTGGCTGGTTGATGACCAGCAGTGCGATTCCGAAACTTCTGACATGGTCAAAAAGCTTCAGAACAAAAAATTACGGAAAAATATAACAGGAGCATATGAATTGAGAATGGGAATGATTTTTTGTAAGGTTCATTGCTTGCCTGTAATACCTAGAGCAATCAGATGGTCTGTGATCAACCAAGTGCATGAAAATGGGAAAAGATGGGAAAATACACTAAACAAAGTATATGGGTAAAATAAAGCTTAAAGGCTTAAATAAAGCTGCATCCGATTCCCAAGGTAGATATTCCTTGGCACAGCATTCACATTGATATCATCATTTACAAAGTGTGTTCATTTGTATCATACCGTAAATTTCGACTCCGACAATTGTATAAGATCAGTCAAATCATCTATATCGATCTTTGGTGTGGCAATGCCTATCATAGCCGATCAAGGTAGAAGCTTTGCAAGTGGGGCATTTAGAGAATTTTGTTGAACGCAGAAGATATAGTTTATTGTTTAAGGTTCAACAATGTGAGGTTGAACTAATGAAAGAACAAATTATATGTATACTAATCTGCCCTATTAACCTGACCTGATGTGACTAATTTATTGGCTCAAAAAGCCGATATGGTCCAATTCACAGACAAGTTGAGAGCAGAGAATAGCCGATAAAATTAAGAATAAACGAAATTTAAATTATTCCTTAACGTAGACTTTACCTTAATAGTACAAGTATCACAGGAAAAGAGATGGAAGAACGAATTGTAGTTACGGCAACGGAAAGATTCATGGTCAGCGTAACTAGTAAGACAAAGTTGAAGATGAAGGAAAGTAATGCCTAGTCGGCGGGACGGGACAGTGATGCAGTGAGGGCTACGGAGGGCAGTAGAATCAATCTCACCAGCGAGAATTTTGTAAGTTTGTGGAGGATTTGAGAGAGTGAATATTGATGATACGCACCCTACTCTCATAAGAAGGACTATATCTAGAAGAGTCCAAATTAAGTGCACAAAGCGCGAAGATGAGGAATTGTTTTTAAACGGACTCCAGCATATCCAGATATTTTTGGTAACACCAGAGACCAGACGCAGGAATCATATTCTAAGATTAGCCGAACAAGTGATATATAAAGAAGTTTAGTGGTATAAGGGTAAAAAAACCCCACAAAAAATAAGTCCGGAGGTGTCAAATCTGGGGATCTGGGTGGCTAATCAATATTTTCATTTTTGGATACCAGTCTACCAGGAACACAAATGTCAAATCTATTTAAGGTTTACACATTGGTTTTACTGTACATATACACTTTTTATACTCGTACTCAAAAAAGAGTTAAAGGGTATATTAGATTTGTGGTAAAAGTGGATGTGTGCAACGCAGAGAAGGAAACGTTTCCGACCCCATAAAGTATGTATATTCTTGATCAGCATCAATAGCCGAGTCGATATAGCTATGACTGTCTGTCCGTCCGTCTGTCCGTCCGTCCGTCTGTCCGTCTCGATGAGCGCCTGGATCTCAGAGACTATAATAGCTAGAGAAACCAAATTTGGTTTCCAGACTCATGTGATATCACACTGCTACAAGTGTATTTCAAAATTTCGCCCCGCCTTCTTCCGCCCCCACAAAAGACGAAAATCTGTGGCAAGCACAATTTTAAAGATACGATAAAACTAAAAACGCAGTATCGTAGAGAATACCCATATCTACCAGACTGCCGAATCTGAATCAGATCAGATCAAAATTATAGCCAAAATGAAGAAATTAATTTTCTGTTGCTTCCTCTGCATCCCCCTGCCAACGACCTATCTCTTTCTCGCTCGCACACTCTGCCGCGTTCAGTGCGCGAGCAACCCCTGGCGGAGGAGATGTAGAATCTAAATGGAACATGTACAATCTACATGTTAGATGTAGAATATACATTGTAGATGTAGATAACAGATGTAGCAAAAAAATGTAAAATGTAAATTTTTTTTTTTATTCTAAAATTCGAAAAAATCATATGCTCAAAAATGTATATACTGACTGAGTACGGGTATAAGTAGAGTCGCGTCCCAAGAAGCGACTCGCACGTTCCTTCTCGTTTATAATAAGCCGCGAAATCGAACTTATATCTAAAACTTTTTGCTAAATATGTAACTCATATCTGACCAACAACCAACAAAAATTATTTTTACCTACATATTTATGTTTTGAAGGAATCGCTTTACGCAGTCGAAGCCCTTCACTTACGACTCCTTTGGAACCCTGCCGCATGCCGCCATATGTAAGTTTGGCGAACATACAAAACACAATAGTTGCATCGATCCCTGTGACTGCGACCACTACAAATCCACAATCAGTGAGAGATAAAAACAATAGCAAAAATGTAACAGTAGATCCTACCTATACCACAGCAATATCACATTCAGGGACTAAACATTTTTCCAACACCGTCGCTGCAGCATTTTCCGCATTTGATCCAGCCCTTATTTCGGTAGCTGCTCATCAGGTATATGACTCATAGTCTTAAGTATGACCACGAATTTGGTATGTCATGTATATTTGTATTTCAGTATGCTGCTGCAATGACCAATGGAAGTGGAATTTTCTCGGTACCACAGTATTCAATAAATCTGGCTGCATTTGCCGCAGCTCACAGCAAACGTTCAAGTATCGAAGATCTAAGAATGAAAGCAAAAAAACACTCTGAATCGTTGGGGTTCGAAACTGATATGGTTCTTTAGTAAGCACCATATACATATGTATATACTTGGAATAGAAAATCTATAATACTTTTTGAGTATCCATTTTCAGACAACATTAATAAACATATTCAGGCAGGCTCCGGCTTTCACTTACTTTTGCGTTTTCAGCTAAAAGTCATACTTCTTATTTCAAGGCGCTCTGACATTACCAAAGGTAAGGTTTTTTTTCTCCTGTACTGTTAAGGGCAAAATGTACTGCTCTTATACACACGCGTTAGTGCCAGCTCATACAAAACGGCCTATGTTATGGTTAATAGAGATGTATCGATTACACTACTCGACAAAAATGAACTTTTTCTTCCCGCTGTGGACCAAAATGCCTCTTTCTGATAGATTTCGGGATTACAATTTTTTATAGTATTATCTTTTTATACCCGTACTCAAAAAAGAGTTAAGGGGTATATTAGATTTACGTTCTTTCTCGTTTTTTTTATGGTTTAATTCTTTTTTTAAGAATTTTTGTAATTTGACATTTTTTCATATTTTTTTTAGAGGGATGCACTATTTTATTTTTCACATAACTTCTGTATCTTATATCTGATTGCATATAACTTTGCTGTTCTGAGAAGCTGACAAATGCAGCTATAAACCTGGATACAGTAGCTGCAGCTTAACGCCTGGAAGGTATTACGTTTTTTTTCCCGAAATTTTCAGTTTAAAAACTCAGGAAAAGTCGAAAAAAAAATATTTCTTAGCATGACGTTTTGGTTTTAGATAGATGCATTACTTAGGCGTCGATTAATGGTTTGAAAGAATTGATTGATAAACGGACAAGTTGCAGCCGTTTGACCAAAACGAATCAAAACGACGAAAACCAGAGATTCACGGCTCTGAATGTTTCTTTTGTTCATTCAAAATAACTGGACTCGGGAGATCCATGAAATGGGGTTACCCGAAACAACCTTCACACTTCCTGCTCCTCCTTTAGAGGAAATACCGCCACTAAAACGCAAAAAAAGAGGAGATGTAATCTTCGTCGCATAGAACAACGGATTCAAGTAATGACCAATCAGGAGAATATAAGTAATGAAAGCCTTTTTCACAGGAACAATTAAACGATTTGGTAAGGATCCTGGATCTTCCTAAAAGTAGGGCCGAGCTTCTTGGATATTTTTTAAAGGATGCCCTTTTATTGAAGGAAGATGTCAAAATAAATGTCAAAATAAAGCCAAGTTACCATTTTAAAAATAGTACAAAGCAGTAACAACCCCAATTCACCACTAATCTTAAAAATATTGTAGAAACATAACACTTGAATAAACGAGAAGGAACGTGTGAGTCGCTTCTGGGGACGCGACTCTACTTTTTTACCCGTACTCAGTCAGTGCATAAATTTTGTAGCTTATGATTTATGTAGAATTCTAAAAAATTTTAAATTTTACATTTTTTGCTACAACTGTTATCTACATCTACAATATATATTCTAAATCTAACATGTAGATTCTACATGAACCACTTAGATTCTACATCTTCTCCGCCAGCGGGCGGGCGCTCGCGTACATAACTAAGCAGAGTGTACGAGCGAAAGAGAGAATGAGTAGTGGGTCCCTTCTGGTGGAGGCGGGGGAAGCAACTGAAAATTAATTTATTCATTCTGGCTATATTTATGATCCGATCTGATTCAGATTCGGCAATCTGGTAGATATGGTCATTCTCTACGATACTACGTTTTCAGTTGTATCGTATCTTTAAAATTGTGCCTGCCACAGATTTTCGTCCTTTGTTGTGGCGGAAGTGGGCGGGGCGAAATTTTGAAATGCACAAAACAAAATTTGGTTGCTCTAGCTCTTATAGTCTCTGAGATCTAGACGTTCATCGAGACGGACAGATGGACGGACGGACAGACGGACTTGGCTTTATCGACTCGGCTCTTGACGCCCATCAAGAATACTTTATGGGGTCGGAAAAGTTTCCTTCTCTGTTCCACTTTTTACCACTTTCCACTGATCCACTTTTACCACAAATCTAATATACCCCATAGCTCTTTTTTGATTACGGGTATACAAATTTTTATTAAAACTTACTGAAAAGACTGAAAATTTCTGCTGGTTGTATGGGTTAAAGCATGAAATCCAATATATTAGCTACTCATGGGAAGTTGGAACAGCAACGTACCGGACGGTATTTTTTCAGTTAATGAACTTTCAGTCGTTAAAGTCAAACGGCTGCAACTTGGCCGCTTATCCATAAATTCTTTCAAGCGATGCCTTAAACGACGCCAAATTAATGCGTCTATACAAACCAATTCATGCCAAGAAATATTTTTTTTTCGACTTTTCCTAAGTTTGAAAAGTCAAAATTTTTGGAAAAAATATCGCAAAAAATGATCAAATTTGAATTTGTAAGCTTAATGTCGTCCAGACGTTAAGCTGCATCTACAAAGTGTCTGGGTCGGATTTATAGCTGCATTTGTCAGCTTCTCAGAACTTCTATGCAATCAGATATAACATACTTAAGTTATGTAAAAAATAGATGCACTACCTCTAAAAAAAAATATGAAAAAATGTCAAATTACAAAAATTCTTTAAAAAAAAACTAAACCATAAAAAAACAATAATATACAAATTTTTAAATCCCGAAATGTAAATTATAAAATAAAAAATGAATGCTATAAAAATTTGTAAATCCCGAAATTTATCAGAAAAAGTCATTAGCGTTATTAAATCCGGCTGCCTGACCAATTTTTTCAGATCCAAAATCCAAAATTATGTATAAAATTAGCAAAAGCTCAAATGCACTGGTAATGGTATCAAATCCATGTCAATGCATCAATCAGTCATCTGTTTTTTTTTTTTAATTTTGCAATTAAGTTTCGTTTTGTTGTATAAAAAGCCTGTTACTTTTCGTTTCGGCGAGAAATATGTTGCCGTTTTGAAAACGGAAAAATTTTGCGTTTTCAAAAGTAAATAGGAAGTTTTTTTCGAAAGTGGAAATCGGAGCCGCCCTGATAGTATTATATTACACACATACATTTTTATATCGTAGATTAAATAAGAAATTGTACGGTTAATTAAATAAAGAAGAATGACAACGGATCAGAGGAAGTTCTGATGTGTTCCCTCAATCTATGTTGTAGAGAGACACTAGCCAGCATTTTGCTGAACATGCTGAGTAGGAGACCAAAGGAAACGGGATACGGCAGCCGACTGGTGACGTCATTGCTGTCGAAGTGAAAAAGCATGACATTTGAGGAGATAGCAGTCTCAGTGGTGTTGGCGCATGCAGGTCGACACTGGGGTGCAGAAGGCACTATATCCGACAAACATACGAACCCGGTGCGAAGCAGATATTTTTATCAACAGTGACGTGTCATTGCCAAGTGGAAAGCTCGGCCAACAAATGGCGGTATGTCCTAGCAAGAATGCAACAACAAGAAACTATGACGGCAGAGCAGAGAGAACATAGCGACAGTTGCAAAACGGAATTAAGTAAGGATTGGTGCCAAAATTGGTGGGGAAAAAATGAATGAAGTAGTTATTTTGAAAGTAATTGGAGAACATTCGATTCGTGGCACAATCCAAATTTTATCAACTGTATAAATTGGCGAATATTCTATAGAAATTCTATTTCACGTAGTAATAGATAAATTCCTAAATGATAGGACAGGAAATTTAGCCGAAGTATTCGGTGTAACCATGGGTGCAAGTTTGAATTTTATAAAATCAAAATCATTAATGAACTAGCTGAAGTGCCCAGAAAATGCTATGAGAAGCTTTTGAACAATGATAGTGTAACGAACCATGGGAATAATGGATCGCTACATTCATTAGTTCACACTTTACACCACTTCGCTAACATAAGAACCATTGTATATCTAGCACTAGTCCCGAACAGAAGAGTTATAACAACCCCATTTAATTCATAACGTGACTCGATCAGCAACTCTACACATGCCTACCATCGACCTAAACGCCTTATCCTTTTCGTTATTTCCAATTAGTAAAGGAAACGCTAAGGAAGCCCACTCTTGATCTCCACACGACCCAGACTTAGTAACCTGGATCTTCCTAAATATTAAGCCGAGTGTTTTGGATGTTTGTACCTGTTCGCGTTCCTTTGGTATAAAATGTTGTGGACAGTTACTTTTTTCGTTATCTGAGGCAGGATACCTGTTCAGGCCAAATGTTTAATTTATATTCTCTCAAGTGCAGGTCCACACAAATGTTGTTGACAGTTTTTTGTTTCGTTATGCCCAAGCTGAGGTAGGATACCTGTTCAGGTCAAATGTTTCCTTTATATTCTCACAAGTGCAGGTCCACACAAATTAGACATTTGTCCCATCTACTTTTTCATATTCCAATGAAACCAAAGTAGAAATACCTGAGATATAGAATTGAAATTATATACACATTTTTTATTTGGTGTTATGTTGCTACAAGTTTTAAACGTATGTGATAAATTTTGGGTTTCTACAGCTTGTTACTGTTCTTAAAATAATTTAAGTTTTGTGGATGTCTTCCTTTGTCATTCGAATCAGATTCCCTTTTGAGAGTCCACACATAGTCGCCCAACATATTCTCATTCCAAACACCTTGATACCGTCGTTCCATAGATTTTAATTGTTGATGAAATCTCTCTCCGTGTTCATCACTAACGTCGCCTAGGTTTGTCGGAAAAAAGTCCAAGTGGGAGTGCAGGAAAAGGATTTTTATTGACATGTTGAATCCAATTTTTTCATAATTCTCAATTAGGTCTTGAATGATATTAACGTAATCATCACTCTTGCTGTTACAAAGAAAATTTGTAACTACCATTCGGAATGAGTTCCAAGCTGATTCTTCATTCGAAGATAAAATATTTTCAAATCCATCATCTTTTAGTAGTTTTCGAATTTGGGCCCATCAAATACTCCTTCTTTATCTTTTGCCAGCGATAGACGTGGAAAACAGCTTTTAGGTAGCGCATTGATTCGCTTAATGTGTAATGGTGGTAAAATAACGTCTTCAAACTTCACGAGAGCTGCATTCTGTTGTGAGGACCTATCTGAGGCTGAGGTATGCATCAGTCCGTCCAGGGTTCTAAATCAAAAGATATTTGTAATTCACGAGGATTTTATCGGGAAAGAACCAGGAACTTTGTCAGAAACTGAAAGAGAACGATTAGCTATTCACAAAACTTTGGTTCTTTTCGAGTTTTAATATTTTTATTTATTTGTCGGGTTATTATTATGGCTACTTAGTTAGTGTGTTTGTTTGATTGACTGCGACGTGTTATTGCTCCCGATCGACTGCCCTGTCCCCATTCCAGGCAGTGCCTTTTATGGATCGGCCGGGCATCGCTCTTCCCACCAATGTCTTACAGCTATCTAATTTCCGAATTATGGCCGGTTCTTACATAAGTATATATATTGCTGAGTCGATTGCACGGTAACAGATGGTTACCTAACGCAATCGGCTCCCAGTAGTGCCCCACCTCCCAGGTAAGGTTATCCGTGTGCACCTGTACCGTGGGAAACGAATTTGGCTGAATAAACTTTTTTTAAGGAAATATTTATTTCCTGAATATTGTTGGCAAGACTTATTACGTAACACCTGGGTGTCGGCCTCCTTGTTTGGGCGTAGCGTGGGTTGCTTCTACTGTTGTGGCGAACCATGGGATCCATGGTTCGTTACACTGTATATTGTAATTTTCCAAAGTATGTTCCTCCCGTTTGTAGTGAACAGTTTTTCAGGGATGTAGAATGTTAAATGTAGTTATGAATTTACATAGGAATTTTGGGAGTTCTTGGAAATGTCGTTAAGGTAGAGCTCACAATTGCGCAAGCAACGTAAGACTAGAAGAGAAGCGGAATGTCAAAAAAATTTACGCTCTCTCTCCCGCTCTGATATCGGATCGACTGCATGGAGCGATGCAGAAGGCTGACCCTCGTTCTTTTCTTTCCAAACCACTCAAAGGTGCAAATGTAAAATCGTGCAGCCTCCCGGAAAAGTTTCCGTAACGTTATGTTAACACAACGTGTAATCCGAATGATTTCGACCCATCAGTGGTCATTTTCTCGATTAAACGGCAAAACAACCCAAGTGAACTAAATCAGTGCCGATATATATTTTGATGGTGAGTTTTCATTTAGTGCAAAAACTAGTCAGCTTAAACCCCTGTGCAAATTTTCCTAGCCTAGGCAATCGCTTTTTCGAGGTTATAATAGGCCCAGAGAAGAGCAAACTATAATCTCAGACGCGAGTGTCTCCGATCTTGGCGTGCAAAGAAATAGCAGAGAGGATGCAAATATACCAGCGAAACGACAGGTCAAAAGAAAAACCGGGGCGACGGCGGCCAAACATCTTTCGTAGCATGCTGGGCAACAGTGTCTAACTCCGAGCTTTCCTGCACCAACCCAAAGATCGAGGCAAACATACCACTGGAAGGACGGAGGATTTGCAAAACCATACTACCAGCGGCAGTGGGTGCGGAAGAATCTACGGAGGAAACGGCGAGATCTCAAATATCTATAGCAGTTGCAGGAGCCCCACCTACGCGATTGGAATATTGGGCAAACTTAGAGGGTTCGGTAGATTTCGTGGAGGCGAAAAGTGTAGAGTATTCCAAAGTCAGTTCGACGACGGCAGCAGACTTAATTGACTTTTGTTTTCTCTTTTGTTTTATCTGTTTAAACATATCGAATTAAAGTAACGTAAAACGTAAAAATAACCGACCAAAGCGAGAAGAAAAAAAAAGGAAATTTCAAACTAAAACCGTAAAAGAAGGTTTCAAACGCGCAAGTTGCTTAAACATTTATAAACTTGATTGGTGTCTCATATAAATAACCCATATTTTTGAATTAGTGTAAAAACGGAATAAAATACCAAACCTCCTTATCGCAACGACGAAGGCCTTAGCAAGCGCTAAGAATTTCGTTTTTGTTTTGGTTTTCGCTCTTCTATCAGTAACTTTAATGTAGTTAACAATGTCGTGCTTATGACTAGCACTTAGTATTAACGTTCGAATGAAAAGCTTGGAAATTATTATGTGGAATTAAATAACAATTAAGAATGGAGTTAAACGTGTGTTCGGTTTTTCTAGATGGGTATAAAAGGGTAATTAAAGTGTTGTAACCGCTTTGGGGATCTTCCTATAATCGTTGCCAGCGGAAGATCATTGGTAGGGTGGGTATAGAGGCAAGAGCGTTACCATGACACCTAGGTAAGCGGTATGGTCCGAGTCACTTTGTACTTTCTTCTTCGCCACTTTTATTTATTGTCGTGCTGCTTGTAAAGTCAGATGAGCTTTACGGGACTCTTGATAATATGTTCTGTAGGTGTGTTGGAGCGGATGCGTAAAAACCTTACAACTCCTCCCCAAATCAAGCTACCTACATTCGCTCTGCTGATCGGGTGCAACTCCGTTTTGTCAATTGTTTAGCCAAGTTACCAGGTATTCGGGGATACACAAATCGCGTTGTGTCGAGTCAGAGGGACCCTTTTACATGAGAAGTGCAATCAGTGCAATCAACCAAAGTTTCTCCATAGATTTTAATGAGCAATACCTTAAACGACGCCTATATAATGCACCTATAAACGAAAAAATAGTGGTAACAGGATATATTTTTTATATTTCCCAGACGGTAAGCTGAAATCACAAAGTGTTTGGGCTTAACTTCTGGCTGTTTTAATTATCTTTTGAAAATAGCATAGTTCTTTACAACCAGTCGTAAGATACTAAAGTTATGTGAAAAAAAGAAGCGCTACCTCTGAATAAAGCTTAAAAAAATATACCAGAATTAAAACATTCTAAAAAAAAATGTCTGCCATAAAAAAGGAAAGGAAAACTCGTGTCGAGTATTGTAATTAGTCAAAAAGTCAGCTATAAACAAACTCACATGAACGTGCGGAAGAAAATGAGGGGAGACGTGTCCATATTCCACATGTTCAAGCTGCATAATTACCAGCTCTAGTTCGACGAAATTTTATTGGAAGAAGACCAGTTGTAAATAAAGATTTGAATCGTGCTGCTTTCGCAATCACCTACAAAGATCTTCGCTGCTTTGATATCGGCTAATTTTCTGTCACATGTAATGCATTGAAGTTTCAATCGGAAGCCCCCGGCATATACTGCGGTGCAATTCAATCAAAACATTTCCTGGCGAATACTCAAAAATATAACGGATGTTTTTAAATTTCGTCATTTGGAGCCGAAGTTGTAGATCAACCCGTCTACAATCCGAGTTATAAGGTAATGGCGTCTTTTTATTATCAAGAGGAACAAGTTTTCTCATTTTTTTCGAAATGGCTTTGAAATTGACCATCGAGCGTCCGCTTTGTAACCACCTTCAAACGAAGATCATAAAATTCTTCAGTTGGAAACTAAACTAGTCAAGCGTTGTGCAATTATTACTGCGACTAAACGTGATATGAACAGTTGCAAAATCTTCTACGTGAGTATACTGAATTGGTCAGATTGGTCATTACCAGAACATACAAAAGTCCCACCAAAGGTCTTGCAAGACGAGACTTAACGGTCAAATAATTCCCTACAATATCTGTGGGATTAGGTGAGAAGCCACAGAGACCAGCAGAGTCTGTTGAGCTAACAGAGCCCGTAACAGATAGACAGACCAGAAGCGGCCGTCGAAAGAATAAAGGAGAGAACAAGAGTTCAACGATCGACGCCCGTCAGTTCGGTGCCAAAGTCTCTCTAGAAAACACGCAAAAAGCAAAAGCGCAGCATTCTATTGTATCCAATATCATAACCTCGTTTTAAACATACACCCATTGTAACCAGAAAAAATATCTAATAATAATACAAATAAAACATTAAATATAATAAACACTGTCGTCCTGGATCATTCTAACATCTACAGAAAACCCAGGGCCATAATTATTTGGAGCTCAGCCGGAGATTTGGACGGCTACAATTGGGAGAGTATATGTGTAAAAGTGTATATCCTTAAAATTTACTGAAAAGCCTAACATTACTGATTGTTGTATGGGTATATCTCAGGTATTTCTACTTTGGTTTCATTGGAATATGAATAAGTAGAAGCGACAAATGTCTAATTTGTGTGGACCTGAACTTGTGAGAATATAAAGAAAACATTTGACCTGAACAGGTATCCTACCCAAGATTGGGTATAACGAAAAAAGTAACTGTCAAAACATTTTTGTGGACCTGCACTTGTGAGAATATAAAGGAAACATTTGACCTGAACAGGTAACCTTCCTCAGATAACGAAAAAAGTAACTGTAAACAACATTTCATACCAAAGGAACGCGATCAGGTACGAAATGTACAACCCTTTTTTGTTTGCTTTGTTCCCAATTGGCAGTTGGGCCCGCAACTTTCGAAAACCTGAGGAACCTGGATCTTCCTAAATATAAAGCCGAGTTTTTGGATGTTTTTAAAAGGATTCCGGCTTATTAAAGGAAACCGGCAACATAACCCATTTTCGGACGCGTCATTTGGCTCACGCACAATTTTATACGACGAAGGATGATATGTGCATTTCCCACGACATTTTCGGTTTATTCAAGAAACTGGGTGAATCTTACGACCCAAAAAACTGGTTAAATTTTTTGAAAATATAAAAAAACACCATTGGAAGGTTCGCGTGTGACTTAAAAGTCTTAGCCATGTTAACGGGATTGCAAGGTGGTTACACAAAATACTGCTGTTTCCTGTGCCTATGGTATAGTAGAGCTAGAACTGAGCATTACTTAAGAAAATTCTGGTCAAAACGGGAGGAAAATACATTGGAAAATTACAACATACAAAATGCAGCTCCGTGAAGTTTGAAGACGTTATTTTACCACCATTACACATTAAGCTGGGAATAATGAAAAATGTTGTTAAAGCACTGGATAAGGAAGGTGAATCGATGAGTTACCTAAAAACTGTTTTTCCACGTCTGTCGCTGGCAAAAGTTAAATAAGGCGTATTTGATGGCCCCCCAAATTCGAAAACTACTAAAAGATGATGGATTTGAAAATATTTTATCTCCGAATGGTAGTAACATACTTTCTTGGAAGCCGAAGCCAACATGGCACTAACAATCCATTTCCTGCACTCCCACTTAGACTTTTATCCGATAAACCTAGGGGACGTTAGTGATGAGCACGGAAAGAGATTTCACCAACAATTAAAAGCTTTGGAACGACGGTATCAAGGTGTTTGCCATGAGAATATGTTGAGCGACTATGTGTGTACTCTTATAAGGGAATCTGATTCGAATGACAATGGAAGACAACCAGAAAACTTAAATTATTTTAAGAAGAGTAACAAGCAGTAGAAACCCAAAATTTATCACATACGTTTATAATTTGTAGCAACATAACACCAAAAAAAGTGTATATAAATTAAATTCTATATCTCAGGTATTTCTACTTTGGTTTCATTGGAATATGAATAGGTAGAAGCGACAAATGTCAACAACATTTGTGTGGACCTGCACTTGAGAGAATATAAAGGAAACATGTGACCTGAACAGGCCTACCTCAGAAGGAACGCGAACAGGTACTAAATGTACAACCCTTTTTCGATTGCTTTGTTCCCAATTGGCAGTTGGGCACGCAACCTTCGAAAAGGTATTTTTTGTTAATTTTTTTTCATTTTTTAGGTTTGGTTAACGAACCACAAAAAATAGAGGACACAAGATAATTTTTTTTTTTCGACTTTTCCTCAGTTTTTAAAGTTCAAAATAACGCACAAAAATCAAATTTTAGGTTGGTTAAAAAAAAAATTATTTATAAAATTTGCAAAAGCTCAATTGCACTGGTAATGGTATCAAATCCATGTAAATGCATCAATCAGTCATCTGTGTTTTTTTTTTAATTTTTCCATTAAGTTTTGTTTTGTTGTATAAAAAGCCTGTTAGTTTTCGTTTCGGCGAGAAATATGTTGCCGTTTTGAAAATGGAAAAATTTTGCGTTTCCCGAATGTGGGAGCACCTAACTTTCCGTTTTCAAAAGTAAATAGGAAGTTTTTTTCGAGAGTGGAAATCGGAGCCGCCCTGATTGTATTATATTACACACATACATTTTTATATCGTAGATTAAATAAGAAATTGTACGGTTAATTAAATAAAGAAGAATGAGAACGGATCAGGGGAAGTTCTGGTGTGTTCCCTCAATCTATGTTGTAGAGAGACACCAGCCAGCATTTTGCTGAACATGCTGAGTAGGAGACCAAAGGAAACGGCAAAGGAAACAGGATACGGCAGCCGACTGGTGACGTCATTGCTGTCGAAGTGAAAAAGCATGACATTTGAGGAGATAGCAGTCTCAGTGGTGTTGGCGCATGCAGGTCGACACTGGGGTGCAGAAGGCACTATATCCGACAAACATACGAACCCGGTGCGAAGCAGATATTTTTATCAACAGTGACGTGTCATTGCCAAGTGGAAAGCTCGGCCAACAAATGACGGTATGTCCTAGCAAGAATGCAACAACAAGAAACTATGACGGCAGAGCAGACAGAACATAGCGACAGTTGCAAAACGGAATTAAGTAAGGATTGGGGCCAAAATTGGTGGGGAAAAAATGAATGAAAACGTAAAAATAACTGACCAAAGCGAGAAGAAAAAAAAGAAAATTTCAAACTAAAACCGTAAAAGAAGGTTTCAAACGCGCAAGTTGCTTAAACATTTATAAACTTGATTGGTGTCTCATATAAATAACCCATATTTTTGAATTAGTGTAAAAACGGAATAAAATACCAAACCTCCTTATCGCAACGACGAAGGCCTTAGCAAGCGCTAAGAATTTCGTTTTTGTTTTGGTTTTCGCTCTTCTATCAGTAACTTTAATGTAGTTTACAATGTCGTGCATATGACTAGCACTTAGTATTAACGTTCGAATGAAAAGCTTGGAAATTATTATGTGGAATTAAATAACAATTAAGAATGGAGTTAAACGTGTGTTCGGTTTTTCTAGATGGGTATAAAAGGGTAATTAAAGTGTTGTAACCGCTTTGGGGATCTTCCTATAATCGTTGCCAGCGGAAGATCATTGGTAGGGTGGGTATAGAGGCAAGAGCGTTACCATGACACCTAGGTAAGCGGTATGGTCCGAGTCACTTTGTACTTTCTTCTTCGCCACTTTTATTTATTGTCGTGCTGCTTGTAAAGTCAGATGAGCTTTACGGGACTCTTGATAATATGTTCTGTAGGTGTGTTGGAGCGGATGCGTAAAAACCTTACAACTCCTCCCCAGCAATCAAGCTACCTACATTCGCTCTGCTGATCGGGTGCAACTCCGTTTTGTCAATTGTTTAGCCAAGTTACCAGGTATTCGGGGATACACAAATCGCGTTGTGTCGAGTCAGAGGGACCCTTTTACATGAGAAGTGCAATCAGTGCAATCAACCAAAGTTTCTCCATAGATTTTAATGAGCAATACCTTAAACGACGCCTATATAATGCACCTATAAACGAAAAATAGTGGTAACAGGATATATTTTTTATATTTCCCAGACGGTAAGCTGAAATCACAAAGTGTTTGGGCTTAACTTCTGGCTGTTTTAATTATCTTTTAAAAATAGCATAGTTCTTTACAACCAGTCGTAAGATACTAAAGTTATGTGAAAAAAAGAAGCGCTACCTCTGAATAAAGCTTAAAAAAATATACCAGAATTAAAACATTCTAAAAAAAAATGTCTGCCATAAAAAAGGAAAGGAAAACTCGTGTCGAGTATTGTAATTAGTCAAAAAGTCAGCTATAAACAAACTCACATGAACGTGCGGAAGAAAATGAGGGGAGACGTGTCCATATTCCACATGTTCAAGCTGCATAATTACCAGCTCTAGTTCGACGAAATTTTATTGGAAGAAGACCAGTTGTAAATAAAGATTTGAATCGTGCTGCTTTCGCAATCACCTACAAAGATCTTCGCTGCTTTGATATCGGCTAATTTTCTGTCACATGTAATGCATTGAAGTTTCAATCGGAAGCCCCCGGCATATACTGCGGTGCAATTCAATCAAAACATTTCCTGGCGAATACTCAAAAATATAACGGATGTTTTTAAATTTCGTCATTTGGAGCCGAAGTTGTAGATCAACCCGTCTACAATCCGAGTTATAAGGTAATGGCGTCTTTTTATTATCAAGAGGAACAAGTTTTCTCATTTTTTTCGAAATGGCTTTGAAATTGACCATCGAGCGTCCGCTTTGTAACCACCTTCAAACGAAGATCATAAAATTCTTCAGTTGGAAACTAAACTAGTCAAGCGTTGTGCAATTATTACTGCGATTAAACGTGATATGAACAGTTGCAAAATCTTCTACGTGAGTATACTGAATTGGTCAGATTGGTCATTACCAGAACATACAAAAGTCCCACCAAAGGTCTTGCAAGACGAGACTTAACGGTCAAATAATTCCCTACAATATCTGTGGGATTAGGTGAGAAGCCACAGAGACCAGCAGAGTCTGTTGAGCTAACAGAGCCCGTAACAGATAGACAGACCAGAAGCGGCCGTCGAAAGAATAAAGGAGAGAACAAGAGTTCAACGATCACGCCCGCAGTCGGTGCCACCCAAACACCAAAAGCAAGGAGTATGTATCCAATACATAACCCGTTTTACAACACCCATTGACCAGAAAAATACTAATAATAATACAAATAAAACATAAAAAATAAACACGCGCCTGGACATCTAACACACAAAAAGGGCCAATATTGGAGCCAGCCGGAGATTTGGACGGCTACAATTGGGAAGAGTATATGTGTAAAAGTGTATATCCTTAAAATTTACTGAAAAGCCTAACATTACTGATTGTTGTATGGGTATATCTCAGGTATTTCTACTTTGGTTTCATTGGAATATGAATAAGTAGAAGCGACAAATGTCTAATTTGTGTGGACCTGAACTTGTGAGAATATAAAGAAAACATTTGACCTGAACAGGTATCCTACCCAAGATTGGGTATAACGAAAAAAGTAACTGTCAAAACATTTTTGTGGACCTGCACTTGTGAGAATATAAAGGAAACATTTGACCTGAACAGGTAACCTTCCTCAGATAACGAAAAAAGTAACTGTAAACAACATTTCATACCAAAGGAACGCGATCAGGTACGAAATGTACAACCCTTTTTTGTTTGCTTTGTTCCCAATTGGCAGTTGGGCCCGCAACTTTCGAAAACCTGAGGAACCTGGATCTTCCTAAATATAAAGCCGAGTTTTTGGATGTTTTTAAAAGGATTCCGGCTTATTAAAGGAAACCGGCAACATAACCCATTTTCGGACGCGTCATTTGGCTCACGCACAATTTTATACGACGAAGGATGATATGTGCATTTCCCACGACATTTTCGGTTTATTCAAGAAACTGGGTGAATCTTACGACCCAAAAAACTGGTTAAATTTTTTGAAAATATAAAAACACCATTGGAAGGTTCGCGTGTGACTTAAAAGTCTTAGCCATGTTAACGGGATTGCAAGGTGGTTACACAAAATACTGCTGTTTCCTGTGCCTATGGTATAGTAGAGCTAGAACTGAGCATTACTTAAGAAAATTCTGGTCAAAACGGGAGGAAAATACATTGGAAAATTACAACATACAAAATGCAGCTCCGTGAAGTTTGAAGACGTTATTTTACCACCATTACACATTAAGCTGGGAATAATGAAAAATGTTGTTAAAGCACTGGATAAGGAAGGTGAATCGATGAGTTACCTAAAAACTGTTTTTCCACGTCTGTCGCTGGCAAAAGTTAAATAAGGCGTATTTGATGGCCCCCCAAATTCGAAAACTACTAAAAGATGATGGATTTGAAAATATTTTATCTCCGAATGGTAGTAACATACTTTCTTGGAAGCCGAAGCCAACATGGCACTAACAATCCATTTCCTGCACTCCCACTTAGACTTTTATCCGATAAACCTAGGGGACGTTAGTGATGAGCACGGAAAGAGATTTCACCAACAATTAAAAGCTTTGGAACGACGGTATCAAGGTGTTTGCCATGAGAATATGTTGAGCGACTATGTGTGTACTCTTATAAGGGAATCTGATTCGAATGACAAAGGAAGACAACCAGAAAACTTAAATTATTTTAAGAAGAGTAACAAGCAGTAGAAACCCAAAATTTATCACATACGTTTATAATTTGTAGCAACATAACACTAAAAAAAGTGTATATAAATTAAATTCTATATCTCAGGTATTTCTACTTTGGTTTCATTGGAATATGAATAGGTAGAAGCGACAAATGTCAACAACATTTGTGTGGACCTGCACTTGAGAGAATATAAAGGAAACATGTGACCTGAACAGGCCTACCTCAGAAGGAACGCGAACAGGTACTAAATGTACAACCCTTTTCCGATTGCTTTGTTCCCAATTGGCAGTTGGGCACGCAACCTTCGAAAAGGTATTTTTTGTTAATTTTTTTCATTTTTTAGGTTTGGTTAACGAACCACAAAAAATAGAGGACACAAGATAATTTTTTTTTATTGACTTTTCCTCAGTTTTTAAAGTTCAAAATAACGCACAAAAATCAAATTTTAGGTTGGTTAAAAAAAAAATTATTTATAAAATTTGCAAAAGCTCAATTGCACTGGTTATGGTATCAAATCCATGTAAATGCATCAATCAGTCATCTGTGTTTTTTTTTTTAATTTTTCCATTAAGTTTTGTTTTGTTGTATAAAAAGCCGTTAGTTTCGTTCGGCGAGAATAGTTGCCGTTTTGAAAGGAATTTTTCCCGAAGGGAGCACCTAACTTTCCGTTTCAAAGTAAAAGGGTTTTTTCGAGGTGGAATCAGCCGCCCTGATTGTATTATATTACACACATACATTTTTATATCGTAGATTAAATAAGAAATTGTACGGTTAATTAAATAAAGAAGAATGAGAACGGATCAGGGGAAGTTCTGGTGTGTTCCCTCAATCTATGTTGTAGAGAGACACCAGCCAGCATTTTGCTGAACATGCTGAGTAGGAGACCAAAGGAAACGGCAAAGGAAACAGGATACGGCAGCCGACTGGTGACGTCATTGCTGTCGAAGTGAAAAAGCATGACATTTGAGGAGATAGCAGTCTCAGTGGTGTTGGCGCATGCAGGTCGACACTGGGGTGCAGAAGGCACTATATCCGACAAACATACGAACCCGGTGCGAAGCAGATATTTTTATCAACAGTGACGTGTCATTGCCAAGTGGAAAGCTCGGCCAACAAATGACGGTATGTCCTAGCAAGAATGCAACAACAAGAAACTATGACGGCAGAGCAGACAGAACATAGCGACAGTTGCAAAACGGAATTAAGTAAGGATTGGGGCCAAAATTGGTGGGGAAAAAATGAATGAAAACGTAAAAATAACCGACCAAAGCGAGAAGAAAAAAAAAGGAAATTTCAAACTAAAACCGTAAAAGAAGGTTTCAAACGCGCAAGTTGCTTAAACATTTATAAACTTGATTGGTGTCTCATATAAATAACCCATATTTTTGAATTAGTGTAAAAACGGAATAAAATACCAAACCTCCTTATCGCAACGACGAAGGCCTTAGCAAGCGCTAAGAATTTCGTTTTTGTTTTGGTTTTCGCTCTTCTATCAGTAACTTTAATGTAGTTTACAATGTCGTGCATATGACTAGCACTTAGTATTAACGTTCGAATGAAAAGCTTGGAAATTATTATGTGGAATTAAATAACAATTAAGAATGGAGTTAAACGTGTGTTCGGTTTTTCTAGATGGGTATAAAAGGGTAATTAAAGTGTTGTAACCGCTTTGGGGATCTTCCTATAATCGTTGCCAGCGGAAGATCATTGGTAGGGTGGGTATAGAGGCAAGAGCGTTACCATGACACCTAGGTAAGCGGTATGGTCCGAGTCACTTTGTACTTTCTTCTTCGCCACTTTTATTTATTGTCGTGCTGCTTGTAAAGTCAGATGAGCTTTACGGGACTCTTGATAATATGTTCTGTAGGTGTGTTGGAGCGGATGCGTAAAAACCTTACAACTCCTCCCCAGCAATCAAGCTACCTACATTCGCTCTGCTGATCGGGTGCAACTCCGTTTTGTCAATTGTTTAGCCAAGTTACCAGGTATTCGGGGATACACAAATCGCGTTGTGTCGAGTCAGAGGGACCCTTTTACATGAGAAGTGCAATCAGTGCAATCAACCAAAGTTTCTCCATAGATTTTAATGAGCAATACCTTAAACGACGCCTATATAATGCACCTATAAACGAAAAAATAGTGGTAACAGGATATATTTTTTATATTTCCCAGACGGTAAGCTGAAATCACAAAGTGTTTGGGCTTAACTTCTGGCTGTTTTAATTATCTTTTAAAAATAGCATAGTTCTTTACAACCAGTCGTAAGATACTAAAGTTATGTGAAAAAAAGAAGCGCTACCTCTGAATAAAGCTTAAAAAAATATACCAGAATTAAAACATTCTAAAAAAAATGTCTGCCATAAAAAAGGAAAGGAAAACTCGTGTCGAGTATTGTAATTAGTCAAAAAGTCAGCTATAAACAAACTCACATGAACGTGCGGAAGAAAATGAGGGGAGACGTGTCCATATTCCACATGTTCAAGCTGCATAATTACCAGCTCTAGTTCGACGAAATTTTATTGGAAGAAGACCAGTTGTAAATAAAGATTTGAATCGTGCTGCTTTCGCAATCACCTACAAAGATCTTCGCTGCTTTGATATCGGCTAATTTTCTGTCACATGTAATGCATTAAAGTTTCAATCGGAAGCCCCCGGCATATACTGCGGTGCAATTCAATCAAAACATTTCCTGGCGAATCTCAAAAATATAACGGATGTTTTTAAATTTCGTCATTTGGAGCCGAAGTTGGATCAACCCGTCTACAATCCGAGTTATAAGGTAATGGCGTCTTTTTATTATCAAGAGGAACAAGTTTTCTCATACGAACCCGGTGCGAAGCAGATATTTTTATCAACAATGACGTGTCATTGCCAAGTGGAAAGCTCGGCCAACAAATGGCGGTATGTCCTAGCAAGAATGCAACAACAAGAAACTATTACGGCAGAGCAGACAGAACATAGCGACAGTTGCAAAACGGAATTAAGTAAGGATTGGGGCCAAAATTGGTGGGGAAAAAATGAATGAAGTAGTTATTTTGAAAGTAATTGGAGAACATTCGATTCGTGGCACAATCCAAATTTTATCAACTGTATAAATTGGCGAATTTTCTATAGAAATTCTATTTCACGTAGTAATAGATAAATTCCTAAATGATAGGACAGGAAATTTAGCCGAAGTATTCGGTGTAACCATGGGTGCAAGTTTGAATTTTATAAAATCAAAATCATTAATGAACTAGCTGAAGTGCCCAGAAAATGCTATGAGTAGCTTTTGAACAATGTAATGTAATGTAGTGTAACGAACCAAGGGAATAATGGATCGCTACATTCATTAGTTCACACTTTACACCACTTCGCTAACATAAGAACCATTGTATATTTAGCACTAGTCCCGAACAGAAGAGTTATAACAACCCCATTTAATTCATAACGTGACTCGATCAGCAACTCTACACATGCCTACCATCGACCTAAACGCCTTATCCTTTTCGTTATTTCCAATTAGTAAAGGAAACGCTAAGGAAGCCCACTCTTGATCTCCACACGACCCAGACTTAGTAACCTGGATCTTCCTAAATATTAAGCCGAGTGTTTTGGATGTTTGTACCTGTTCGCGTTCCTTTGGTATAAAATGTTGTGGACAGTTACTTTTTTCGTTATCTGAGGCAGGATACCTGTTCAGGCCAAATGTTTAATTTATATTCTCTCAAGTGCAGGTCCACACAAATGTTGTTGACAGTTTTTTGTTTCGTTATGCCCAAGCTGAGGTAGAATACCTGTTCAGGTCAAATGTTTCCTTTATATTCTCACAAGTGCAGGTCCACACAAATTAGACATTTGTCCCATCTACTTTTTCATATTCCAATGAAACCAAAGTAGAAATACCTGAGATATAGAATTGAAATTATATACACATTTTTTATTTGGTGTTATGTTGCTACAAGTTTTAAACGTATGTGATAAATTTTGGGTTTCTACAGCTTGTTACTGTTCTTAAAATAATTTAAGTTTTGTGGATGTCTTCCTTTGTCATTCGAATCAGATTCCCTTTTGAGAGTCCACACATAGTCGCCCAACATATTCTCATTCCAAACACCTTGATACCGTCGTTCCATAGATTTTAATTGTTGATGAAATCTCTCTCCGTGTTCATCCCTAACGTCGCCTAGGTTTGTCGGAAAAAAGTGGGAGTGCAGGAAAAGGATTTTTATTGACATGTTGAATCCAATTTTTTCATAATTCTCAATTAGGTCTTGAATGATATTAACGTAATCATCACTCTTGCTGTTACAAAGAAAATTTGTAACTACCATTCGGAATGAGTTCCAAGCTGATTCTTCATTCGAAGATAAAATATTTTCAAATCCATCATCTTTTAGTAGTTTTCGAATTTGGGCCCATCAAATACTCCTTCTTTATCTTTTGCCAGCGATAGACGTGGAAAACAGCTTTTAGGTAGCGCATTGATTCGCTTAATGTGTAATGGTGGTAAAATAACGTCTTCAAACTTCACGAGAGCTGCATTCTGTTGTGAGGACCTATCTGAGGCTGAGGTATGCATCAGTCCGTCCAGGGTTCTAAATCAAAAGATATTTGTAATTCACGAGGATTTTATCGGGAAAGAACCAGGAACTTTGTCAGAAACTGAAAGAGAACGATTAGCTATTCACAAAACTTTGGTTCTTTTCGAGTTTTAATATTTTTATTTATTTGTCGGGTTATTATTATGGCTACTTAGTTAGTGTGTTTGTTTGATTGACTGCGACGTGTTATTGCTCCCGATCGACTGCCCTGTCCCCATTCCAGGCAGTGCCTTTTATGGATCGGCCGGGCATCGCTCTTCCCACCAATGTCTTACAGCTATCTAATTTCCGAATTATGGCCGGTTCTTACATAAGTATATATATTGCTGAGTCGATTGCACGGTAACAGATGGTTACCTAACGCAATCGGCTCCCAGTAAGTGCCCCACCTCCCAGGTAAGGTTATCCGTGTGCACCTGTACCGTGGGAAACGAATTTGGCTGAATAAACTTTTTTTAAGGAAATATTTATTTCCTGAATATTGTTGGCAAGACTTATTACGTAACACCTGGGTGTCGGCCTCCTTGTTTGGGCGTAGCGTGGGTTGCTTCTACTGTTGTGGCGAACCATGGGATCCATGGTTCGTTACACTGTATATTGTAATTTTCCAAAGTATGTTCCTCCCGTTTGTAGTGAACAGTTTTTCAGGGATGTAGAATGTTAAATGTAGTTATGAATTTACATAGGAATTTTGGGAGTTCTTGGAAATGTCGTTAAGAGTAGAGCTCACAATTGCGCAAAGCAACGTAAGACTAGAAGAGAAAGCGGAATGTCAAAAAAAATTTACGTCTCTCTCTCCCGCTCTGATATCGGATCGACTGCATGGAGCGATGCAGAAGGCTGACCCTCGTTCTTTTCTTTCCAAACCACTCAAAGGTGCAAATGTAAAATCGTGCAGCCTCCCGGAAAAGTTTCCGTAACGTTATGTTAACACAACGTGTAATCCGAATGATTTCGACCCATCAGTGGTCATTTTCTCGATTAAACGGCAAAACAACCCAAGTGAACTAAATCAGTGCCGATATATATTTTGATGGTGAGTTTTCATTTAGTGCAAAAACTAGTCAGCTTAAACCCCTGTGCAAATTTTCCTAGCCTAGGCAATCGCTTTTTCGAGGTTATAATAGGCCCAGAGAAGAGCAAACTATAATCTCAGACGCGAGTGTCTCCGATCTTGGCGTGCAAAGAAATAGCAGAGAGGATGCAAATATACCAGCGAAACGACAGGTCAAAAGAAAAACCGGGGCGACGGCGGCCAAACATCTTTCGTAGCATTGGCATAATGCTGGGCAACAGTGTCTAACTCCGAGCTTTCCTGCACCAACCCAAAGATCGAGGCAAACATACCACTGGAAGGACGGAGGATTTGCAAAACCATACTACCAGCGGCAGTGGGTGCGGGAGAATCTACGGAGGAAACGGCGAGATCTCAAATATCTATAGCAGTTGCAGGAGCCCCACCTACGCGATTGGAATATTGGGCAAACTTAGAGGGTTCGGTAGATTTCGTGGAGGCGAAAAGTGTAGAGTATTCCAAAGTCAGTTCGACGACGGCAGCAGACTTAATTGACTTTTGTTTTCTCTTTTGTTTTATCTGTTTAAACATATCGAATTAAAGTAACGTAAAACGTAAAAATAACTGACCAAAGCGAGAAGAAAAAAAAGAAAATTTCAAACTAAAACCGTAAAAGAAGGTTTCAAACGCGCAAGTTGCTTAAACATTTATAAACTTGATTGGTGTCTCATATAAATAACCCATATTTTTGAATTAGTGTAAAAACGGAATAAAATACCAAACCTCCTTATCGCAACGACGAAGGCCTTAGCAAGCGCTAAGAATTTCGTTTTTGTTTTGGTTTTCGCTCTTCTATCAGTAACTTTAATGTAGTTTACAATGTCGTGCATATGACTAGCACTTAGTATTAACGTTCGAATGAAAAGCTTGGAAATTATTATGTGGAATTAAATAACAATTAAGAATGGAGTTAAACGTGTGTTCGGTTTTTCTAGATGGGTATAAAAGGGTAATTAAAGTGTTGTAACCGCTTTGGGGATCTTCCTATAATCGTTGCCAGCGGAAGATCATTGGTAGGGTGGGTATAGAGGCAAGAGCGTTACCATGACACCTAGGTAAGCGGTATGGTCCGAGTCACTTTGTACTTTCTTCTTCGCCACTTTTATTTATTGTCGTGCTGCTTGTAAAGTCAGATGAGCTTTACGGGACTCTTGATAATATGTTCTGTAGGTGTGTTGGAGCGGATGCGTAAAAACCTTACAACTCCTCCCCAGCAATCAAGCTACCTACATTCGCTCTGCTGATCGGGTGCACCTCCGTTTTGTCAATTGTTTAGCCAAGTTACCAGGTATTCGGGGATACACAAATCGCGTTGTGTCGAGTCAGAGGGACCCTTTTACATGAGAAGTGCAATCAGTGCAATCAACCAAAGTTTCTCCATAGATTTTAATGAGCAATACCTTAAACGACGCCTATATAATGCACCTATAAACGAAAAAATAGTGGTAACAGGATATATTTTTTATATTTCCCAGACGGTAAGCTGAAATCACAAAGTGTTTGGGCTTAATTTCTGGCTGTTTTAATTATCTTTTAAAAATAGCATAGTTCTTTACAACCAGTCGTAAGATACTAAAGTTATGTGAAAAAAAGAAGCGCTACCTCTGAATAAAGCTTAAAAAAATATACCAGAATTAAAACATTCTAAAAAAAAATGTCTGCCATAAAAAAGGAAAGGAAAACTCGTGTCGAGTATTGTAATTAGTCAAAAAGTCAGCTATAAACAAACTCACATGAACGTGCGGAAGAAAATGAGGGGAGACGTGTCCATATTCCACATGTTCAAGCTGCATAATTACCAGCTCTAGTTCGACGAAATTTTATTGGAAGAAGACCAGTTGTAAATAAAGATTTGAATCGTGCTGCTTTCGCAATCACCTACAAAGATCTTCGCTGCTTTGATATCGGCTAATTTTCTGTCACATGTAATGCATTGAAGTTTCAATCGGAAGCCCCCGGCATATACTGCGGTGCAATTCAATCAAAACATTTCCTGGCGAATACTCAAAAATATAACGGATGTTTTTAAATTTCGTCATTTGGAGCCGAAGTTGTAGATCAACCCGTCTACAATCCGAGTTATAAGGTAATGGCGTCTTTTTATTATCAAGAGGAACAAGTTTTCTCATACGAACCCGGTGCGAAGCAGATATTTTTATCAACAATGACGTGTCATTGCCAAGTGGAAAGCTCGGCCAACAAATGGCGGTATGTCCTAGCAAGAATGCAACAACAAGAAACTATGACGGCAGAGCAGACAGAACATAGCGACAGTTGCAAAACGGAATTAAGTAAGGATTGGTGCCAAAATTGGTGGGGAAAAAATGAATGAAGTAGTTATTTTGAAAGTAATTGGAGAACATTCGATTCGTGGCACAATCCAAATTTTATCAACTGTATAAATTGGCGAATATTCTATAGAAATTCTATTTCACGTAGTAATAGATAAATTCCTAAATGATAGGACAGGAAATTTAGCCGAAGTATTCGGTGTAACCATGGGTGCAAGTTTGAATTTTATAAAATCAAAATCATTAATGAACTAGCTGAAGTGCCCAGAAAATGCTATGAGTAGCTTTTGAACAATGTAATGTAATGTAGTGTAACGAACCAAGGGAATAATGGATCGCTACATTCATTAGTTCACACTTTACACCACTTCGCTAACATAAGAACCATTGTATATTTAGCACTAGTCCCGAACAGAAGAGTTATAACAACCCCATTTAATTCATAACGTGACTCGATCAGCAACTCTACACATGCCTACCATCGACCTAAACGCCTTATCCTTTTCGTTATTTCCAATTAGTAAAGGAAACGCTAAGGAAGCACACTCTTGATCTCCACACGACCCAGACTTAGTAACCTGGATCTTCCTAAATATTAAGCCGAGTGTTTTGGATGTTTGTACCTGTTCGCGTTCCTTTGGTATAAAATGTTGTGGACAGTTACTTTTTTCGTTATCTGAGGCAGGATACCTGTTCAGGCCAAATGTTTAATTTATATTCTCTCAAGTGCAGGTCCACACAAATGTTGTTGACAGTTTTTTGTTTCGTTATGCCCAAGCTGAGGTAGAATACCTGTTCAGGTCAAATGTTTCCTTTATATTCTCACAAGTGCAGGTCCACACAAATTAGACATTTGTCCCATCTACTTTTTCATATTCCAATGAAACCAAAGTAGAAATACCTGAGATATAGAATTGAAATTATATACACATTTTTATTTGGTGTTATGTTGCTACAAGTTTTAAACGTATGTGATAAATTTTGGGTTTCTACAGCTTGTTACTGTTCTTAAAATAATTTAAGTTTTGTGGATGTCTTCCTTTGTCATTCGAATCAGATTCCCTTTTGAGAGTCCACACATAGTCGCCCAACATATTCTCATTCCAAACACCTTGATACCGTCGTTCCATAGATTTTAATTGTTGATGAAATCTCTCTCCGTGTTCATCCCTAACGTCGCCTAGGTTTGTCGGAAAAAAGTCAAGTGGGAGTGCAGGAAAAGGATTTTTATTGACATGTTGAATCCAATTTTTTCATAATTCTCAATTAGGTCTTGAATGATATTAACGTAATCATCACTCTTGCTGTTACAAAGAAAATTTGTAACTACCATTCGGAATGAGTTCCAAGCTGATTCTTCATTCGAAGATAAAATATTTTCAAATCCATCATCTTTTAGTAGTTTTCGAATTTGGGCCCATCAAATACTCCTTCTTTATCTTTTGCCAGCGATAGACGTGGAAAACAGCTTTTAGGTAGCGCATTGATTCGCTTAATGTGTAATGGTGGTAAAATAACGTCTTCAAACTTCACGAGAGCTGCATTCTGTTGTGAGGACCTATCTGAGGCTGAGGTATGCATCAGTCCGTCCAGGGTTCTAAATCAAAAGATATTTGTAATTCACGAGGATTTTATCGGGAAAGAACCAGGAACTTTGTCAGAAACTGAAAGAGAACGATTAGCTATTCACAAAACTTTGGTTCTTTTCGAGTTTTAATATTTTTATTTATTTGTCGGGTTATTATTATGGCTACTTAGTTAGTGTGTTTGTTTGATTGACTGCGACGTGTTATTGCTCCCGATCGACTGCCCTGTCCCCATTCCAGGCAGTGCCTTTTATGGATCGGCCGGGCATCGCTCTTCCCACCAATGTCTTACAGCTATCTAATTTCCGAATTATGGCCGGTTCTTACATAAGTATATATATTGCTAGTCGATTGCACGGTAACAGATGGTTACCTAACGCAATCGGCTCCCAGTAGTGCCCCACCTCCCAGGTAAGGTTATCCGTGTGCACCTGTACCGTGGGAAACGAATTTGGCTGAATAAACTTTTTTTAAGGAAATATTTATTTCCTGAATATTGTTGGCAAGACTTATTACGTAACACCTGGGTGTCGGCCTCCTTGTTTGGGCGTAGCGTGGGTTGCTTCTACTGTTGTGGCGAACCATGGGATCCATGGTTCGTTACATGTATATTGTAATTTTCCAAAGTATGTTCCTCCCGTTTGTAGTGAACAGTTTTTCAGGGATGTAGAATGTTAAATGTAGTTATGAATTTACATAGGAATTTTGGAGTTCTTGGAAATGTCGTTAAGAGTAGAGCTCACAATTGCGCAAAGCAACGTAAGACTAGAAGAGAAAGCGGAATGTCAAAAAAAATTTACGTCTCTCTCTCCCGCTCTGATATCGGATCGACTGCATGGAGCGATGCAGAAGGCTGACCCTCGTTCTTTTCTTCCCCAACCACTCAAAGGTGCAAATGTAAAATCGTGCAGCCTCCCGGAAAAGTTTCCGCAACGTTATGTTAACACAACGTGTAATCCGAATGATTTCGACCCATCAGTGGTCATTTTCTCGATTAAACGGCAAAACAACCCAAGTGAACTAAATCAGTGCCGATATATATTTTGATGGTGAGTTTTCATTTAGTGCAAAAACTAGTCAGCTTAAACCCCTGTGCAAATTTTCCTAGCCTAGGCAATCGCTTTTTCGAGGTTATAATAGGCCCAGAGAAGAGCAAACTATAATCTCAGACGCGAGTGTCTCCGATCTTGGCGTGCAAAGAAATAGCAGAGAGGATGCAAATATACCAGCGAAACGACAGGTCAAAAGAAAAACCGGGGCGACGGCGGCCAAACATCTTTCGTAGCATTGGCATAATGCTGGGCAACAGTGTCTAACTCCGAGCTTTCCTGCACCAACCCAAAGATCGGGGCAAACATACCACTGGAAGGACGGAGGACTTGCAAAACCATACTACCAGCGGCAGTGGGTGCGGGAGAATCTACGGAGGAAACGGCGAGATCTCAAATATCTATAGCAGTTGCAGGAGCCCCACCTACGCGATTGGAATATTGGGCAAACTTAGAGGGTTCGGTAGATTTCGTGGAGGCGAAAAGTGTAGAGTATTCCAAAGTCAGTTCGACGACGGCAGCAGACTTAATTGACTTTTGTTTTCTCTTTTGTTTTATCTGTTTAAACATATCGAATTAAAGTAACGTAAAACGTAAAAATAACCGACCAAAGCGAGAAGAAAAAAAAAGGAAATTTCAAACTAAAACCGTAAAAGAAGGTTTCAAACGCGCAAGTTTCTTAAACATTTATAAACTTGATTGGTGTCTCATATAAATAACCCATATTTTTGAATTAGTGTAAAAACGGAATAAAATACCAAAACTCCTTATCTCAACGACGAAGGCCTTAGCAAGCGCTAAGAATTTCGTTTTTGTTTTGGTTTTCGCTCTTCTATCAGTAACTTTAATGTAGTTTACAATGTCGTGCATATGACTAGCACTTAGTATTAACGTTCGAATGAAAAGCTTGGAAATTATTATGTGGAATTAAATAACAATTAAGAATGGAGTTAAACGTGTGTTCGGTTTTTCTAGATGGGTATAAAAGGGTAATTAAAGTGTTGTAACCGCTTTGGGGATCTTCCTATAATCGTTGCCAGCGGAAGATCATTGGTAGGGTGGGTATAGAGGCAAGAGCGTTACCATGACACCTAGGTAAGCGGTATGGTCCGAGTCACTTTGTACTTTCTTCTTCGCCACTTTTATTTATTGTCGTGCTGCTTGTAAAGTCAGATGAGCTTTACGGGACTCTTGATAATATGTTCTGTAGGTGTGTTGGAGCGGATGCGTAAAAACCTTACAACTCCTCCCCAGCAATCAAGCTACCTACATTCGCTCTGCTGATCGGGTGCAACTCCGTTTTGTCAATTGTTTAGCCAAGTTACCAGGTATTCGGGGATACACAAATCGCGTTGTGTCGAGTCAGAGGGACCCTTTTACATGAGAAGTGCAATCAGTGCAATCAACCAAAGTTTCTCCATTGATTTTAATGAGCAATACCTTAAACGACGCCTATATAATGCACCTATAAACGAAAAAATAGTGGTAACAGGATATATTTTTTATATTTCCCAGACGGTAGGCTGAAATCACAAAGTGTTTGGGCTTAACTTCTGGCTGTTTTAATTATCTTTTAAAAATAGCATAGTTCTTTACAACCAGTCGTAAGATACTAAAGTTATGTGAAAAAAGAAGCGCTACCTCTGAATAAAGCTTAAAAAAATATACCAGAATTAAAACATTCTAAAAAAATGTCTGCCATAAAAAAGGAAAGGAAAACTCGTGTCGAGTATTGTAATTAGTCAAAAAGTCAGCTATAAACAAACTCACATGAACGTGCGGAAGAAAATGAGGGGAGACGTGTCCATATTCCACATGTTCAAGCTGCATAATTACCAGCTCTAGTTCGACGAAATTTTATTGGAAGAAGACCAGTTGTAAATAAAGATTTGAATCGTGCTGCTTTCGCAATCACCTACAAAGATCTTCGCTGCTTTGATATCGGCTAATTTTCTGTCACATGTAATGCATTGAAGTTTCAATCGGAAGCCCCCGGCATATACTGCGGTGCAATTCAATCAAAACATTTCCTGGCGAATACTCAAAAATATAACGGATGTTTTTAAATTTCGTCATTTGGAGCCGAAGTTGTAGATCAACCCGTCTACAATCCGAGTTATAAGGTAATGGCGTCTTTTTATTATCAAGAGGAACAAGTTTTCTCATTTTTTTCGAAATGGCTTTGAAATTGACCATCGAGCGTCCGCTTTGTAACCACCTTCAAACGAAGGTCATAAAATTCTTCAGTTGGAAACTAAACTAGTCAAGCGTTGTGCAATTATTACTGCGACTAAACGTGATATGAACAGTTGCAAAATCTTCTACGTGAGTATACTGAATTGGTCAGATTGGTCATTACCAGAACATACAAAAGTCCCACCAAAGGTCTTGCAAGACGAGACTTAACGGTCAAATAATTCCCTACAATATCTGTGGGATTAGGTGAGAAGCCACAGAGACCAGCAGAGTCTGTTGAGCTAACAGAGCCCGTAACAGATAGACAGACCAGAAGCGGCCGTCGAAAGAATAAAGGAGAGAACAAGAGTTCAACGATCGACGCCCGTCAGTTCGGTGCCAAAGTCTCTCTAGAAAACACGCAAAAAGCAAAAGCGCAGCATTCTATTGTATCCAATATCATAACCTCGTTTTAAACATACACCCATTGTAACCAGAAAAAATATCTAATAATAATACAAATAAAACATTAAATATAATAAACACTGTCGTCCTGGATCATTCTAACATCTACAGAAATCCCAGGGCCATAATTATTTGGAGCTCAGCCGGAGATTTGGACGGCTACAATTGGGAAGAGTATATGTGTAAAAGTGTATATCCTTAAAATTTACTGAAAAGCCTAACATTACTGATTGTTGTATGGGTGGTTTCTATATCTCAGGTATTTCTACTTTGGTTTCATTGGAATATGAATAAGTAGAAGCGACAAATGTCTAATTTGTGTGGACCTGAACTTGTGAGAATATAAAGAAAACATTTGACCTGAACAGGTATCCTACCCAAGATTGGGTATAACGAAAAAAGTAACTGTCAAAACATTTTTGTGGACCTGCACTTGTGAGAATATAAAGGAAACATTTGACCTGAACAGGTAACCTTCCTCAGATAACGAAAAAAGTAACTGTAAACAACATTTCATACCAAAGGAACGCGATCAGGTACGAAGTGTACAACCCTTTTTTGTTTGCTTTGTTCCCAATTGGCAGTTGGGCCCGCAACTTTCGAAAACCTGAGGAACCTGGATCTTCCTAAATATAAAGCCGAGTTTTTGGATGTTTTTAAAAGGATTCCGGCTTATTAAAGGAAACCGGCAACATAACCCATTTTCGGACGCGTCATTTGGCTCACGCACAATTTTATACGACGAAGGATGATATGTGCATTTCCCACGACATTTTCGGTTTATTCAAGAAACTGGGTGAATCTTACGACCCAAAAAACTGGTTAAATTTTTTGAAAATATAAAATATAAAAAACACCATTGGAAGGTCGCGTGTGACTTAAAAGTCTTAGCCATGTTAACGGGATTGCAAGGTGGTTACACAAAATACTGCTGTTTCCTGTGCCTATGGTATAGTAGAGCTAGAACTGAGCATTACTCAAGAAAACTCTGGTCAAAACGGGAGGAAAATACATTGGAAAATTACAACATACAAAATGCAGCTCCGTGAAGTTTGAAGACGTTATTTTACCACCATTACACATTAAGCTGGGAATAATGAAAAATGTTGTTAAAGCACTGGATAAGGAAGGTGAATCGATGAGTTACCTAAAAACTGTTTTTCCACGTCTGTCGCTGGCAAAAGTTAAAGAAGGCGTATTTGATGGCCCCCCAAATTCGAAAACTACTAAAAGATGATGGATTTGAAAATATTTTATCTCCGAATGGTAGTAACATACTTTCTTGGAAGCCGAAGCCAACATGGCACTAACAATCCATTTCCTGCACTCCCACTTAGACTTTTATCCGATAAACCTAGGGGACGTTAGTGATGAGCACGGAAAGAGATTTCACCAACAATTAAAAGCTATGGAACGACGGTATCAAGGTGTTTGCCATGAGAATATGTTGAGCGACTATGTGTGTACTCTTATAAGGGAATCTGATTCGAATGACAAAGGAAGACAACCAGAAAACTTAAATTATTTTAAGAACAGTAACAAGCAGTAGAAACCCAAAATTTATCACATACGTTTAAAATTTGTAGCAACATAACACCAAAAAAAGTGTATATAAATTAAATTCTATATATCAGGTATTTCTACTTTGGTTTCATTGGAATATGAATAGGTAGAAGCGACAAATGTCAACAACATTTGTGTGGACCTGCACTTGAGAGAATATAAAGGAAACATGTGACCTGAACAGGCCTACCTCAGAAGGAACGCGAACAGGTACTAAATGTACAACCCTTTTTCGATTGCTTTGTTCCCAATTGGCAGTTGGGCACGCAACCTTCGAAAAGGTATTTTTTGTTAATTTTTTTCATTTTTTAGGTTTGGTTAACGAACCACAAAAAATAGAGGACACAAGATAATTTTTTTTTTCGACTTTTCCTCAGTTTTTAAAGTTCGAAATAACGCACAAAAATCAAACTTTAGGTTGGTTAAAAAAAAATTATTTATAAAATTTGCAAAAGCTCAATTGCACTGGTAATGGTATCAAATCCATGTAAATGCATCAATCAGTCATCTGTGTTTTTTTTTAATTTTTCAATTAAGTTTTGTTTTGTTGTATAAAAAGCCTGTTAGTTTTCGTTTCGGCGAGAAATATGTTGCCGTTTTGAAAATGGAAAAATTTTGCGTTTCCCGAATGTGGGAGCACCTAACTTTCCGTTTTCAAAAGTAAATAGGAAGTTTTTTTCGAGAGTGGAAATCGGAGCCGCCCTGATTGTATTATATTACACACATACATTTTTATATCGTAGATTAAATAAGAAATTGTACGGTTAATTAAATAAAGAAGAATGAGAACGGATCAGGGGAAGTTCTGGTGTGTTCCCTCAATCTATGTTGTAGAGAGACACCAGCCAGCATTTTGCTGAACATGCTGAGTAGGAGACCAAAGGAAACGGCAAAGGAAACGGGATACGGCAGCCGACTGGTGACGTCATTGCTGTCGAAGTGAAAAAGCATGACATTTGAGGAGATAGCAGTTGGCGCATGCAGGTCGACACTGGGGTGCAGAAGGCACTATATCCGACAAACATACGAACCCGGTGCGAAGCAGATTTTTTTATCAACAGTGACGTGTCATTGCCAAGTGGAAAGCTCGGCCAACAAATGGCGGTATGTCCTAGCAAGAATGCAACAACAAGAAACTATGACGGCAGAGCAGACAGAACATAGCGACAGTTGCAAAACGGAATTAAGTAAGGATTGGTGCCAAAATTGGTGGGGAAAAAATGAATGAAAACGTAAAAATAACCGACCAAAGCGAGAAGAAAAAAAAAGGAAATTTCAAACTAAAACCGTAAAAGAAGGTTTCAAACGCGCAAGTTGCTTAAACATTTATAAACTTGATTGGTGTCTCATATAAATAACCCATATTTTTGAATTAGTGTAAAAACGGAATAAAATACCAAACCTCCTTATCGCAACGACGAAGGCCTTAGCAAGCGCTAAGAATTTCGTTTTTGTTTTGGTTTTCGCTCTTCTATCAGTAACTTTAATGTAGTTTACAATGTCGTGCATATGACTAGCACTTAGTATTAACGTTCGAATGAAAAGCTTGGAAATTATTATGTGGAATTAAATAACAATTAAGAATGGAGTTAAACGTGTGTTCGGTTTTTCTAGATGGGTATAAAAGGGTAATTAAAGTGTTGTAACCGCTTTGGGGATCTTCCTATAATCGTTGCCAGCGGAAGATCATTGGTAGGGTGGGTATAGAGGCAAGAGCGTTACCATGACACCTAGGTAAGCGGTATGGTCCGAGTCACTTTGTACTTTCTTCTTCGCCACTTTTATTTATTGTCGTGCTGCTTGTAAAGTCAGATGAGCTTTACGGGACTCTTGATAATATGTTCTGTAGGTGTGTTGGAGCGGATGCGTAAAAACCTTACAACTCCTCCCCAGCAATCAAGCTACCTACATTCGCTCTGCTGATCGGGTGCAACTCCGTTTTGTCAATTGTTTAGCCAAGTTACCAGGTATTCGGGGATACACAAATCGCGTTGTGTCGAGTCAGAGGGACCCTTTTACATGAGAAGTGCAATCAGTGCAATCAACCAAAGTTTCTCCATAGATTTTAATGAGCAATACCTTAAACGACGCCTATATAATGCACCTATAAACGAAAAAATAGTGGTAACAGGTCATATTTTTTATATTTCCCAGACGGTAAGCTGAAATCACAAAGTGTTTGGGCTTAACTTCTGGCTGTTTTAATTATCTTTTAAAAATAGCATAGTTCTTTACAACCAGTCGTAAGATACTAAAGTTATGTGAAAAAAAGAAGCGCTACCTCTGAATAAAGCTTAAAAAAATATACCAGAATTAAAACATTCTAAAAAAAATGTCTGCCATAAAAAAGGAAAGGAAAACTCGTGTCGAGTATTGTAATTAGTCAAAAAGTCAGCTATAAACAAACTCACATGAACGTGCGGAAGAAAATGAGGGGAGACGTGTCCATATTCCACATGTTCAAGCTGCATAATTACCAGCTCTAGTTCGACGAAATTTTATTGGAAGAAGACCAGTTGTAAATAAAGATTTGAATCGTGCTGCTTTCGCAATCACCTACAAAGATCTTCGCTGCTTTGATATCGGCTAATTTTCTGTCACATGTAATGCATTGAAGTTTCAATCGGAAGCCCCCGGCATATACTGCGGTGCAATTCAATCAAAACATTTCCTGGCGAATACTCAAAAATATAACGGATGTTTTTAAATTTCGTCATTTGGAGCCGAAGTTGTAGATCAACCCGTCTACAATCCGAGTTATAAGGTAATGGCGTCTTTTTATTATCAAGAGGAACAAGTTTTCTCATTTTTTTTCGAAATGGCTTTGAAATTGACCATCGAGCGTTCGCTTTGTAACCACCTTCAAACGAAGATCATAAAATTCTTCAGTTGGAAACTAAACTAGTCAAGCGTTGTGCAATTATTACTGCGACTAAACGTGATATGAACAGTTGCAAAATCTTCTACGTGAGTATACTGAATTGGTCAGATTGGTCATTACCAGAACATACAAAAGTCCCACCAAAGGTCTTGCAAGACGAGACTTAACGGTCAAATAATTCCCTACAATATCTGTGGGATTAGGTGAGAAGCCACAGAGACCAGCAGAGTCTGTTGAGCTAACAGAGCCCGTAACAGATAGACAGACCAGAAGCGGCCGTCGAAAGAATAAAGGAGAGAACAAGAGTTCAACGATCGACGCCCGTCAGTTCGGTGCCAAAGTCTCTCTAGAAAACACGCAAAAAGCAAAAGCGCAGCATTCTATTGTATCCAATATCATAACCTCGTTTTAAACATACACCCATTGTAACCAGAAAAAATATCTAATAATAATACAAATAAAACATTAAATATAATAAACACTGTCGTCCTGGATCATTCTAACATCTACAGAAAACCCAGGGCCATAATTATTTGGAGCTCAGCCGGAGATTTGGACGGCTACAATTGGGAAGAGTATATGTGTAAAAGTGTATATCCTTAAAATTTACTGAAAAGCCTAACATTACTGATTGTTGTATGGGTATATCTCAGGTATTTCTACTTTGGTTTCATTGGAATATGAATAAGTAGAAGCGACAAATGTCTAATTTGTGTGGACCTGAACTTGTGAGAATATAAAGAAAACATTTGACCTGAACAGGTATCCTACCTCAGATTGGGTATAACGAAAAAAGTAACTGTCAAAACATTTTTGTGGACCTGCACTTGTGAGAATATAAAGGAAACATTTGACCTGAACAGGTAACCTTCCTCAGATAACGAAAAAAGTAACTGTTAACAACATTTCATACCAAAGGAACGCGGTACGAAATGTACAACCCTTTTTTGTTTGCTTTGTTCCCAATTGGCAGTTGGGCCCGCAACTTTCGAAAACCTGAGGAACCTGGATCTTCCTAAATAAAAAGCCGAGTTTTTGGATGTTTTTAAAAGGATTCCGGCTTATTAAAGGAAACCGGCAACATAACCCATTATACGACGAAGGATGATATGTGCATTTCCCACGACATTTTCGGTTTATTCAAGAAACTGGGTGAATCTTACGACCCAAAAAACTGGTTAAATTTTTTTTAAAATATAAAAAACACCATTGGAAGGTTCGCGTGTGACTTAAAAGTCTTAGCCATGTTAACGGGATTGCAAGGTGGTTACACAAAATACTGCTGTTTCCTGTGCCTATGGTATAGTAGAGCTAGAACTGAGCATTACTCAAGAAAACTCTGGTCAAAACGGGAGGAAAATACATTGGAAAATTACAACATACAAAATGCAGCTCCGTGAAGTTTGAAGACGTTATTTTACCACCATTACACATTAAGCTGGGAATAATGAAAAATGTTGTTAAAGCACTGGATAAGGAAGGTGAATCGATGAGTTACCTAAAAACTGTTTTTCCACGTCTGTCGCTGGCAAAAGTTAAAGAAGGCGTATTTGATGGCCCCCCAAATTCGAAAACTACTAAAAGATGATGGATTTGAAAATATTTTATCTCCGAATGGTAGTAACATACTTTCTTGGAAGCCGAAGCCAACATGGCACTAACAATCCATTTCCTGCACTCCCACTTAGACTTTTATCCGATAAACCTAGGGGACGTTAGTGATGAGCACGGAAAGAGATTTCACCAACAATTAAAAGCTTTGGAACGACGGTATCAAGGTGTTTGCCATGAGAATATGTTGAGCGACTATGTGTGTACTCTTATAAGGGAATCTGATTCGAATGACAAAGGAAGACAACCAGAAAACTTAAATTATTTTAAGAACAGTAACAAGCAGTAGAAACCCAAAATTTATCACATACGTTTAAAATTTGTAGCAACATAACACCAAAAAAAGTGTATATAAATTAAATTCTATATCTCAGGTATTTCTACTTTGGTTTCATTGGAATATGAATAGGTAGAAGCGACAAATGTCAACAACATTTGTGTGGACCTGCACTTGAGAGAATATAAAGGAAACATGTGACCTGAACAGGCCTACCTCAGAAGGAACGCGAACAGGTACTAAATGTACAACCCTTTTGCGATTGCTTTGTTCCCAATTGGCAGTTGGGCACGCAACCTTCGAAAAGGTATTTTTTGTTAATTTTTTTTTTTTTTTTAGGTTTGGTTAACGAACCACAAAAAATAGAGGACACAAGATAATTTTTTTTTTCGACTTTTCCCGAGTTTTTAAAGTTCAAAATAACGCACAAAAATCAAATTTTAGGTTGGTTAAAAAAAAAAATTATTTATCAATTGGTATCAAATCCATGTAAATGCATCAATCAGTCATCTGTGTTTTTTTTTTAATTTTTCAATTAAGTTTTGTTTTGTTGTATAAAAAGCCTGTTAGTTTTCGTTTCGGCGAGAAATATGTTGCCGTTTTGAAAATGGAAAAATTTTGCGTTTCCCGAATGTGGGAGCACCTAACTTTCCGTTTTCAAAAGTAAATAGGAAGTTTTTTTCGAGAGTGGAAATCGGAGCCGCCCTGATTGTATTATATTACACACATACATTTTTATATCGTAGATTAAATAAGAAATTGTACGGTTAATTAAATAAAGAAGAATGAGAACGGATCAGGGGAAGTTCTGGTGTGTTCCCTCAATCTATGTTGTAGAGAGACACCAGCCAGCATTTTGCTGAACATGCTGAGTAGGAGACCAAAGGAAACGGCAAAGGAAACGGGATACGGCAGCCGACTGGTGACGTCATTGCTGTCGAAGTGAAAAAGCATGACATTTGAGGAGATAGCAGTCTCAGTGGTGTTGGCGCATGCAGGTCGACACTGGGGTGCAGAAGGCACTATATCCGACAAACATACGAACCCGGTGCGAAGCAGATATTTTTATCAACAGTGACGTGTCATTGCCAAGTGGAAAGCTCGGCCAACAAATGGCGGTATGTCCTAGCAAGAATGCAACAACAAGAAACTATGACGGCAGAGCAGACAGAACATAGCGACATTTGCAAAACGGAATTAAGTAAGGATTGGGGCCCAAATTGGTGGGGAAAAAATGAATGAAGTAGTTATTTTGAAAGTAATTGGAGAACATTCGATTCGTGGCACAATCCAAATTTTATCAACTGTATAAATTGGCGAATTTTCTATAGAAATTCTATTTCACGTAGTAATAGATAAATTCCTAAATGATAGGACAGGAAATTTAGCCGAAGTATTCGGTGTAACCATGGGTGCAAGTTTGAATTTTATAAAATCAAAATCATTAATCAACTAGCTGAAGTGCCCAGAAAATGCTATGAGTAGCTTTTGAACAATGTAATGTAATGTAGTGTAACGAACCATGGGAATAATGGATCGCTACATTCATTAGTTCACACTTTACACCACTTCGCTAACATAAGAACCATTGTATATTTAGCATTAGTCCCTAACAGAAGAGTTATAACAACCCCATTTAATTCATAGCGTGACTCGATCAGCAACTCTACACATGCCTACCATCGACCTAAACGCCTTATCCTTTTCGTTATTTCCAATTAGTAAGGGAAACGCTAAGGAAGCACACTCTTGATCTCCACACGACCCAGACTTAGTAACCTGGATCTTCCTAAATATTAAGCCGAGTGTTTTGGATGTTTTTAAAAGATTCCGGCTTATTAAAGGAAAACGTAAACATAACCCATTTTCGGACGCGTCAAAAACTGTTTTCCACGTCTGTCGCTGGCAAAAGTTAAAGAAGGCGTATTTGATGGCCCCAAAATTCGAAAACTACTAAAAGATGATGGATTTGAAAATATTTTATCTCCGAATAGTAGTAACATACTTTCTTGGAAATCGAAGCCATGTCAATAAAAATCCTTTTCCTGCACTCCCACTTGGACTTTTTCCGACAAACCTAGGCGACGTTAGTGATGAGCACGGATAGAGATTTCACCAACAATTAAAAGCTATGGAACGAAGGTATCAAGGTTCTTGCCATGAGAATATGTTGAGCGACTATGTGTGTACTCTTATAAGGGAATCTGATTCGAATGACAATGGAAGACAACCAGAACACTTAAATTATTTTAAGAACAGTAACAAGCAGTAGAAACCCAAAATTTATCACATACGTTTAAAATTTGTAGCAACATAACACCAAAAAAAAGTGTATATAAATTAAATTCTATATCTCAGGTATTTCTACTTTGGTTTCATTGGAATATGAATAGGTAGAAGCGACAAATGTCAACAACATTTGTGTGGACCTGCACTTGAGAGAATATAAAGGAAACATTTGACCTGAGGCCTACCTCAGAAGGAACGCGATCAGGTACTAAATTTACAACCCTTTTTCGATTGCTTTGTTCCCAATTGGCAGTTGGGCCCGCAACCTTCGAAAAGTTATTTTTTGTTAATTTTTTTTCATTTCTTAGGTTTGGTTAACGAATTTTAGCTCCAAAGTTTCTCCATAGATTTTAATGAGCAATTGCTTAAACGACGCCTTATCAATGCATCTGCCAGTGTAACACTACTCGACAAAATCTAAGTTTTTTTCCCTCATGATCCAAACCGAATTTTTCTGATCGATATTTGTCTGGACGTTGATATGCAATGACTGCACCATCAAGTGGCCCATGCGACACCAAGGAGAAGTCTGTTACGCGCGGAACCCAGGCATGACGCGCGACGCGTGTTACCGAACCGATCGCGAGCATGCAGGAAAGATAGGTGTTAGACTAAAATTCGAGAAAAATTAGAGCTAAACACAACTCAAAGAGCTAAACATGCAAAGATAGCTAAGAAATAGTACTAATTACGGGAAAGGTATGTTAGTATTATGATTTAAGAAGAGGAAGGGAATTAGTAGTGGATATTATATGGTAGAGGGAATTGAAGTCCGAGCATAGGACCCTAAATGGTTCGTGCATGGAATAATTTGATCTTAAAAGCGAAAACTTTAACTTTAGGTCTAGTTTAACACCAAGATCATCAACCAAGGTAATTCTCTCAAGAGAACCACCGCAGAGGCTATAAGGAGCCAATAGGGGGCTGGAGCGATGAAATGTCATTACTTTGCATTTCGAGGCATTTAGGTGTAATATATTTGCACAACACCATGATTGAAAGTTATTGAGATCGGATTGCAAGCGAGAGTGAAATGAAATGTCCTTATACTGGACGCAGAGTTTAACATCATCCGCATACATGAGTACTCGAGAGTTTGTTAATACTAAAGGCAGGTCATTAATAAAGAGTGTGAATGGTAGATGGGCCTAGATGGCTGCCCTGTGGTACTCCAGAAGTAATCGTAACAGGTTTTTGAAGAGGACTCTTTGAGACCTAGAACGAAGGTAGATTAGGCGGAAACCCTAAAAGGTCAAGTTTTTATGCTAGAAGGGAATGGCTTACAGAATCGAATGCTTTACTGAAATCAGCGTAAATGACATCCGTCTGCAAGTTACCTTGGAAGCCTTTAATAATAAAAGAGGTAAATTCTAATAAATTGGTAATTGTTGCCTTATAAATCCGTGCTGAGACGGAGATATAAGTGATTTGCAGAGATGTTGCAAATGCGGAGTTAAAATTTTTTCAAACATTTTAGGAATAGCGGATAACTTAGATATACCTCTATAATTATTTGCATCAGACTTGTTAAATTTTTTATGGAGCGGAATAATAAAAGATTCCTTCCAGATGGGGGGGAAGCATGAAGCGTTAATGGATAGGGTGAATAGTTTAAGCAGGGGTCAATAAGGTTATTAAGCTTCGTAAACTCGGATTTACGAAAGCAGCGGACAGGTTCAGATAGCCTACCCATTCGATCCAATACAGTAGGGCCAATATCGACTGACACTTCGAATTTGGGATGGTAGGAGTCTTCAGGTATAGTGAGCGGAAGGGCTCGGGTTAACAACGCTATGGTCGTATCCGAGACAAAGCACAGATCAAGCAATCGACCCAAGCAATTTTTAACATGGTTGACTCAGAGGATAGGTCTAGCAAGTCGTCGATAAAGTCATGTAGTGACATGGGCACAAGGTAATTAGACTCGTTTACCGAAGACCAAACAGTACCTGGCAAATTGAAATCACCAAGAACTATCATATGGTCTTTATCTGATAGCGAGGAAGAAACAGTTTTTAAAGCGGACTGGTGATGCTCGTATATTAAGATATCCGAGGAAGGTGGAATATACGAGCAAATAATGAAAATAATGAAAAAGCCTGGGAGAATCAGTTTTACGCACAGGAATTCCAGGTCTTGTTGAACCTGGACCATGAAATAATCCGACGTGAAGTTTGAGTCCACTGGAATAAGGACCCCACCTCCACGTCGAGACGAACGGTCATTTCTAAAAATTGTGTACCGACCTGCCAAAACTTCGGAACTAAGGATGTCCGGCTTTAACCAGGTCTCGGTTAACACAATAACGTGGGACGAAAATGCGAGACTCTCAAGAAAAGAGTGCTGAGCTTACTACGCAAGCCTCTAGCATTCTGGTAGGTAACTAAAAAGAGGAATTTAGTTTTTTGGATGGGTGGAAGTAGAGGTGGAAGATGAGGATGGAGATGGAGCACTGGTCTGAATTCTAGGAAGAGTAATGGGGGGCCTATTCTTTTTCTTAGCGGAAAAAATGGTTTCAAATTGAGTTGGGGAGACAAAAACTTATCGCTTTGGTGGGACTCCCACCAGTGGTTTTGGCACCAAAGGCATAGTACCTGTGATGCCAGTATCCGGTGGTCCTGGACATCTATTAGCTGGTGGGAGCGAGACTGAGGGGATAGTTAAGGGGTTGGACACGGACTCTACAGACATTTCTAACTCCATACTCTCCAAAGTGACGCATTCGACTCCCGAATCTGCATCACCAGCAGCGATCGTTGCCCTTGGAGTAGCAAACGTAATCAACTGCTGCACTAAGGGAGTGGTCGGAGTAAGTTTTTCAGATGCCGGCGGAAATGAGGCAGTCGGCACTTGCAAGTCCCGCGGAGTAAACTTCTTGCTCCTCGGAGACTCAGCCAGCAGCTGTATACTGCTGAACTGAGTGTTCATGGCCAAGAGCCGATCATATTGCTGTTTAAAGCCTACGATCAGCTCTTTGAAGCCACTCCGCGTCTGCCTCATGAACGAACGCATGTCGTTTTCCACAGCACGGCATTCCTCACAACTATAATGTAGGTTGTTGTCTTGGGAAATGGCGTCTCCTACACGGTCCGAGATCCCTACACATTTTGCGTGCACTACGCTTTCGCAAAGCCAGCAGGGGATATTGGGCTGGTCATGGGTGATCTGCTTCTTGCAGGTTTTTTTGGCACAGACGACAGAAAATTCCATATTTCCATATCCAAAGTAATAAAGTTTCTAGTAGATCTAATAGGAATCGTAAAGTTTATGCGGCTCAACAAGTCAGGGCTATCTACGTCACCCTTGATCAGGTTGTACATAAAAATCACTCCAAGCATTTTTCTACGACTAACTAAGGTTGGAAGGTTTATTAAAAGCAATCTACGAGGGCAAGATAGAAGTCTCACATCTGCATCCCAGTTAAGCCACGCAGAGCAAAAAGTAAAAAGTTTTTCTGGACTGATTCTATACGGTCCTGGTGCACTTTGTACTGGGGGCACCATACACAAGAGCCGTACTCTAAAATCGGACGAACAAGCGAGATATAGAGAGTCTTTGTTATATAGGGGTAGTCAAATTCCTTTGACCACCTCTTTATAAACCCAAGCACGCCCATGGCCTTATTTACCATGGTAGAAATGTGTTCAGAAAACTTTAACTTTAGGTCTAGTTTAACACCAAGATCATCAACCAAGGTAATTCTCTCAAGAGAACCACCGCAGAGGCTATAAGGAGCCAAAAAGGGGCAGGAGCGATGAAATGTCATTACTTTGCATTTCGAGGCATTTAGGTGTAACATATTTGCACAACACCATGACTGAAAGTTATTGAGATCGGATTGCAAGCGAGAGTGAAATGAAATGTCCTTATACTGGACGCAGAGTTTAACATCATCCGCATACATGAGTACTCGAGAGTTTGTTAATACTAAAGGCAGGTCATTAATAAAGAGTGTGAATGGTAGATGGGCCTAGATGGCTGCCCTGTGGTACTCCAGAAGTAATCGTAACAGGTTTTTGAAGAGGACTCTTTGAGACCTAGAACGAAGGTAGATTAGGCGGAAACCCTAAAAGGTCAAGTTTTTATGCTAGAAGGGAATGGCTTACAGAATCGAATGCTTTACTGAAATCAGCGTAAATGACATCCGTCTGCAAGTTACCTTGGAAGCCTTTAATAATAAAAGAGGTAAATTCTAATAAATTGGTAATTGTTGCCTTATAAATCCGTGCTGAGACGGAGATATAAGTGATTTGCAGAGATGTTGCAAATGCGGAGTTAAAATTTTTTCAAACATTTTAGGAATAGCGGATAACTTAGATATACCTCTATAATTATTTGCATCAGACTTGTTAAATTTTTTATGGAGCGGAATAATAAAAGATTCCTACCAGATGGGGGGGAAGCATGAAGCGTTAATGGATAGGGTGAATAGTTTAAGCAGGGGTCAATAAGGTTATTAAGCTTCGTAAACTCGGATTTACGAAAGCAGCGGACAGGTTCAGATAGCCTACCCATTCGATCCAATACAGTAGGGCCAATATCGACTGACACTTCGAATTTGGGATGGTAGGAGTCTTCAGGTATAGTGAGCGGAAGGGCTCGGGTTAACAACGCTATGGTCGTATCCGAGACAAAGCACAGATCAAGCAATCGACCCAAGCAATTTTTAACATGGTTGACTTGAGACAGGGATAGGTCTAGCAAGTCGTCGATAAAGTCATGTAGTGACATGGGCACAAGGTAATTAGACTCGTTTACCGAAGACCAAACAGTACCTGGCAAATTGAAATCACCAAGAACTATCATATGGTCTTTATCTGATAGCGAGGAAGAAACAGTTTTTAAAGCGGACTGGTGATGCTCGTATATTAAGATATCCGAGGAAGGTGGAATATACGAGCAAATAATGAAAATGGAAAAGCCTGGGAGAATCAGTTTTACGCACAGGAATTCCAGGTCTTGTTGAACCTGGACCATGAAATAATCCGACGTGAAGTTTGAGTCCACTGGAATAAGGACCCCACCTCCACGTCGAGACGAACGGTCATTTCTAAAAATTGTGTACCGACCTGCCAAAACTTCGGAACTAAGGATGTCCGGCTTTAACCAGGTCTCGGTTAACACAATAACGTGGGACGAAAATGCGAGACTCTCAAGAAAAAGAGTGCTGAGCTTACTACGCAAGCCTCTAGCATTCTGGTAGGTAACTAAAAAGAGGAATTTAGTTTTTTGGATGGGTGGAAGTAGAGGTGGAAGATGAGGATGGAGATGGAGCACTGGTCTGAATTCTAGGAAGAGTAATGGGGGGCCTATTCTTTTTCTTAGCGGAAAAAATGGTTTCAAATTGAGTTGGGGAGACAAAAACTTATCGCTTTGGTGGGACTCCCACCAGTGGTTTTGGCACCAAAGGCATAGTACCTGTGATGCCAGTATCCGGTGGTCCTGGACATCTATTAGCTGGTGGGAGCGAGACTGAGGGGATAGTTAAGGGGTTGGACACGGACTCTACAGACATTTCTAACTCCATACTCTCCAAAGTGACGCATTCGACTCCCGAATCTGCATCACCAGCAGCGATCGTTGCCCTTGGAGTAGCAAACGTAATCAACTGCTGCACTAAGGGAGTGGTCGGAGTAAGTTTTTCAGATGCCGGCGGAAATGAGGCAGTCGGCACTTGCCAGTCCCGCGGAGTAAACTTCTTGCTCCTCGGAGACTCAGCCAGCAGCTGTATACTGCTGAACTGAGTGTTCATGGCCAAGAGCCGATCATATTGCTGTTTAAAGCCTACGATCAGCTCTTTGAAGCCACTCCGCGTCTGCCTCATGAACGAACGCATGTCGTTTTCCACAGCACGGCATTCCTCACAACTATAATGTAGGTTGTTGTCTTGGGAAATGGCGTCTCCTACACGGTCCGAGATCCCTACACATTTTGCGTGCACTACGCTTTCGCAAAGCCAGCAGGGGATATTGGGCTGGTCATGGGTGATCTGCTTCTTGCAGGTTTTTTTGGCACAGACGACAGAAAATTCCATATTTATGTCTTTTATTTTTTTTACTTCGGGAAAAAAAGTTCAAAACAAATAGCAATCAGACCACTGTGCAGAGCAAATGCTTAGAGCAATGCTTAAAGCAAAATCGGTAAAAGATGAGAGAGGAGAGTGGCTGCAGCAACAGCTTACAAGTGAGAGCGTTACTGCGCAACAAATTTTCAAGTGCGAGAGAGAAAGAATAGTTATTGAGAGTTAGGTGTTAGAGAGAGTGATAGACGGCAATAACTTCGACAAAGAGCGGCTAAATGTAATGAGAGGGCGTACTAACGAAGAGAAACCACACAAACACACGACTAACCGACGCACAAAATTAATTAAATAAGTTGTGTTTTTACACAATTATCAGGCATGCATCCGCGGTAAAAATTGATTTTAATGTAAGTTAGTTAGAGAGTTAAATTATAGATAAAAAACACCGGCTGTTTAAGTTAAACACAAGGAAAATGCGAACCGTAAAACAAAAACACGTCTGGTCACTACGAAAGAGAACGAACGATATGGGACTTCAACATATTTTTAAGAGTTATGGTTTTTTTTCTATTGCATATACTGCGATGGTGGCAAGGTGAAATTGCCCTCTTTGACTCATGCGCCAGTATTCGTTACTCTATTAAAATGCAATCCAATTAAATCAAAACATTTCCTGGCGAATACTCAAAAACATAACGGATGTTTTTAAATTACGTCATTTGGCGACGAAGTTGTTGATCAACCCGGCTACAATCCGAGTTATAAAGACGCCTTATTATTAAGAGGAACAATTTTTCTCATTTTTTTCGAAATAGCTTTCAAATTGACCATCGATCGTCCGCTTTGTAAACATTCAAACGAAGATCATAAATTTCTTCAGTTTGGCAACTGAGCAAGTCAAGCGTTGTGCAATTTTTACTACGACTAAATGTCATATGAACAGTTGCGAAATCTTCTACGTGAGCATAATGAATTGGTCAGATTGTTCGCTCTTAAGCGTGAGAGCGGGAGCGAGGGCAACATCTTGCGTCGCTGGATTGCTAACAGTGGTGTGGGTGGAATGCCCACAGATCTGTTGCCCCGCCAGCGCCGTCCTCACTGTGAACAATGGGATCGAGTAGCCATGTCTGTATGTGGAAGCTAGGGCGAAATGAAAAAGTCGAAAAAGCATTAGAAGTGAGCTTGGAACGGATGACGGGCACATTTGGGACATTGAAAGCTTCTCTGGAAATTTGACAAGAAAAGGATGCAACCAGTGAGCACCCAACCAAAAATGGTTTCTTGGCCGAGAAGAGAGCCACATATGTTGGGCTGTTAGCCGCTTGATATTACCGATGGTGGGATATCGGCTCCAATCAGGACATCGATTGGTGAGCTCTCGAAGAATGTAGGATCCGCCAATGGAAGACTCGGCAAATCTTTCAATAAACTTGGCGAGATAGGATGCAACGGATGCAACGGATAGGATTGCCAATTCGGGGATAACATAGGCTTTGGCGTTTAATTGTAAGCCCGGCCTCGTTGGAAAGCGAATGGAAAACTGACAGAGCTTATCGGACTGAGCGGATACTGTCTGATTGAGGCTGGAGATCTGTGTCTGAATACGTTGGAATGGCAATTGAATCGTGTTGAAAAGGCGTTCCGTAATGAACGTTGCCTTAGAGCCCGAGTCGATCAGAGCGCGGGCGCGGAAATTTTTCCCAAGGTGGCAAATATTAATAATTGCCGTGCCTAGAAGGACAGAGCTTGTGCCGGAGGCGAAATACGTCTGAACGTTAGGATGAGGTTCGGAAGAACTTGAATTTTCTGCGGAAGGTACTGGTCGATTGACGTCTGGCCAAGCTGTGGAATTGGGTACGGATGTGGAAAGTGACTTGCTGGAAGCTGGATTGCCACGATGCAGAAGCGTGTGGTGTCGTCCTCCACAAGTGTTGCAATTGTGGGAGCTTGAGCAGTCGCGAAGCTGATGGCCTCTTGCGAAGCAATTTAGGCACAGCTGTTTTGTCTTAATGCAACTAGAACGTGCATCAGTAAGGTTTTCTTTTTATTTTTTATTTATTTATTTTTGGTCGAACGCAAGACTCGGTTACGATACCGATATTTTTGGATTGCGCCACCTCTAATGCACGGAACAAAAACAACAACAAAAGACCGAAACACCAATTTCCCAATTGGCAGTGGAAATTGCCAAATAATTACTATAAGTGCGCCGTGCCTTGGTCGCGAGTAATTTATTTGGAAAGTGGAGGATGTTGGAGTTGGGGTAGCGGCTACAATTACCTTGGGGTTGTTTGAGTGCATGCAACGCATTGCATACAACATTAATGCTTAGCTCTACATTTGATAAGTGGGATCTCCAATTTTGTGTTGCTTGCCGCGTATTTATTACCACACATCTTTGCCCTTTCTTTCAAACGGTCGTAAATTATCAACTTTATGTACTACTACATTTAAATCTAGAAATATATAGATTGTGTTCAGAATCTTTTCTTAATGTACTCGTACATCGACATGTTCATGTTTGAACATTCTGCAAAGGCCCGAATGTGGCAAGGTTTGGTAGAGTAATTTTATTTTACCTTCTTGTATTTGTTAGAATCATAATTACTGATGATAATTTTAGATAATTTACAGTGGGTAGGTAAGAGCTATTGATTGCAGTCTTCTTGCTACTTTAATTCTTCTTATGGCAAATGTCTAAATTTTTCTTTAAGGTCTTAACAGACTTATTAACTGAAAATAGAACAGAAGAAAGTGGATCTGCTGCGCGAGACTGAGACCTCTCCTGCAACTATCCATCCTAGCCTGGTTTCCTGAAAACGTGGCAGACCAGCTCCCAATTGGATTTGGCCAATGCAGAGAAGCTCAAAGAACAGTCCCGCTCCAATAAGAATGTCCAAAGGTTGAGACTAACTGTGTGTTGCAGGGAACGTTCCAGCTGTTTAGGGCGATGTTGCAGTTAGGTTGACTGGACGTTATGGTGGGAGCAATTACTGCCGAAATGTTCGTGGCATAACTTGATGTGTGATTCCAGGTTGATGTCTACGCAGCATCCTTCCGATATGGCACGCGACTCGCCGAGACTAGACACAAAAACAACCGACAAAGAGTCGGTTTGAAGCTGCAACTGCTGAGCCAGGCGAGAAGTGTGCATAAGCGTGCTTATAATGTGGTGAATTCAATTACAAATCCAATGCAAGAGCGTAACAAAGAGAGTAAGAATGAGCGTAATATACTACAATGCGAGGGTCATTTAAGTGATTATTTTATTCTATTATGATGTTAAGAGTTTCATCCTCTTATATATGTAATATAAGTAAGATACCAAAAATTGCATTGCTGCTACCTGCATTTGTCCATCGGTCAACGTAGTTATCTATCTCTTCGAATTTCTCCGCTTCACTTTCGCTTTCGTTGCCGTCGTTCTTTGGACTGGAATTGCGCTCAACCCTTTTTTTGCCGCCGTCGCCCGCTTCTAAATTTGTTCTCTTGCTGCTGCTGCTGATTTGGTGCCTTCTTGCTGTTGTTGCGTGCATTGCCTTTGGAATCTCTAGTTCTGTGTGCGTGTAATTTACACTACACAACAAAATGACGACGCTCGAAGATTTAAAACGCCAACGGAGCAATATAAAGCGCAATATTTCTCGTATCAAATCTGTGGTGGAAGGCAAATCGGAAAACCCAATTTGTAATGATGAGCTTCGCTATCGCTTGAGCATCTTCAAGAAAATTCTAAACGTTCAATCTGACATCGAGGATCTTAGTCCGAACGATGAAGGACGTGCGGACTTGGAAGATACCTACATAGCAGTAAAGCTATCCATAGCTTAAAACTTACGTTTAAAACTTGTAGCAACAAAACACCAAATAAAAAGTGTGTAGATAAATTAAATTCTATATCTCAGGTATTTTTTTCCTTGGTTTCATTGGAATATGAATAGGTAGAAGCGACAAATGTCAACAACATTTGTGTGGACCTGCACTTGAGAGAATATAAAGGAAACATTTGACCTGAGGCCTACCTCAGAAGGAACGCGATCAGGTTCTAAATTTACAACCCTTTTTCGATTGCTTTGTTCCCAATTGGCAGTTGGGCCCGCAACCTTCGAAAAGGTATTTTTTGTTAATTTTTTTTTTTTTCATTTTTTAGGTTTGGTTAACGAATTTTAGCTCCAAAGTTTCTCCATAGATTTTAATGAGCAATTGCTTAAGCGACGCCTAATCAATGCATCTGCCAGTGTAACACTACTCGATAAAATCGAAGTATTTTTTCCTCATGATCCAAACCGAATTTTTCTGATAGATATTTGTCTGGACGTTGATATGCAATGACTGCACCATCAAGTGGCCCATGCGACACCAAGGAGAAGTCTGTTACGCGCGGAACCCAGGCAGAAACGCAGCGCCTCCTCCCGCCCAACCGACCAAGGGGCGCTGCCGCATAACGCGCGACGCGTGTTACCGAACCGATCGCGAGCATGCAGGAAAGATAGGTGTTAGACTAAAATTCGAGGAAAATTAGAGCTAAACACAACTCAAAGAGCTAAACATGCAAAGATAGCTAAGAAATAGTACTAATTACGGGAAAGGTATGTTAGTATTAGTGATTTAAGAAGAGGAAGGGAATTAGTAGTGGATATTATATGGTAGAGGGAATTGAAGTCCGAGCATAGGACCCTAAATGGTTCGTGCAAGGAATAATTCGATCTACGAAGCGGAAGGAACAAAGGAATAAAGTTTCTAGTAGATCTAACAGGAATCGTAAAGCTTATGCGGCTCAACAAGTCAGGGCTATCTACGTCACCCTTGATCAGGTTGTACATAAAAATCACTCCAAGCATTTTTCTACGACTAACTAAGGTTGGAAGGTTTATTAAAAGCAATCTACGAGGGTAAGATGGAAGTCTCACACCTGCATCCCAGTTAAGGCCACGCAGAGCAAAAAGTAAAAAGTTTTTCTGGACTGATTCTATACGGTCCTGGTGCACTTTGTACTGGGGGCACCATACACAAGAGCCGTACTCTAAAATCGGACGAACAAGCGAGATATAGAGAGTCTTTGTTATATAGGGGTCGTCAAATTCCTTTGACCACCTCTTTATAAACCCAAGCACGTCCATGGCCTTATTTACCATGGTAGAAATGTGTTCAGAAAACTTTAACTTGAGGTCTAGTTTAACACCAAGATCAACCAAGGTAATTCTCTCAAGAGAACCACCGCAGAGGCTATAAGGAGCCAAAAAGGGGCAGGAGCGATGAAATGTCATTACTTTGCATTTCGAGGCATTTAGGTGTAACATATTTGCACAACACCATGATTGAAAGTTATTGAGATCGGATTGCAAGCGAGAGTGAAATGAAATGTCCTTATACTGGACACAGAGTTTAACATCATCCGCATACATGAGTACTCGAGAGTTTGTTAATACTAAAGGCAGGTCATTAATAAAGAGTGTGAATGGTAGATGGGCCTAGATGGCTGCCCTGTGGTACTCCAGAAGAGTCTCTTTGAGACCTAGAACGAAGGTAGATTAGGCGGAAACCCTAAAAGGTCAAGTTTTTATGCTAGAAGGGAATGGTTTACAGAATCGAATGCTTTACTGAAATCAGCGTAAATGACATCCGTCTGCAAGTTACCTTGGAAGCCTTTAATAATAAAAAAGGAAAACTCTAATAAATTGGTAATTGTTGATCGCCGCCTTATTAAGCTTCGTAAACTCGGATTTACGACAGCAGCGGACAGGTTCAGATAGCCTACCCATTCGATCCAATACAGTAGGGCCAATATCGACTGACACTTCGAATCTGCGATGGTAGGAGTCTTCAGGTATAGTGAGCGGAAGGGCTCGGGCTAACAACGCTATGGTCGTATCCGTGACAAAGCACAGATCAAGCAATCGACCCAAGCAATTTTTAACATGGTTGACTTGAGACAGGGATAGGTCTAGCAAGTCGTCGATAAAGTCATGTCGTGACATCGGGCACAAGGTAATTAGACTCGTTTACCGAAGACCAAACAGTACCTGGCAAATTGAAATCACCAAGAACTATCATATGGTCTTTATCTGATAGCGAGGAAGAAACAGTTTTTAAAGCGGACTGGTGATGCTCGTATATTAAGATATCCGAGGAAGGTGGAATATACGAGCAAATAATGAAAATGGAAAAGCCTGGGAGAATCAGTTTTACGCACAGGAATTCCAGGTCTTGTTGAACCTGGACCATGAAATAATCCGACGTGAAGTTTGAGTCCACTGCAATGAGGACCCCACCTCCACGTCGATACGAACGGTCATTTCTAAAAATTGTGTACCGACCTGCCAAAACTTCGGCCGGCGAAAATCCTCCAGCTGAACCCTCCCAGAGGGTGCCGGCCGGGCAATGGGCACTGCATTATCCCGAATCGGGTAATGCATTGCAACTTGCTCTGTCCGGGGTAATGCAGTGTCTAGCCAAGGCCAGGTCCAGGTCTTCCCGACCAAAAATTTGGGGGAACTGAACCATGGCCATGGCTGGAGGTGCCTGGCGGGTAGGCAGAATACGCTAGGGGGTGGTCCCCCCGAAAAATATTAACCAGCATGGACCCACTGGGCCAACAATGGAGCGGACGAAGGATGAAACAAGGGTTGGGATGTCAACCCAAACGTCGGTGGAAAGCGTGGCTGCTACCACCGGCGGGCACGGGGAGGAGCAATCCTCTCTGCGTGTCGCCAGCGGCCACACCTCTGATAGGACGGGAGCAGGTCATATCAGTTGCAATGTCACTGCCACAAAAACGCACTCCAAGTTGAGCCGCACAGGTGCCGTGGTCGATACAGACTCGGACTTGGAGAGACGGAGGAAGAAGGCCTTCTCCGCTCCCTGGAACCAGGTTCCAGCTCCCCGCGTAGGGAAGGGCCGAAGCGTTCCAAGGAGGGGTTGAAGGCGAAGGCGCATTACAAAGCGGCCCTCAAGATCATGGGACGGCTCCAGGGCAGGAAGGACCTCTCTGAGGAGGAGAAGGCCAAAATGACCTGGGCCGAACAACGGATAAAGGAGGGAAGGCTGCACTTCTCGCAGATGCCGCAGATGAAGGCATCGACGGATGGATTTGCCAACAAGGTGGAGGAGAGTCTCGCCACCAAAAGGCAACGCTCGACCGAGAGTGCCAAGAAAGACACTCCGGTGAGCAAGCGGCAACGCGGGCCCAAGGTGGCAGCCCCCACACCCAAACAGGCGAAACGTCCCCAAAAAGCGAAGGTCAGTGAGGTGACCAAACGACATTTAATCGTGGCACTCATTGACCGGAGCGAAGAGAATGGCAAAAAAACGGCGGCGCGGTGGAAGATGGTGCACGCGCGGCTCGTGGATGCGCTGTTCGCCAGAATGGAGGAGGACCCAACGGCCCCCATGCCCACGTTCGATGGTGCAGGGTGGCTCAACGGGGTAAAAATACTTAAATGTATTGACGACCCCACACTCAAGTGGCTGACGCAAACGGTCTGCCAACTGGAAGCGTTGTGGGAGGGGGCCAAGCTGGAGGTGGTGGACAGGGAGCTAGTCCCGTCCATACCAAAGGCAAAGGTACTCTTCCCCATCGTAATCCAAGGGGACCGTGCGCTGAAGCTGCTACAGAGGCAGAACCCCGATGTGCCAACGGCTAACTGGAGGATTCTGCATATCGGGAGCCCACTACCCAACGAGGGGGGCCAGAGTGCGATCATCCAGATCAGCAAGGAGGCAGAGGACCTGCTATACCCAAGATTCGGGAAGATGGCGTGGGGGATGGGCAGTGTGTACCTGCGGCTGAAAAAGCGCCACCCCAAGGACAAAAATGCGCACACTCTGCAGGCGGGCGAGGTGGAGAAGGACCTTGGTCTGGACACCATCGTGGAGGCCGCACAGGGTCTTGCGCTGGACTCGGAAGAAGAGGGGGAGGGCGGTGACCTGACGGTAGTAGTCAACCCGTCGAGTGAAGCTGAGCCAGACGCACATGCTGAGTGTGCTGCAGCTCAACCTCCACAAAAGTAAAATTGCGTCGGCGGAGCTCCTCTTTGCCATGGAGCAAGGGCCCGCCGACATAGCCTTAGTCCAGGAGCCATGGGTTGCCTCAGGCAATGCTGTGGCCGGGCTAAAGTCCTCAAATTTTAACGTATTCTATCCACCATCGGTAAGCAGGAACAGAACCGCCGTACTCGTACGGAAGGGAATCCATGCTCACCTTATGTCTCATTACAGCACTGACGATCTAACCGTGGTGATGCTAGAAAGCAAGGAAAGGCGCCTGATGGTAGCCTCCTGCTACATGGCACACGACAGGCCGGCTCCACCTGAAGAGTTGAGGCACCTAGTGGCGGAATCCAGCCTGAAGGACCAGCAATTTCTCGTTGGTACGGACGCAAACGCACATCACAACGTGTGGGGAAGCCCCGACATCAACGATAGAGGTGAGTCCCTCCTAGACTTCATACTATCAACTAACCTAGAAGTAGCAAACGTAGGAGAGGAATACACCTTTGTAGATCCCACCTCTTCAAACGTGCTAGACTTAACACTCGTAGCGGGAACAAGTACGGTGGTATCTGGCTGGAGAGTCCTTGAAAGACCATCCTTCTCAGACCACAGGTACATCCAGTTTAAGTGCGAATTTGAACACTCTCCGAAGATAACTGTCTATAGAAACCCCCGGAACACAAACTGGGAAAAGTTTAAAAAGACAGTTACCTCGAAGCTCGCGAATCGTCCGGGCACAGTGAAATCCCCGGAAGACATAGAAACGTCCCTAGAGACCCTATCCAAGGAACTACTGGATGCGTACCACGCATCGTGCCCACCCTCGAGAACGAAAAAGAGGACCAAACCACTCTGGTGGAACCGGGACCTATCGCTCCAAAGAAACAACCTCAAAGAATTCTTCAAAATCGCCAAACAGGCGAACGAGGATATAATCAATGAGGAATACAAAACCCTACTCAGGGAGTACAAGAAGGAAATACGCAGGGCACAAAGAAACTCGTGGAGGAACTTCTGCTCCAATATCGAGAAAGTCCCAGAAACGGCTAGACTTCAGAAGCTGCTATCAAAGCAACCTACCATACAGAGTCAGCTGAAGCGAGAAGATGGACAGTGGACTGAGGGCAGTGAAGAAGCCCTAACAGCACTAATGGAAGCTCACTTCCCAGGATGCACCGAGGTTGCTGACGCTACAACGCATCAGGACCTAGCAACTGAGGAAGAGCATCCCCCAACAGGTCTCATATCGTCTAAGAAAATCCACTAGGCTATAGACTCCTTTGCGGGTACAAAAGCACCTGGACTAGACGGTATATTCCCAGCCATGCTACAGGTGACCAAAGTCGTGATCACCCCATGGCTCTTTGCAATATACTCAGCTTGCCTGATCACGGGCTATATCCCTATTCAATGGCGGACCTCGAGGACTGTCGAGGACTACATGATCCCCCAAACTTGCCTGGACGTAAACACAACCTCATTTATGGGACCCGACGACTGGAAAAGGGGTCGGGACCAGACCCAACACCTCAACATATACACGGATGGCTCCAAGATGGAGGAAGGAGTAGGTGCGGGCATATATTGTACAGACCCTGAAATAAGGCTGTCCTATAAGCTACCGGACCAATGCAGCATATTCCAGGCAGAAGTCTTTGCCATACGGAAAGCGGCGGAGGTTGCTCGATGTACGGAACGCCCACATAATGTGATCAACCTGTTCGTGGACAGCCAGGCGGCGATAAGATCCATGCAGTCGTCAGCGGTCAGTTCCAAAAATGTCCTGGCAAGCAGGGAGGCATTAGATTTCCTAGCACGACTAAGTCAGTGCGGATCTAGCACTGACGATCTAACCGTGGTGATGCTAGAAAGCAAGGAAAGGCGCCTGATGGTAGCCTCCTGCTACATGGCACACGACAGGCCGGCTCCACCTGAAGAGTTGAGGCACCTAGTGGCGGAATCCAGCCTGAAGGACCAGCAATTTCTCGTTGGTACGGACGCAAACGCACATCACAACGTGTGGGGGAAGCCCCGACATCAACGATAGAGGTGAGTCCCTCCTAGACTTCATACTATCAACTAACCTAGAAGTAGCAAACGTAGGAGAGGAATACACCTTTGTAGATCCCACCTCTTCAAACGTGCTAGACTTAACACTCGTAGCGGGAACAAGTACGGTGGTATCTGGCTGGAGAGTCCTTGAAAGACCATCCTTCTCAGACCACAGGTACATCCAGTTTAAGTGCGAATTTGAACACCTCCGAAGATAACTGTCTATAGAAACCCCCGAACACAAACTGGGAAAAGTTTAAAAAGACAGTTACCTCGAAGCTCGCGAATCGTCCGGGCACAGTGAAATCCCCGGAAGACATAGAAACGTCCCTAGAGACCCTATCCAAGGAACTACTGGATGCGTACCACGCATCGTGCCCACCCTCGAGAACGAAAAAGAGGACCAAACCACTCTGGTGGAACCGGGACCTATCGCTCCAAAGAAACAACCTCAAAGAATTCTTCAAAATCGCCAAACAGGCGAACGAGGATATAATCAATGAGGAATACAAAACCCTACTCAGGGAGTACAAGAAGGAAATACGCAGGGCACAAAGAAACTCGTGGAGGAACTTCTGCTCCAATATCGAGAAAGTCCCAGAAACGGCTAGACTTCAGAAGCTGCTATCAAAGCAACCTACCATACAGAGTCAGCTGAAGCGAGAAGATGGACAGTGGACTGAGGGCAGTGAAGAAGCCCTAACAGCACTAATGGAAGCTCACTTCCCAGGATGCACCGAGGTTGCTGACGCTACAACGCATCAGGACCTAGCAACTGAGGAAGAGCATCCCCCAACAGGTCTCATATCGTCTAAGAAAATCCACTGGGCTATAGACTCCTTTGCGGGTACAAAAGCACCTGGACTAGACGGTATATTCCCAGCCATGCTACAGGTGACCAAAGTCGTGATCACCCCATGGCTCTTTGCAATATACTCAGCTTGCCTGATCACGGGCTATATCCCTATTCAATGGCGGACCTCGAGGACTGTCTTCCTTCCAAATGCAGGAAAGTGCAGCCATATGAGCCCCAAGGATTACAGACCGATAGGCCTCACCTCCTTTCTACTCAAAACACTAGAAAAACTGCTGGATCTACACATCAGGAATGATGTAGGGAGACTGATGTCAACCAACCAGCATGCCTACACCAAAGGGAAATCGGTAGAGACGGCACTGCACTCGCTAGTAGCCACCATCGAGAGAGCCCTCCATAATAAAAAGTATGCTCTAGGAGTGTTTCGTAGACATTTCCGGAGCATTCAACAACGTCACTACGAACGCTATTATGGACCGCCTAGAAGCGACCAATACACATCCCGCAAACAACCTCTGGATAAAGAACCTTCTAAGTTGCAGACGGGTGCAATCAGAGTGGGGCACCGCTTCCATGGTGAGGGGGGCGCATAGAGGCACACCACAAGGTGGGGTCCTGTCGCCCCTCCTGTGGAACCTGGTGGTCGACGACTTAATAAAGAGATTCGAGAGGAGAGCCCCAAAAATAACAGCCTATGCAGATGACATAAGCATAATTATTACGGGAGTATGTCCATCGACCCTCAGCTCCATAATGGAATCAACACTCAGGGAGATATGTGAGTGGGCAGGAAAAGTAGGACTCAGTATCAACGCGGACAAGGACCGTCATTCTCTTCACCGAGAGATACAAGGTACCGGCATGGATCCCCCCGAAAATTGAAAAAACCAGTCTGACCCCTAAAACACAAGTCAAATACCTCGGCATAGTACTGGACAGCAAGCTGGCGTGGAGACCCAATGTAGTGGAAAGGGTGAAGAAGACCACCATTGCGCTCGAAGAAGATGCTCAGCAGCACATGGGGCCTGTCACCTGCTTTAATGCACTGGATCTTCATATCGGTGGTGCGACCGACTCTGCTGTACGGAGTCTTAGTGTGGTGGCAAGCGACAGAAAAGAAGACGTACAATAAGCTTATGGAAAAGACCCAGCGGCAGGCACTGCTCTGCATTACGGGGGCGCTGAGGTCAACCCCAACAAAAGCTCTCGAAACCATAAACAGAATCGACCCCCTGGACATCCACGCTCAACTGATTGCAGCAAAGGCGGCACAACGCTTAGTAGCATCAGGAAACATGTCTCTATAGGGATTCGGGCACAGTTCAATTGGCCGAGACATGAGCAGTATATCTGACTACATGATCCCCCAAACTTGCCTGGACGTAAACACAACCTCATTTATGGGACCCGACGACTGGAAAAGGGGTCGGGACCAGACCCAACACCTCAACATATACACGGATGGCTCCAAGATGGAGGAAGGAGTAGGTGCGGGCATATATTGTACAGACCCTGAAATAAGGCTGTCCTATAAGCTACCGGACCAATGCAGCATATTCCAGGCAGAAGTCTTTGCCATACGGAAAGCGGCGGAGGTTGCTCGATGTACGGAACGCCCACATAATGTGATCAACCTGTTCGTGGACAGCCAGGCGGCGATAAGATCCATGCAGTCATCAGCGGTCAGTTCCAAAAATGTCCTGGCAAGCAGGGAGGCATTAGATTTCCTAAGCACGACTAAGTCAGTGCGGATCTAGCACTGACGATCTAACCGTGGTGATGCTAGAAAGCAAGGAAAGGCGCCTGATGGTAGCCTCCTGCTACATGGCACACGACAGGCCGGCTCCACCTGAAGAGTTGAGGCACCTAGTGGCGGAATCCAGCCTGAAGGACCAGCAATTTCTCGTTGGTACGGACGCAAACGCACATCACAACGTGTGGGGAAGCCCCGACATCAACGATAGAGGTGAGTCCCTCCTAGACTTCATACTATCAACTAACCTAGAAGTAGCAAACGTAGGAGAGGAATACACCTTTGTAGATCCCACCTCTTCAAACGTGCTAGACTTAACACTCGTAGCGGGAACAAGTACGGTGGTATCTGGCTGGAGAGTCCTTGAAAGACCATCCTTCTCAGACCACAGGTACATCCAGTTTAAGTGCGAATTTGAACACCTCAAGATAACTGTCTATAGAAACCCCAGAACACAAACTGGGAAAAGTTTAAAAAGACAGTTACCTCGAAGCTCGCGAATCGTCCGGGCACAGTGAAATCCCCGGAAGACATAGAAACGTCCCTAGAGACCCTATCCAAGGAACTACTGGATGCGTACCACGCATCGTGCCCACCCTCGAGAACGAAAAAGAGGACCAAACCACTCTGGTGGAACCGGGACCTATCGCTCCAAAGAAACAACCTCAAAGAATTCTTCAAAATCGCCAAACAGGCGAACGAGGATATAATCAATGAGGAATACAAAACCCTACTCAGGGAGTACAAGAAGGAAATACGCAGGGCACAAAGAAACTCGTGGAGGAACTTCTGCTCCAATATCGAGAAAGTCCCAGAAACGGCTAGACTTCAGAAGCTGCTATCAAAGCAACCTACCATACAGAGTCAGCTGAAGCGAGAAGATGGACAGTGGACTGAGGGCAGTGAAGAAGCCCTAACAGCACTAATGGAAGCTCACTTCCCAGGATGCACCGAGGTTGCTGACGCTACGCCGCATCAGGACCTAGCAACTGAGGAAGAGCATCCCCCAACAGGTCTCATATCGTCTAAGAAAATCCACTGGGCTATAGACTCCTTTGCGGGTACAAAAGCACCTGGACTAGACGGTATATTCCCAGCCATGCTACAGGTGACCAAAGTCGTGATCACCCCATGGCTCTTTGCAATATACTCAGCTTGCCTGATCACGGGCTATATCCCTATTCAATGGCGGACCTCGAGGACTGTCGAGGACTACATGATCCCCCAAACTTGCCTGGACGTAAACACAACCTCATTTATGGGACCCGACGACTGGAAAAGGGGTCGGGACCAGACCCAACACCTCAACATATACACGGATGGCTCCAAGATGGAGGAAGGAGTAGGTGCGGGCATATATTGTACAGACCCTGAAATAAGGCTGTCCTATAAGCTACCGGACCAATGCAGCATATTCCAGGCAGAAGTCTTTGCCATACGGAAAGCGGCGGAGGTTGCTCGATGTACGGAACGCCCACATAATGTGATCAACCTGTTCGTGGACAGCCAGGCGGCGATAAGATCCATGCAGTCGTCAGCGGTCAGTTCCAAAAATGTCCTGGCAAGCAGGGAGGCATTAGATTTCCTAAGCACGACTAAGTCAGTGCGGATCTATTTGGGTTCCCAGCCACCAGGGCATCGAAGGCAACGAGACAGCAGACGTACTGGCTAAGGAAGGCGTCGGGCTGGCAAACGACAGGACTGAGAACGTGCCTATCTCCCTCAGAGCGCTCCAAAGCGATCTAGAAAGGAGGGCACACATACGGGCCAGCAGCAGGTGGAGGAGAACCACCAACTGCAAGATCGCGAAAACCATGTGCAAGGAGAGCAATGGTAAACTCAGCCAATACCTACTACACCTACCACGGAAGGACTGTAGGATGCTAATAGGTATACTCACAGGTCATTGCCTGGCTGCAGCACATGCAGTCAAACTAGGCATCACCAACAGTGACAAGTGCAGGAAATGTGATGAATCTGGGGCTATCGAAACCCTGGAACATCAAATCTGCCAATGCCCGGCCCTCTCAAGGGCAAGAAACATACATCTTGGCAGCCCGGTACTGGCATCGCTGGAAGATGCATCCAAGAGGACGCCAGCGAAACTCCTTGCCTTTGCAAAACTCTCCTCGATCCTCACGGATTTCAAAACCGCGTAAAAACACTCAGAAGGTCCATACGCACCAATCCGGACAACTAAGGGCCATATTGGCCTATGCGTGGCCCCGTGAGGGCCGTCCGGGACAACCTAACCTAACCTAAAACTTCGGAACTAAGGATGTCCGGCTTTAACCAGGTCTCGGTTAACACAATAACGTGGGACGAGAATGCGAGACTCTCAAGAAAAAGAGTGCTGAGCTTACTACGCAAGCCTCTAGCATTCTGGTAGGTAACTACAATAGAGGAATTTTTTTTGCCGCCGTCGCCCGCTTCTAAATTTGTTCTCTTGCTGCTGCTGCTGATTTGGTGCCTTCTTGCTGTTGTTGCGTGCATTGCCTTTGGAATCTCTAGTTCTGTGTGCGTGTAATTTATACTACACAACAAAATGACGACGCTGGAAGATTTAAAACGCCAATGGAGCAATATAAAGCGCAATATTTCTCGTATCAAATATGTGGTGGAAGGCAAATCGGAAAACCCAATTTGTAATGATGAGCTTCGCTATCGCTTGAGCATCTTGGAAACGTATTTCAAGAAAGTTCTAAACGTTCAATTTGACATCGAGGATCTTAGTCCGAACGATGAAGGACGTGCGGACTTGGAATATACCTACATAGCAGTAAAGCTATCCATAGCTTAAAACTTACGTTTAAAACTTGTAGCAACATAACACCAAATAAAAAGTGTGTAGATAAATTAAATTCTATATCTCAGGTATTTTTTACCTTGGTTTCATTGGAATATGAATAGGTAGAAGCGACAAATGTCAACAACATTTGTGTGGACCTGCACTTGAGAGAATATAAAGGAAACATTTGACCTGAACAGGCCTACCTCAAAAGGAACGCGATCAGGTACTAAATTTACAACCCTTTTTCGATTGCTTTGTTCCCAGTTGGCAGTTGGGCCCGCAACCTTCGAAAAGGTATTTTTTGTTAATTTTTTTTTTCATTTTTTAGGTTTGGTTAACGAATTTTAGCTCCAAAGTTTCTCCATAGATTTTAATGAGCAATTGTTTAAACGACGCCTAATCAATGCATCTGCCAGTGTAACACTACTCGATAAAATCGAAGTTTTTTTCCTCATGATCCAAACCGAATTTTTCTGATAGATATTTGTTTGGACGTTGATATGCAATGACTGCACCATCAAGTGGCCCATGCGACACCAAGGAGAAATCTGTTACGCGCGGAACCCAGGCAGAAACGCAGCGCCTCCTCCCGCCCAACCGACCGAGGGGCGCTGCCGCATGACGCGCGACGCGTGTTACCGAACCGATCGCGAGCATGCAGACTAAAATTCGAGGAAAATTAGAGCTAAACACAACTCAAAGAGCTAAACATGCAAAGATAGCTAAGAAATAGTACTAATTACGGGAAAGGTATGTTAGTATTAGTGATTTAAGAAGAAGAAGGGAATTAGCAGTGGATATTATATGGTAGAGGGAATTGAAGTCCGAGCATAGGACCCTAAATGGTTCGTGCAAGGAATAATTCGATCTACGAAGCGGAAGGAACAAAGGAATAAAGTTTCTAGTAGATCTAACAGGAATCGTAAAGCTTATGCGGCTCAACAAGTCAGGGCTATCTACGTCACCCTTGATCAGGTTGTACATAAAAATCACTCCAAGCATTTTTCTACGACTAACTAAGGTTGGAAGGTTTATTAAAAGCAATCTACGAGGGTAAGATGGAAGTCTCACACCTGCATCCCAGTTAAGGCCACGCAGAGCAAAAAGTAAAAAGTTTTTCTGGACTGATTCTATACGGTCCTGGTGCACTTTGTACTGGGGCACCATACACAAGAGCCGTACTCTAAAATCGGACGAACAAGCGAGATATAGAGAGTCTTTGTTATATAGGGGTCGTCAAATTCCTTTGACCACCTCTTTATAAACCCAAGCACGTCCATGGCCTTATTTACCATGGTAGAAATGTGTTCAGAAAACTTTAACTTGAGGTCTAGTTTAACACCAAGATCATCAACCAAGGTAAGTCTGGACTTTGATATGCAATGACTGCACCATCAAGTGGCCCATGCGACACCAAGCCGAAGCCTGTTACGCGCGGAACCCAGGCAGAAACGCAGCCCTCCTCCCGCCCAACCGACCGAGGGGCGCTGCCGCATGACGCGCGACGCGTGTTACCGAACCGATCGCGAGCATGCAGGAAAGATAGGTGTTAGACTAAAATTCGAGGAAAATTAGAGCTAAACACAACTCAAAGAGCTAAACATGCAAAGATAGCTAAGAAATAGTACTAATTACGGGAAAGGTATGTTAGTATTAGTGATTTAAGAAGAGGAAGGGAATTAGTAGTTGATATTATGTGGTAAAGGGAATTGAAGTCCGAGCAAAGTACCCTAAATGGTTCGTGCAAGGAATAATTCGATCTACAAAGCGGAAGGAAAAGAGGAATGAAGTTTCTAGTAGATCTAATAGGAATCGTAAAGTTTATGCGGCTCAACAAGTCAGGGCTATCTACATCACCCTTGATCAGGTTGTGCATAAAAATCACACCAAGCATTTTTCTACGACTAACTAAGGTTGGAAGGTTTATTCAAAGCAATCTACGAGGATAAGATGGCAGTCTCACACCTGCATCCCAGTTAAGGCCACGCAGAGCAAAAAGTAAAAAGTTTTTCTGGACTGATTCTATACGGTCCTGGTGTACTTTGTACTGGGGGCACCATACACAAGAGCCGTATTCTAAAATCGGACGAACAAGCGAGATATAGAGAGTCTTCGTTATATAGGGGTCGTCAAATTCCTTTGACCACCTCTTTATAAACCCAAGCACGCCCATGGCCTTAATTACCATGGTAGAAATGTGTTCAGAAAACTTTAACTTGAGGTCTAGTTTAACACCAAGATCATCAACCAAGGTAATTCTCTCAAGAGAACCACCGCAGAGGCTATAAGGAGCCAAAAAGGGGCAGGAGCGATGAAATGTCATTACTTTGCATTTCGAGTCATTTAGGTGTAGCATATTTGCACAACACCATGACTGAAAGTAATTGAGATCGGATTGCAAGCGAGAGTGAAATGAAATGTCCTTATACTGGACGCAGAGTTTAACATCATCCGCATACATGAGTACTCGAGAGTTTGTTAATACTAAAGGCAGGTCATTAATAAAGAGTGTGAATGGTAGATGGGCCTAGATGGCTGCCCTGTGGTACTCCAGAAGTAATCGTAACAGGTTTTTGAAGAGGACTCTTTGAGACCTAGAACGAAGGTAGATTAGGCGGAAACCCTAAAAGGTCAAGTTTTTATGCTAGAAGGGAATGGTTTACAGAATCGAATGCTTTACTGAAATCAGCGTAAATGACATCCGTCTGCAAGTTACCTTGGAAGCCTTTAATAATAAAAGAGGTAAACTCTAATAAATTGGTAATTGTTGATCGCCGCCTTATAAATCCGTGCTGAGACGGAGATATAAGTGATTTTCAGAGATGTTGCAAATGCGGAGCTAAAATTTTTTCAAACATTTTAGGAATAGCGGATAACTTAGATATACCTCTATAATTATTTGCATCAGACTTGTTAAATTTTTTATGGAGCGGAATAATAAAAGATTCCTTCCAGATGGGGGGGAAGCATGAAGCGTTAATGGATAGGGTGAATAGTTTAAGCAGGGGTCAATAAGGTTATTAAGCTTCGTAAACTCGGATTTACGAAAGCAGCGGACAGGTTCAGATAGCCTACCCATTCGATCCAATACAGTAGGGCCAATATCGACTGACACTTCGAATATGGGATGGTAGGAGTCTTCAGGTATAGTGAGCGGAAGGGCTCGGGTTAACAACGCTATGGTCGTATCCAAGACAAAGCACAGATCAAGCAATCGACCCAAGCAATTTTTAACATGGTTGACTTGAGACAGGGATAGGTCTAGCAAGTCGTCGATAAAGTCATGTAGTGACATGGGCACAAGGTAATTAGACTCGTTTACCGAAGACCAAACAGTACCTGGCAAATTGAAATCACCAAGAACTATCATATGGTCTTTATCTGATAGCGAGGAAGAAACAGTTTTTAAAGCGGACTGGTGATGCTCGAATATTAAGATATCCGAGGAAGGTGGAATATACGAGCAAATAATGAAAATGGAAAAGCCTGGGAGAATCAGTTTTACGCACAGGAATTCCAGGTCTTGTTGAACCTGGACCATGAAATAATCCGACGTGAAGTTTGAGTCCACTGCAATGAGGACCCCACCTCCACGTCGATACGAACGGTCATTTCTAAAAATTTTGTACCGACCTGCCAAAACTTTGGAACTAAGGATGTACGGCTTTAACCAGGTCTCGGTTAACACAATAACGTGGGACGAGAATGCGAGACTCTCAAGAAAAAGAGTGCTGAGCTTACTACGCAAGCCTCTAGCATTCTGGTAGGTAACTACAATAGAGGAATTGCGCTCAACCCTTTTTTTTGCCGCCGTCGCCCGCTTCTAAATTTGTTCTCTTGCTGCTGCTGCTGATTTGGTGCCTTCTTGCTGTTGTTGCGTGCATTGCCTTTGGAATCTCTAGTTCTGTGTGCGTGTAATTTATACTACACAACAAAATGACAACGCTCGAAGATTTAAAACGCCAACGGAGCATTATAAAGCGCAATATTTCTCGTATCAAATCTGTGGTGGAAGGCAAATCGGAAAACCCAATTTGTAATGATGAGCTTCGCTATCGCTTGAGCATCTTGGAAACGTATTTCAAGAAAATTTTAAACGTTCAATTTGACATCGAGGATCTTAGTCATTTGACCTGAACAGGCCTACCTCAGAAGAAACGCGATCAGGTACTAAATTTACAACCCTTTTTCGATTTCTTTGTTCCCAATTGGCAGTTGGGCCCGCAACCTTCAAAAAGGTATTTTTTGTTAATTTTTTTTTCATTTTTTAGGTTTGGTTAACGAATTTTAGCTCCAAAGTTTCTCCATAGATTTTAATGAGCAATTGCTTAAACGACGCCTAATCAATGCATCTGCCAGTGTAACACTACTCGATAAAATCAAAGTTTTTTTCCCTCATGATCCAAACCGAATTTTTCTGATAGATATTTGTTTGGACGTTGATATGCAATGACTGCACCATCAAGTGGCCCATGCGACACCAAGGAGAAGTCTGTTACGCGCGGAACCCAGGCAGAAACGCAGCGCCTCCTCCCGCCCAACCGACCGAGGGGCGCTGCCGCATGACGCGCGACGCGTGTTACCGAACCGATCGCGAGCATGCAGGAAAGATAGGTGTTAGACTAAAATTCGAGGAAAATTAGAGCTAAACACAACTCAAAGAGCTAAACATGCAAAGATATAAGATATAGATATATAGCTAAGATATAGTACTAATTACGGGAAAGGTATGTTAGTATTAGTGATTTAAGAAGAGGAAGGGAATTAGTAGTGGATTCGGGCACAGTTCAATTGACCAGTATGACCAGTATATCTGACTACATGATCCCCCAAACTTGCCTGGACGTAAACACAACCTCATTTATGGGACCCGACGACTGGAAAAGGGGTCGGGACCAGACCCAACACCTCAACATATACACGGATGGCTCCAAGATGGAGGAAGGAGTAGGTGCGGGCATATATTGTACAGACCCTGAAATAAGGCTGTCCTATAAGCTACCGGACCAATGCAGCATATTCCAGGCAGAAGTCTTTGCCATACGGAAAGCGGCGGAGGTTGCTCGATGTACGGAACGCCCACATAATGTGATCAACCTGTTCGTGGACAGCCAGGCGGCGATAAGATCCATGCAGTCGTCAGCGGTCAGTTCCAAAAATGTCCTGGCAAGCAGGGAGGCATTAGATTTCCTAAGCACGACTAAGTCAGTGCGGATCTATTGGGTTCCCAGCCACCAGGGCATCGAAGGCAACGAGACAGCAGACGTACTGGCTAAGGAAGGCGTCGGGCTGGCAAACGACAGGACTGAGAACGTGCCTGTCTCCCTCAGAGCGCTCCAAAGCGATCTAGAAAGGAGGGCACACATACGGGCCAGCAGCAGGTGGAGGAGAACCACCAACTGCAAGATCGCGAAAACCATGTGCAAGGAGAGCAATGGTAAACTCAGCCAATACCTACTACACCTACCACGGAAGGACTGTAGGATGCTAATAGGTATACTCACAGGTCATTGCCTGGCTGCAGCACATGCAGTCATGCAACTAGGCATCACCAACAGTGACAAGTGCAGGAAATGTGATGAATCTGGGGCTATCGAAACCCTGGAACATCTAATCTGCCAATGCCCGGCCCTCTCAAGGGCAAGAAACTCCTTGCCTTTGCAAAAATCTCCTCGATCCTCACGGATTTCAAAACCGCGTAAAAACACTCAGAAGGTCCATACGCACCAATCCGGACAACTAAGGGCCATATTGGCCTATGCGTGGCCCCGTGAGGGCCGTCCGGGACAACCTAACCTAACCTAAAACTTCGGAACTAAGGATGTCCGGCTTCAACCAGGTCTCGGCTAACACAATAACGTGGGACGAGAATGCGAGACTCTCAAGAAAAAAAGTGCTGAGCTTACTACGCAAGCCTCTAGCATTCTGGTAGGTAATTACAATAGAGGAATTGCGCTCAACCCTTTTTTTTGCCGCCGTCGCCCGCTTCTAAATTTGTTCTCTTGCTGCTGCTGCTGATTTGGTGCCTTCTTGCTGTTGTTGCGTGCATTGCCTTTGGAATCTCTAGTTCTGTGTGCGTGTAATTTATACTACACAACAAAATGACGACGCTCGAAGATTTAAAACGCCAATGGAGCAATATAAAGCGCAATATTTCTCGTATCAAATATGTGGTGGAAGGCAAATCGGAAAACCCAATTTGTAATGATGAGCTTCGCTATCGCTTGAGCATCTTGGAAACGTATTTCAAGAAAATTCTAAACGTTCAATTTGACATCGAGGGTCTTAGTCCGAACGATGAAGGACGTGCGGACTTGGAAGATACCTACATAGCAGTAACGCTATCCATAGCTTAAAACTTACGTTTAAAACTTGTAGCAACATAACACCAAATAAAAAGTGTGTAGATAAATTAAATTCTATATCTCAGGTATTTTTTACCTTGGTTTCATTGGAATATGAATAGGTAGAAGCGACAAATGTCAACAACATTTGTGTGGACCTGCATTGAGAGAGTAAAGGAAACATTTACCTGAACAGGCCTACCTCAAAAGGAACGCGATCAGGTACTAAATTTACAACCCTTTTTCGATTGCTTTGTTCCCAGTTGGCAGTTGGGCCCGCAACCTTCGAAAAGGTATTTTTTGTTAATTTTTTCTTTCATTTTTTAGGTTTGGTTAACGAATTTTAGCTCCAAAGTTTCTCCATAGATTTTAATGAGCAATTGTTTAAACGACGCCTAATCAATGCATCTGCCAGTGTAACACTACTCGATAAAATCGAAGTTTTTTTCCTCATGATCCAAACCGAATTTTTCTGATAGATATTTGTTTGGACGTTGATATGCAATGACTGCACCATCAAGTGGCCCATGCGACACCAAGGAGAAATGTGTTACGCGCGGAACCCAGGCAGAAACGCAGCGCCTCCTCCCGATCAACCGACCGAGGGGTGCTGCCGCATGACGCGCGACGCGTGTTACCGAACCGATCGCGAGCATGCAGACTAAAATTCGAGGAAAATTAGAGCTAAACACATTTCAAAGAGCTAAACATGCAAAGATAGCTAAGAAATAGTACTAATTACGGGAAAGGTATGTTAGTATTAGTGATTTAAGAAGAAGAAGGGAATTAGTAGTGGATATTATATGGTAGAGGGAATTGAAGTCCGAGCATAGGACCCTAAATGGTTCGTGCAAGGAATAATTCGATCAACGAAGCGGAAGGAACAAAGGAATAATGTTTCTAGTAGATCTAACAGGAATCGTAAAGCTTATGCGGCTCAACAAGTCAGGGCTATCTACGTCACCCTTGATCAGGTTGTACATAAAAATCACTCCAAGCATTTTTCTACGACTAACTAAGGTTGGAAGGTTTATTAAAAGCAATCTACGAGGGTAAGATGGAAGTCTCACACCTGCATCCCAGTTAAGGCCACGCAGAGCAAAAAGTAAAAAGTTTTTCTGGACTGATTCTATACGGTCCTGGTGCACTTTGTACTGGGGGCACCATACACAAGAGCCGTACTCTAAAATCGGACGAACAAGCGAGATATAGAGAGTCTTTGTTATATAGGGGTCGTCAAATTCCTTTGACCACCTCTTTATAAACCCAAGCACGTCCATGGCCTTATTTACCATGGTAGAAATGTGTTCAGAAAACTTTAACTTGAGGTCTAGTTTAACACCAAGATCATCAACCAAGGTAAGTCTGGACTTTGATATGCAATGACTGCACCATCAAGTGGCCCATGCGACACCAAGCCGAAGCCTGTTACGCGCGGAACCCAGCCAGAAACGCAGCCCTCCTCCCGCCCAACCGACCGAGGGGCGCTGCCGATGACGCGCGACGCGTGTTACCGAACCGATCGCGAGCATGCAGGAAAGATAGGTGTTAGACTAAAATTCGAGGAAAATTAGAGCTAAACACAACTCAAAGAGCTAAACATGCAAAGATAGCTAAGAAATAGTACTAATTACGGGAAAGGTATGTTAGTATTAGTGATTTAAGAGAGGAAGGGAATTAGTAGTTTATATTATGTGGTAAAGGGAATTGAAGTCCGAGCAAAGTACCCTAAATGGTTCGTGCAAGGAATAATTCGATCTACAAGCGGAAGGAAAAGAGGAATGAAGTTTCTAGTGGGAATCGTAAAGTTTATGCGGCTCAACAAGTCAGGGCTATCTACATCACCCTGATCAGGTTGTGCATAAAAATCACACCAAGCATTTTTCTACGACTAACTAAGGTTGGAAGGTTTATTCAAAGCAATCTACGAGGATAAGATGGCAGTCTCACACCTGCATCCCAGTTAAGGCCACGCAGAGCAAAAAGTAAAAAGTTTTTCTGGACTGATTCTATACGGTCCTGGTGTACTTTGTACTGGGGAGCCATACACAAGAGCCGTATTCTAAAATCGGACGAACAAGCGAGATATAGAGAGTCTTCGTTATATAGGGGTCGTCAAATCCTTTGACCACCTCTTTATAAACCCAAGCACGCCCATGGCCTTAATTACCATGGTAGAAATGTGTTCAGAAAACTTTAACTTGAGGTCTAGTTTAACACCAAGATCATCAACCAAGGTAATTCTCTCAAGAGAACCACCGCAGAGGCTATAAGGAGCCAAAAAGGGGCAGGAGCGATGAAATGTCATTACTTTGCATTTCGAGTCATTTAGGTGTAGCATATTTGCACAACACCATGACTGAAAGTAATTGAGATCGGATTGCAAGCGAGAGTGAAATGAAATGTCCTTATACTGGACGCAGAGTTTAACATCATCCGCATACATGAGTACTCGAGAGTTTGTTAATACTAAAGGCAGGTCATTAATAAAGAGTGTGAATGGTAGATGGGCCTAGATGGCTGCCCTGTGGTACTCCAGAAGTAATCGTAACAGGTTTTTGAAGAGGACTCTTTGAGCCTAGAACGAAGGTAGATTAGGCGGAAACCCTAAAAGGTCAAGTTTTTATGCTAGAAGGGAATGGTTTACAGAATCGAATGCTTTACTGAAATCAGCGTAAATGACATCCGTCTGCAAGTTACCTTGGAAGCCTTTAATAATAAAAGAGGTAAACTCTAATAAATTGGTAATTGTTGATCGCCGCCTTATAAATCCGTGCTGAGACGGAGATATAAGTGATTTTCAGAGATGTTGCAAATGCGGAGCTAAAATTTTTTCAAACATTTTAGGAATAGCGGATAACTTAGATATACCTCTATAATTATTTGCATCAGACTTGTTAATTTTTTTATGGAGCGGAATAATAAAAGATTCCTTCCAGATGGGGGGGAAGCATGAAGCGTTAATGGATAGGGTGAATAGTTTAAGCAGGGGTCAATAAGGCTATTAAGCTTCGTAAACTCGAATTTACGAAAGCAGCGGACAGGTTCAGATAGCCTACCCATTCGATCCAATACAGTAGGGCCAATATCGACTGACACTTCGAATATGGGATGGTAGGAGTCTTCAGGTATAGTGAGCGGAAGGGCTCGGGTTAACAACGCTATGGTCGTATCCAAGACAAAGCACAGATCAAGCAATCGACCCAAGCAATTTTTAACATGGTTGACTTGAGACAGGGATAGGTCTAGCAAGTCGTCGATAAAGTCATGTAGTGACATGGGCACAAGGTAATTAGACTCGTTTACCGAAGACCAAACAGTACCTGGCAAATTGAAATCACCAAGAACTATCATATGGTCTTTATCTGATAGCGAGGAAGAAACAGTTTTTAAAGCGGACTGGTGATGCTCGAATATTAAGATATCCGAGGAAGGTGGAATATACGAGCAAATAATGAAAATGGAAAAGCCTGGGAGAATCAGTTTTACGCAGCGGAATTCCAGGTCTTGTTGAACCTGGACCATGAAATAATCCGACGTGAAGTTTGAGTCCACTGCAATGAGGACCCCACCTCCACGTCGACGAACGGTCATTTCTAAAAATTTTGTACCGACCTGCCAAAACTTTGGAACTAAGGATGTACGGCTTTAACCAGGTCTCGGTTAACACAATAACGTGGGACGAAAATGCGAGACTCTCAAGAAAAAGAGTGCTGAGCTTACTACGCAAGCCTCTAGCATTCTGGTAGGTAACTACAATAGAGGAATTGCGCTCAACCCTTTTTTTTGCCGCCGTCGCCCGCTTCTAAATTTGTTCTCTTGCTGCTGCTGCTGATTTGGTGCCTTCTTGCTGTTGTTGCGTGCATTGCCTTTGGAATCTCTAGTTCTGTGTGCGTGTAATTTATACTACACAACAAAATGACAACGCTCGAAGATTTAAAACGCCAACGGAGCATTATAAAGCGCAATATTTCTCGTATCAAATCTGTGGTGGAAGACAAATCGGAAAACCCAATTTGTAATGATGAGCTTCGCTATCGCTTGAGCATCTTGGAAACGTATTTCAAGAAAATTCTAAACGTTCAATTTGACATCGAGGATCTTAGTCATTTGACCTGAACAGGCCTACCTCAGAAGGAACGCGATCAGGTACTAAATTTACAGCCCTTTTTCGATTGCTTTGTTCCCAATTGGCAGTTGGGCCCGCAACCTTCGAAAAGGTATTTTTTGTTAATTTTTGTTTCATTTTTTAGGTTTGGTTAACGAATTTTAGCTCCAAAGTTTCTCCATAGATTTTAATGAGCAATTGCTTAAACGACGCCTAATCAATGCATCTGCCAGTGTAACACTACTCGATAAAATCAAAGTTTTTTTCCTTCATGATCCAAACCGAACTTTTCTGATAGATATTTGTTTGGACGTTGATATGCAATGACTGCACCATCAAGTGGCCCATGCGACACCAAGGAGAAGTCTGTTACGCGCGGAACCCAGGCAGAAACGCAGCACCTCCTCCCGCCCAACCGACCGAGGGGCGCTGCCGCATGACGCGCGACGCGTGTTACCGAACCGATCGCGAGCATGCAGGAAAGATAGGTGTTAGACTAAAATTCGAGGAAAATTAGAGCTAAACACAACTCAAAGAGCTAAACATGCAAAGATATAAGATATAGATATATAGCTAAGATATAGTACTAATTACGGGAAAGGTATGTTAGTATTAGTGATTTAAGAAGAGGAAGGGAATTAGTAGTGGATATTATATGGTAGAGGGAATTGAAGTCCGAGCATAGGACCCTAAATGGTTCGTGCAAGGAATAATTCGATCAACGAAGCGGAAGGAACAAAGGAATAATGTTTCTAGTAGATCTAACAGGAATCGTAAAGCTTATGCGGCTCAACAAGTCAGGGCTATCTACGTCACCCTTGATCAGGTTGTACATAAAAATCACTCCAAGCATTTTTCTACGACTAACTAAGGTTGGAAGGTTTATTAAAAGCAATCTACGAGGGTAAGATGGAAGTCTCACACCTGCATCCCAGTTAAGGCCACGCAGAGCAAAAAGTAAAAAGTTTGTTATATAGGGGTCGTCAAATTCCTTTGACCACCTCTTTATAAACCCAAGCACGCCCATGGCCTTAATTACCATGGTAGAAATGTGTTCAGAAAACTTTAACTTGAGGTCTAGTTTAACACCAAGATCATCAACCAAGGTAATTCTCTCAAGAGAACCACCGCAGAGGCTATAAGGAGCCAAAAAGGGGCAGGAGCGATGAAATGTCATTACTTTGCATTTCGAGGCATTTAGGTGTAACATATTTGCACAACACCATGACTGAAAGTAATTGAGATCGGATTGCAAGCGAGAGTGAAATGAAATGTCCTTATACTGGACGCAGAGTTTAACATCATCCGCATACATGAGTACTCGAGAGTTTGTTAATACTAAAGGCAGGTCATTAATAAAGAGTGTGAATGGTAGATGGGCCTAGATGGCTGCCCTGTGGTACTCCAGAAGTAATCGTAACAGGTTTTTGAAGAGGACTCTTTGAGACCTAGAACGAAGGTAGATTAGGCGGAAACCCTAAAAGGTCAAGTTTTTATGCTAGAAGGGAATGGTTTACAGAATCGAATGCTTTACTGAAATCAGCGTAAATGACATCCGTCTGCAAGTTACCTTGGAAGCCTTTAATAATAAAAGAGGTAAACTCTAATAAATTGGTAATTGTTGATCGCCGCCTTATAAATCCGTGCTGAGACGGAGATATAAGTGATTTTCAGAGATGTTGCAAATGCGGAGCTAAAATTTTTTCAAACATTTTAGGAATAGCGGATAACTTAGATATACCTCTATAATTATTTGCATCAGACTTGTTAAATTTTTTATGGAGCAGAATAATAAAAGATTCCTTCCAGATGGGGGGGAAGCATGAAGCGTTAATGGATAGGGTGAATAGTTTAAGCAGGGGTCAATAAGGCTATTAAGCTTCGTAAACTCGAATTTACGAAAGCAGCGGACAGGTTCAGATAGCCTACCTATTCGATCCAATACAGTAGGGCCAATATCGACTGACACTTCGAATATGGGATGGTAGGAGTCTTCAGGTATAGTGAGCGGAAGGGCTCGGGTTAACAACGCTATGGTCGTATCCAAGACAAAGCACAGATCAAGCAATCGACCCAAGCAATTTTTAACATGGTTGACTTGAGACAGGGATAGGTCTAGCAAGTCGTCGATAAAGTCATGTAGTGACATGGGCACAAGGTAATTAGACTCGTTTACCGAAGACCAAACAGTACCTGGCAAATTGAAATCACCAAGAACTATCATATGGTCTTTATCTGATAGCGAGGAAGAAACAGTTTTTAAAGCGGACTGGTGATGCTCGAATATTAAGATATCCGAGGAAGGTGGAATATACGAGCAAATAATGAAAATGGAAAAGCCTGGGAGAATCAGTTTTACGCACAGGAATTCCAGGTCTTGTTGAACCTGGACCATGAAATAATCCGACGTGAAGTTTGAGTCCACTGCAATGAGGACCCCACCTCCACGTCGATACGAACGGTCATTTCTAAAAATTTTGTACCGACCTGCCAAAACTTTGGAACTAAGGATGTACGGCTTTAACCAGGTCTCGGTTAACACAATAACGTGGGACGAGAATGCGAGACTCTCAAGAAAAAGAGTGCTGAGCTTACTACGCAAGCCTCTAGCATTCTGGTAGGTAACTACAATAGAGGAATTGCGCTCAACCCTTTTTTTTGCCGCCGTCGCCCGCTTCTAAATTTGTTCTCTTGCTGCTGCTGCTGATTTGGTGCCTTCTTGCTGTTGTTGCGTGCATTGCCTTTGGAATCTCTAGTTCTGTGTGCGTGTAATTTATACTACACAACAAAATGACAACGCTCGAAGATTTAAAACGCCAACGGAGCATTATAAAGCGCAATATTTCTCGTATCAAATCTGTGGTGGAAGGCAAATCGGAAAACCCAATTTGTAATGATGAGCTTCGCTATCGCTTGAGCATCTTGGAAACGTATTTCAAGAAAATTCTAAACGTTCAATTTGACATCGAGGATCTTAGTCATTTGACCTGAACAGGCCTACCTCAGAAGGAACGCGATCAGGTACTAAATTTACAACCCTTTTTCGATTTCTTTGTTCCCAATTGGCAGTTGGGCCCGCAACCTTCGAAAAGGTATTTTTTGTTAATTTTTGTTTCATTTTTTAGGTTTGGTTAACGAATTTTAGCTCCAAAGTTTCTCCATAGATTTTAATGAGCAATTGCTTAAACGACGCCTAATCAATGCATCTGCCAGTGTAACACTACTCGATAAAATCAAAGTTTTTTTCCCTCATGATCCAAACCGAACTTTTCTGATAGATATTTGTTTGGACGTTGATATGCAATGACTGCACCATCAAGTGGCCAATGCGACACCAAGGAGAAGTCTGTTACGCGCGGAACCCAGGCAGAAACGCAGCGCCTCCTCCCGCCCAACCGACCGAGGGGCGCTGCCGCATGACGCGCGACGCGTGTTACCGAACCGATCGCGAGCATGCAGGAAAGATAGGTGTTAGACTAAAATTCGAGGAAAATTAGAGCTAAACACAACTCAAAGAGCTAAACATGCAAAGATAGCTAAGAAATAGTACTAATTACGGGAAAGGTATGTTAGTATTAGTGATTTAAGAAGAGGAAGGGAATTAGTAGTGGATATTATATGGTAGAGGGAATTGAAGTCCGAGCATAGGACCCTAAATGGTTCGTGCAAGGAATAATTCGATCTATGAAGCGGAAGGAACAAAGGAATAAAGATTCTAGTAGATCTAACAGGAATCGTAAAGCTTATGCGGCTCAACAAGTCAGGGCTATCTACGTCACCCTTGATCAGGTTGTACATAAAAATCACTCCAAGCATTTTTCTACGACTAACTAAGGTTGGAAGGTTTATTAAAAGCAATCTACGAGGGTAAGATGGAAGTCTCACACCTGCATCCCAGTTAAGGCCACGCAGAGCAAAAAGTAAAAAGTTTTTCTGGACTGATTCTATACGGTCCTGGTGCACTTTGTACTGGGGGCACCATACACAAGAGCCGTACTCTAAAATC